>NC_081413.1:390330136-390705136 GCF_030272615.1 Cryptomeria japonica
CTCGTGGAATGACAAATGTGAAACTCGAAGCTGAAAAATTCCTTAAGAATCAGTATTTTGAGATTCTGCAGAGAGAAGAATTGTACTGGAGGGACAAGGCAAGGGAGCATTGGGTAGTTGAGGGTGATATGAACACTAAATTTTTCCATGCCTCTATAAAGGCAAGAAAATGTGCCAACAGAATCTGTTCGATCCAAGACATGAATAACTCCTGGGTCCATACTCCTAAAGAAATAGAACAAGTAGCTCTGGATTACTTCATGAGGCTATTGGGAGATGGTAGGGCAGTTGAGTCCACCTCCTTCCCAGCTTTAGACGACATTATACACCCGATTTTATCTGATGAGGATGGAAAGATGTTGATGGCCCCTTTTACCTTAGATGAGGTTAAATCGGCCACCTTTGCGTTACACTCGAACAAGGCGCATGGTCCGGATGGTTTAAACGCTGAGTTCTTTCAAAGATGTTGGAACTTTATGGGGGTTGATATATGGAGGGTGGTTGAAGATTTCAGGAAGGGTGGAAAATTTGTCAAAGAGATAAATCATACCCTGATATGCCTTATTCCAAAAAAAGCGGAGTGCACTACTATGAAGGATTTTCGACCGATATCTCTATGCAACACACTGTACAAGATCATATCCAAAGCTATGGCAGAGAGACTTAAAGCTTTGCTCCCAAAGCTGATTTTGGAACATTAGAATGGTTTTACCCTGGGAAGGGAGATAACCGACAGTATTATCCTAGTTTCAGAAGTCATTCACACCATGCATAAAGAAAAGATTGGAGGAATGGCAGTTAAGTTGGATGTGGAAAAAGCATATGACCAAGTGGTATGGAAGTTCCTTCTATGTGTACTTGAAAAATTTGGTTTTCCCCCCCAATGGATCATTTGCATTAAGTTTTGTATCTCTTTGGTCAACTTCTCTCTGTTGGTTAATGGGAGTGTTTGTGGTTTTTTTCCTGCCACTAATAGCCTGAGACAAGGTGACCCCCTCTCCCCTTCAATTTTCATCATTATGGCAGAAGTTTTAGGAAGATTAATTCAGAAAAAAACACTCACAAGGGATATGGAAAGGCGTCTGTATCCATGAACAACTAACTGCCATCACACATTCTCAATTTGCAAACGACGCGGTGGTTTTTGGGGAGGCTTCTATGGTAGAAGCTAGATGCATACTGGAAACTTTGAGCCAGTATTCAGAACTTTCGGGCCAAGTAATGAACAGGGATAAGTCACAACTTTTTTTCATTAACAGCTGCAGACAAACGCAGACAAGAATCTCGGGTATCCTGGGATCAAAATAGAAGAACTTCCTATGAAATATTTGGGCATTAAAATTGACAAGGGATGTCGTCAAACTCACATGTGGGAGGATGTGAAACAATCCTGCGTGGCCAAATCATCACAATGGAAGAATAGATGGTTATCACAAGCTGGGAGTCTCATAATGATCCGATCAGTTCTGTCAGCTATTCCAATCTATAGCATGTCATGCTTTAGAATGTCACAGGCGATCGAGAAGAACTTAGATAACATGTTGAGAAAATTTGTGTGGGAAGGGGCTAAAGATGCTAGCAGAATTCCCCTCATCAACTGGGAACAATGTGTTATAATAAAGAATCGGGGGGGGCTGGATTAAGGAAAATGGATCTCCAAAACATTGCCCTTGGTGCAAAACTCTCTTGGAAGATGTATCGGGAACCCCAAAAACTCTGGTGCAAAGTCTTTCAAAAGAAGTATCTTGACACAGATCATCCGGATAGAATCCTTATAATGGCAAATGCAAACAAAGGCTCTGCCTCTTGGAATTTTCTATGGGATTGTAGATCTGTGATAACTGACCACATCTCTTGGCATATTGGGCGAGGGAATAGAGCAAAATTCTAGGAGGATTCATGGGAGGGTGAACCAGCGCTAAACGAATTATTTGTGGATCAGGATTGGATCAATTTAATAAAAGATAGGTAAGGTTCTTACGTTGAGGACTATTTTGACACTGACCCTTTTAATAGCAATATCAAAAATTGGAAACAGATGGACACTAGATGTCAGGTACTTTGCGATCAGCTAAGATCCATACTTAGCAAAATAAATATTCCTGTGTCCAATGAAGATGATAGTATCTTCTGGTGTGGTTCAAAGTCAGGTGAATAATGTGTGAAATTGGGATATAAGGTCCAAAGGGCAATAGGCCCGTACACTGATTGGCCATCTAAACTGTGCTGGCACAATAGACTTCTCCCCAAAGCTGGTGCTTTTCTATGGATCGCTCTTCATAACAGAATCCTCACAGGGGAAAGGCTCAAAATGATAGGCATTTCTGGCCCAAGCATATGTGTCATATGTATGAATGTGGAAGAGTCTGTGGATCATCTACTTTATACTTGCCCAATGGCAGAGGCCTGTTGGAACTGGTTTTTAGAGAAAATAAACTACACTACCATTAGGAATTTGAAACTGAAGGATTTCCTTGCCTCATGGCCTTCAAATAGATCTTCTATGTGGAGTGACATTTGGACTACAGGCCCGTCAATGATAGCTTGGAATTTATGGAAGGAAAGGAATAGGAGAATTTTTAAAGATAAATGCCTTCCAGTGGACAGATTCATCTAATGTATCAAAGTGTCCATAGAAGAAATGATCAACGAGAAGCAAAGAAAGCAAATCCAACACTATAATGAACAGGATAGAAGTATGGAGAAAAATTGGCTCCTGGTCACCCCTACTCGGTTGCCAAAGCTATTGATCAAGAAAGGAAATAGAAAACATATCAGATGGAAGGCACCCCTCGTGGGATGGCTGAAGTTGAATTTTGATGGTGCATGTCATGGTAATCCCAGGGTTTCTGGCTTTTGGGTTGTTATTCGTAACAGTGAAGGTAAGTTATTATTGGGTTGTTATGGGGCCTTGGGGGTGGCCACCAATAATGAAGTAGAAATTTGGGCCCTCTTGGAAGGCCTTAAACTATGCGTTACCAATAAAATGACCAAGATAGTCATTGAAGGGGACTCCTTAGTTATTATTCAAGGAATTATCAAAAGGGGATTCTAGAGTAGGAACCTAAACAAATGGGTCCCGTGCATATCTCGACTTCTTAATGATATCGACCATTATGAAATTACTCACACATATAGAGAGGGCAATCGGGTGGCGGACTGTGTTGCCAATTTGGGCACTGACATCCCTCATGGTACTGTCACTTTTGATATACACTCAGTCTCAAAACCAATCCAGGATCTAATCAAAGCAGATCATGCTCAGTAATGTTTCTCCGACGGTTTCAATTTTGGCGGCGGGATAGGACACTATTGGTATTCGGGGTCTGTTTTCGATCATTGCACCCTAAGGGCAGTGGGAGATACAACCAAGTAGTCTGAAAACACAGTAGATCTGTAAACAACTCTGACACTTTCCGATCTCTTGGTCTCTTGATAGATTCTACAATCTTCATTGAGGGGAGTGTGGTCTGGAGGAAGCTTCTAGATTGGGATGTTTACTGCTATTTAAGTGGTCGCTCTCTGTATGCTTCCATATTCGAATTGTCTTTTCTGAGTAGGAACTGTGGAAATATGGCCTTCTTTGGAAGCATCTCATGTGTTAACTGTGAGATGGACCTGAGGGGGCCGCTGCAGAATTTGTTTTTCACAGTGGATGCAGCCTATGACGCCATGGAGGGATTGATAGGTGTGGCCCTCAATCAGCAAAGGCACTGGTGCGACTCAAAGGTCCTTGCCACACTAATCCCAGTAGTGGATGTACTAGAGTCAAGTGAAATAATGGTTGGGCTTCTCGGCGAGTTTGTTAAACCTTTGTTGGTGGATGCAGTGGCTAACTGTATTCTAAGTTTACCATCTGATTGGAGACTAAGCATCCTAGAAGTTTATTTCCAGATGGAAAACTACCTGTCGTCGGACAGCTCGGAAGAGGGGTCGTCAGAGGGGGATGGGGAGGAGTCGGACAATGACAGGCACAACCATGCTATGGAAAAATATCTGGCGAAGATGGAAGAGCGAGAAAAAATGAGAATCTTCAGCGAGAATGCATGGGAGGTGTTTTGCTGCGTAGTTTTGAATGGAAACTTGGAACCCTTCAGGAGAGTTACCCGATCAGAGGAGTGGTGGTTGTCTGACCAATCGACCAGCAATGTCATCCATGTTGGCGAATGCACTTCTGTTATTCTACAAGCCTTGTGTGGCAATTAGTAGTAGATAGGCTTACAAGGGATGGCATATGCCATTTTCAACTCGGCATTTTATGTAATCTTTTAAATATTAATATAGGGTGCTATCCCCATACTTGATAGCACTTACCCAAAAAAAAACAAAAAATATACATGTATATGTATATATACATATATATACATACATGTATGTATACACACACACACACACACACACACACACACACACACACACACACACACATAATGAATTGCTTTAGCATGAAAGATCATTATTCAATTTCAACGAATCACTAATAAATTTAATTAAATACTAAAAAAATAGTTATCTTACCATATACTAATTTAACTATATTATACTCATAAAGAAAAACTTAATATTATATATCGTATTTTATCCAATTCTTCTTCATGCATTGTTCATTAATATTAATATTAAGTCTATATATGTATTTAACAATATTATTTATCTGATTTTTATTTTTAACCAAAAATTTTCCTTTAAATTACTTAAGTATTAATTACAAATTAAAAAGTTAATTTCAAATGTACATTATATTTATTTATTTATTATCTTCCAATTTACAATATTCATCACCATAGTCATATAAATTTTATATTTTAACTAGCAATTGCACCTTGGTGTGCAATGTATACGCCGAACAACCAAATTTTGGAAAAAATTCGGAAAGGGTAGATTGAAATGAAGTGGATAGAAGGAACAAAATATAATTATTTTTTAATTTGGTTTAACAAAGATATTTATTAAAAAGCATTGTGGAATTGAACATGTGCTTCAAATGAATTGGAACCAGCTCAAATTCTTGTTATTTACTAATTTGCTTTAGCAAAGAGAATTACAAAGTGGAGAATTTAATAAAATACATTGTGTAATAGAACTTTTAGTTCAATTTTGTAGGAACCTATATAGAAAATGCACTTTAAATGTTGAAAAGGGTTTTGCAAATAAAATTTGCATAACTTCTTCATTTATAGGTTCCCTATAATAGGATACATAGTTCCACAGTTGACATCACACTTTATAGAAACTGTTTTTGAAAACACCTGCAATTTGTCAAAGAGAATAGTGTAATTGAATCATACTATATAATAGAAAACTATGGAAAAAGAAAATTGTCCAATTGAATTTGTCTAACCTGATTGAGTTTAATAATTTACCTTTTAGAGATCAAAATTAGAAGCATTGTTTTGAACATGTCTTGGACATTCACAAAACACCTGAAATTTGTAAAATAGAGTTGTTTAATTTGAAAAATGTGGTAAGATTGAAAGGTATGAATAATATAAGGAAATTACTAAGAATAGAAGGAACAAACCTCAAATGGATCTTACAGTAGATTGTGAATCTGATAATATCTTCAACAGTGCCTCCTCTTCTTTGCGTCGAGTGACATGTGGACTTTGTTGCATTCGTGCATACCTTTCAAATGTGAATGCTGGGTGAATGTGAAGGCTTGTCAAATTACGAACTCTCGAAATAGCTGTGAATGTCATACCTTGCTGGTCAATGTTGCCAATGTCAATTGTTGCTCTTTGAAGTGTGAGTCCTTGTGATTTGTGTATTGTTAATGCCCAAGCCATTTTTAGTGGCATCTGGCGTCGAAGACCTCGGCTTATTGGTGGTATAGGTATATTTGTTGGGTTATTGTGATCCCAAGGTGGGCCTGTGTAATTTTGGAATTGAACAACAACAAATAAGGGCAGTTGAGGTGGGTGTTCACCATCATTGTATACAATTTCTCTGACTTGTCCAAGAGCACCATTGACTAGTCCTGTTTCCACCCATAGATTTGTAGACAACATAACCTCTTGGCCAATACATAGCAAGATATTTGATTGTAGTTGTTCATCATTAGGATTTGAGCATGCCAATCCCTTCATCTGTTCTGCAGTAGATAGGGCAACAGGTTTTGCTAAAGACAACAACATGCGTTTATTATGCAATGACACCATTTCATTTGTTGCAAAAAGATGTTTGGATGGTAAAAAAACTGATTGTTCTACAGAGGTGAGTGATGAACTTGATCGAGACATTAGAAGTTGCCAATCTTCAATTGTAGGTGTTGCATTTCGCAAATCTGAGAGGAGTTCATGAAAAGCAATTTGTGTAGGTTGCTCTCCAATTTGTCGAAATATTTTATCCAATGTTATAATTGTTGTGAAGGTTTGCCATAGTGTCCCTCCATAAGAATTTGAAGCATACATTGGAATGTCCTTGACAGGTGGTAGCTGGCCCAAGTCACCAAATAGTATGATTGAGCGTCCTCCAAATGGGATTTGGTTATGTGTAGGGAAAGCCTCACACAACCTCATATCAATACATTGTATTAACCTATGACCAATGAAGCTCATTTCATCTATTAGAATATAATGAATGAAGTACATGCTTTCTTGGAAGCTGGCAAGTGTTTGTCCTTGGAGGGGGACCATTTCTTTGATTGGAATTCGAAGGGCAGAATGGATTGTTGAAGCTTGTATGTTGAATGTTGCAACTCCTATTGGTGCAAGGAGTAGTAGTGGTGATTGTCCTGGTGGTGCCAATCTCATCATTGTAGACTTTATGCTCGTTATCAGGTGAGACTTTCTCGTGCCTGCAGTTCCCTGAACAATAATCTTTAGTGGTGGCTTTAAAGTATTGTGTTGTAGATGTGTAATAACCAAATCATATGCCCTTTGTTGTTGTATAGACAAGTCATATGTGGCTTGTTGATTGTAAACATGGTGGGATTGAAATGTTGTCCGATTGGAGTGTATGAAAGTAGTAGCTACAACTTTTTGTTGTGTGGGTATGTGGTGTTTTCCCCAGTCATGGCTCAAGTCAATTTCACGTTGGCCAAGCATATCAAGTTCATCCAGTTGAATAGGAATTCCTGGGTATAAAGCTGAAAGGGCTTGCCATTCAGTAAGGAAGTCTTGTTGTATCTGTTCAGGCTCGCTTGCAGGAGTGCTAGTATCACTTTCTTCCGTTGTTGTTGAGGTTGTTCGATGTACATGCCATGGATGGTAGTTGTTGGAGAACCTCTCCCATTGTGCTTTAATTTCATCATCTGAAGAGCCAAAATCCATCTCAATGTTGCGGAATGGATGGTATAGTATTAGTTCACTCCAACAAAATGCTTGAAAATATTTGTCCTCCTTTGAAGGTATGGATGTGAATCTAGGGGAGACTCGAACTATTACAAGATTGGTTCTCTCTTTCCATTGATCGCATTTTCAAGATGCATTGAATGACCATTTTTTAGTTACATCAATAAGACACATTCTCTCTAGATGTATAGGCCTTTCCATGTAGGTTGCAATATAATTTGGATAAGTGGTTGTTCCTATGGGGGAGATTGAAACACGTTGGAAGTTTTTTTGGTTCACATTTAAAGAAACAAATGTTCTGCTAGAGAGGGATAGTGGTAGCTTTAGTAAAAGGTGACAAGTCTCTTGAGCTCCTATATCACAGTCAACAAGGTTCTCTACAAGCATTTTTCGAAAAGCATTAGGAGCTGGTTTATCAGGCTCAAAGTTTGTTGAAATGCGAGACAACATTTGATGATATGTCTCAGATTTGTTTTCAGCTTTAGCTGCATATTTTGCAATATATTTGATCACAGCATCTATTGAGAGAACCGGTTGACAATCTACATTGGCCCTCCATATAGAAAGTATGAATGGGTTGTGAAGATTGAGGCGGTCATCATTGCGAGCAGGGGTGTGTTTCGGTTGGCCATTTTCAACATTTGAAAGAGTAGATTTTTCTTGAATGGTCCAAGGGGCTTTGTAACGACATAGAAGAGTTGTGCCCTTTCTTGGAGGCAACTTTGGGCAGTACACTTTGTATGTCGTTGAACAGAATTGACCAACTCACAATAGTCATTTGAAGCATCACTTGATTGAATCATTGTTGTGTCCATCAAGCAAGGATCATCAATAATTGATCGATGGAATGTTTGGTTTCTAAGGTCCAGTGCTCGTGGATTCCATGTAGAGACATATCTATCAATGTACTGTAGTGCATTTTGTATTGATGGAATGTGATTCCACTACATTTTATCAATGTTTGGTGCTTCTTGTAGCCAAATGAAACCATGGATATGTGTTGAGCCTCTATGTTGCCACTCATACCTAAAAAATAAGGTGTTTAGACTAAAAACTAATAAGACTTAAATTTTAAATGTAAAACTTGGCAGAGCCATACCTGTACCAGTAGTCAGTTGCGCCAAGAAGTTTTTCCAAGACCTCGGCATGAAATGTTGTGAATCTATGATGCATGTAGAGTGCAGTAAGGTGGGGGTTTTGAACTATATTTTGTATCCGCCACTTTGAAGCCGCATACGGATTTGTTGGTGTGGTGGATGGCATGATTGTATGTAAGTCTGGCCATTTTGTATCTGCTGCACTGAGTGTGAAAAATAGTGTTGGGAAACCAATTTGAATTACCATATCAATAAGTTCCCTTTTGTGTTGGTTCCAGAATGGTTTCGTACCACGAATTGATGAGCTAAAACGCATAAGTTGATTAGCAAGCTTGTCATCAGGAAAGTCCTTTAATCTTTGACGAAGGGCACCAATTGTTGCAGGGAGTTCATCATGGATTTGCTTTTGAACAAAAATAGATGATGTGGCTTGACTTCGATGCCGCATAATTATATTCAATATAAAGTACCTAAATCGTGGGTGTTGTCCGAACCTGTTATCATGGTATCGCAGGAGATGGAGAGCATACTCATGTAGCTTAACATCTTTGGGACGTGGTTGTTTGAATGCAGCTGTACCCTTTGGGAACAAAGTGGGGAATGACATCACAAATAATCCTTCAGTGTTGTATTCATTAATGGGAAATGGGGAGATGGGTGGCCATTGGATTATAGGAGGTGGTCTTCCTTTGCCTAGTTGTAATAAGGAGCGTACTTCTTCGACCTCTCTGCATGACGGTGGAAGGTTAGCCACAAATGAAGTAGTTGTCTCCAAATTCTCTTCAAATGGATCATCTCCTTTACTTTTTTCTTGCATGAAGCTCATATCAATGGGATCTGGATTTGAAGTTGTTGCATGTAGAAGGCTAGATATGTCTGTGGGGTTAAGGGGTAAGGATATTAATGCTGCGATATCTACTTGTACATCATTGTAGTATTGGTCATATGATATCTTATATTGCAATGCATCATAAACACGTCCTCTACTTACATAGAAGTTGTATTGTTGTTGCATACTGGTTTTCCTGTTAACTATTATTATGTCCAATCCATCTACACGTCTAGGCAAATGGGATACAATTGCTGAAATATCTTGAGGAAAAGAAATAGTGTGTCCACTATATTTGAGTTGCCCCCCTCTTGCATAAGTTACCTGAAGGACAGGACTAACCCTTGCTATCAACATCTCCTCAACTTGAGTTAGTATTTGCAAACAGTGTGGTTGTTCACCGGGGTCCATGTTGTTCCATTTTGAGAAGTGATGGCCATTTTTTTCTGATGCGCATCTGTAACAAGTATTAATTCCATTTTGTTGTCTAGTTTTAATTCCTGGATATTTTTCCATGCAAACTAGACATGTTGAAAACTTTGAAAGTTTGTCCAACGTCGAGCGAAATTTGTTTCTAGCATTGCAATAATTTTGTGAAAAATTTGGGGGTGTATGCATATGACCTATTGGGATAGGTTGACTTGTATGTTCAAGTTGAGGCACATGTGTTTGTAGTTCTGTTGGATATTGGGAAGAAGAAAATATGGATGTAGAGGCTTGCTTAAGATTTGTGTGTTGGGTCTCTCGCCTACTTTTGTTAATAATAATTTTCCTTCCATGGTACCTTGCACGTTGCATTTCATTTCGATGAGCTCGCTTCTCTTGCATTGTATCAATTTGTATGACCAGGGCATGGTCTGTTGAGTAGCAAAGGAATGTGGTCTATCTGTGGATAATTTTTTTTTTCAAATATAAATATATAACAATATGATTGTAATACAAAATGACGACATATATCTATTTGCAAGAGTAGGTGAGTAATATAAACATAGAAAAAGAAATGCAAACATAATTTGAAATAACATGTAAAACCATTCATAAAGATACTTATGACATAAATTGAGAGGAGAAAAAAACAAACATATTTATCATATTAACATAGCATATGTTCATATTTTGCACATACTAATCTCTTTTTTAAAAAATAATTTTGCAATGTCAATTTCAATAAATGTTAAAGAATAATTATAATTAACAAGGGTAATCTCTTAAAAAATATAATTAAAAAGGATATGTCAAACCATTCATAGAGACAATTTTGAGATACAATGATGTGTTTCATTTGAAAAAAAAAATTTGCAATGTTAATTTATATAAATGTAAGATAAAAATTTGGAATAACATGTCTAAGTAGTACACACATTGGGTGTATAAAAATATGTTTATTTACATCTGTAAATATAAGAAAATAATAGAAGCTATCTTGCTATATATGTTTGAGGGGAAATATATTTACATTGATGGAGAAATGGAATACATAATATTGAAAAAGATAAGCAAACTGGATAGCAACCTTGAGAGAAAGTGTTTAGAGTAACTTTTAACAAGGCTTAATGGCCATAATAGTAACATTCTGTGTTTCTTGGCCGGCAAATGGAACCATTTTGATGTTGATAGCAAAGAGAAATTGACAATCAACAACATTGTCCAAAATGGGTTTTGCCGCATTAGGTTCTGCTAGTAGAAGTTGAAAATCTTCTGCTCCAACACCCAACAACTCTTTTGATGGTCCATCGAAAGCAATTACTTTTAGAAGTTCCCCTGTTGCATCTTGCAAGTCCATTTTAAGCATGTAGCTAAAATCACATTCTGAGATAAAAGTAGAACACTTTGGGCATTGATATGTGTTTGGTGAGCTCTCAACAACTTTTTTCTTACATTTTTTTTGGTCCACCACTTGGGGACAAGAAAGGTAGTAAAAGTTGTCCAAGTGGATTTTTTTGATAGTGGCCTTTACACAGATATTTTTTGGCTCAGTACAAAATTCATTGGTAATAGATGAAATATCTTTTGGATTTTCAAATTTGGGTGGTGGGGGTTGGTATTGTGACAAGGAAATGTAAGGTTGGTCAATCTCTTTTTTGGCATACCATTCTTGCAATGTTGAGGTTTCCAACATATTTGGATTGATTAGAATTGTAGTGGAGAAGATGGTGTCAAGTGATTTTCCATTCCAAGATATAATACGTGCAGACTTGAACAAAACAACAAGAGGATTCACTTCTATGGACATATCAAGGATTTTGTTCCCTTGGAGTTGACAATGATGGCCCCAAAGTGTAACATCTATGGTACAATTAGACATGTCTATGATGGTAGCTATACATTTTATTGTCTCTGTGCCATCTCGTTTACATATAGTTGATGTGGCGGAGATGGTCAAAACTATTCCAATGACATCTACAAGGGAGTTAATAGGAAACGACTCAAGTGACTCTATGCTCTTAATATGGAAGCTATGTTTGGGTATGGTGGACTCTAAACATGTGGAAGGAGTTATTGTTGATGAGCTATGGAGGATTATTTCAAAAGGGTTTGTGGAGCTACTATATTTTGTGTTCGCCACTTTTATTCGACCATTGGATATTATATAAAGACTATCAAACTTAATAACATGGTAGAAAATATCAACAAGTTCATTAAAACAAGTCACGTGTATCTGACAGCCTAACTTGTCTACAAAATCAAACCCAAAAACTTTACCTTCACGTCCACAATTGTTATATTCATGAATTGGGCTTTTAGAAAGTGCTCAACCCTCAATGGACCATTGTTTGTGATACGGGGTCAATGTTTTAATGGAAAGTATTTGGAAAGGGGTAATGTTTGGTATCGACCATTCTGTAGAAGAAGATTCCAATGGGTCTGTAGAGTTGATGGGTGGAAGGTACGAAGTACCTTGGAGGAGAGGTGTTGGAGCTCCTATGATTGTTGCATTGTTTGAAACTATTTCCAAGCCATCAATAAAGATAGCCCTGCAATAAAATTAGATATATAATTTAGCAAGAAGTTGTATATGGAAAAATAAGAGCAAAAAAAAGATTATTGGGGAGACATGGACATACTTGTACTTGTCGAACATCTTGCAAGAATATTCTGTTAGAGTGAGAATAGAACCTTTGACTAAAGCTTCTTCCAAAACCAGGGCGTTCAAATCAGTAGGAAGCAATGCAGGATGTGGGTGCACGCCATCTGAGAGCTTTAGTCGATATTTGATATTTGCAGTTTGAGGTTGTTGAATTGAGTGTGTAGATATTACTTGCAAAGAAGGGTCAACAAGAGACATGCCAGCAAGAATGTTTGCAATGGCATTTGTAGTTAATTGTGCCATCATGTAGCTTGAATTTTGTCAAAGAAATTTGGCCTGTGAATTAAGTGAAATATGAGAATTAGATAGTGATAAAACAAATGTCATTCCCAAGATGTTTATAGTCAATGTAAATGGGTTGTAATAAGTACATCGAAATATGGTTAAAGAAATTGTAAGGACTAAAGATGGTGCATTCTTGTGTTGTAGCAAATCTTTGTGGTCCCAAAAATAATATGAGTAAGGAAATAATCGGCAACACAAACATAAATGTATTATAATCACTCATATATATTTGAAATATTTTAATAACTAAAAATGAAAAATTCAATATCTTGAAACATATAATTTGTTATAAATATATAGTTAATTATTAATATATTGTATCTATTATTGTTCAATATTTTTTGTATTTTTTTTTTTTTTTAAAAGTAATTGTAAAAGTTTAGAATTTAATTTTCCACTTAATAAGTCAAAATGAAAATGAGTACAAATGTAATAAAGCAGAATTTTAATCTGTTGAGTTTCAAAGCATTCTACAAAATGACTTGAGTGATATATGTAGTATGGGATCTATTGTTTTGTATCTAGGACTATAACGATGGAGTTCTTTCAATTGTAATGATGTTAATATTGTCCATTTTGCCTAAAATAATTCAATAACAATATTTAAGAAGAAAGTTCATTAAATAAACAAGTCTTATAAAAATATTACTCATTTACATATTGTGTCCAAAATTTACTTTGATGCATTATATATAGTGTCAAGAATTTACATCGATAGATATAAGTTGGTTCCATGGTAGGGAAAATAGGAGTTACACTATTTTTTTTGACTATTTATGTACATAGATCTATATAGATACCTTGCACTGTATTTACATACTAAGAAGTCAAAATAACCAATCACATATTTCTCAAATACATTTCATATGTTGCAATGATTTTGGAGGCGTCATCAATTGAATAGTGTCTATCCTCAAATAACTCTTTCAAGAAATCACATAGTCCTTCTAATTGTATGCAAGTGGCTTCGAATGTTGATACTGCCTCTTGAAGTTTTTCAATATCCAATTCTTGAACAAGGGGTGTTGCTTGGCATGCAATTTTGAATTTATGTGCAATATGATGACAGGTATTTGACACAGTTGAAGCAAGTTGTTGGACATCGGTTCCAACAGATTCTGCTTCCATAGTTGTTTCATCCACTGGCATTAACGGGCTTTGTATACTATTTGTTGTATCTCCACTATAGACTTCAATGATTTCATGGTTATTTGTATGGTTAGACATTTCCTGGGAGGAATGAATAAAAAAAAGTATAAGTGGATTGAATCAAAGGAAAATAATTGAAATTAATTTCATAATTAGTTTGAAATAAATATGAAAATTCAAAGATAGAGAAACAACAACATATAAAAACTAAATATGATTATGTTGGATTTATAGCTCCTACTTGGTTGTTATTGTTTATTACATTTCATTAATTAATATTGTGAAATCCAAATTTTAAAAATAAAAATAAAAATAGTATTAAATAATGAAGAAACTAAATTTAGTTTTATAAATAAAACATTAATCTTGCTATTTATGAGTAATAAATACACTGTAATTGTATATTAAAAGATAAAACTAAAATAAATATGTCAGTTATAAAATAATGTTGTTAATGCAAAAAAAGTCTAAATGTAGAATTGATAGCTCCAAATCAACTAACAAGGATGTAAACATGAATGAAATATAAACATCTAAATTAGGAAGATGAAAAGACTTCATTATTAACAGGATCATGTTATGATAAAGAGAAAGGGAGAGAGAAAGGGGGAGAGATAGACGACAAAAGGGCAAAAGAGAGGGGGGGTATAGAGAGAAGTAGAGGGAGAGATAAAGAGAGAGAAGAGAGAGAGATAGATAGATATGCAAGAGATAAATACATAATTCTGGAGAGAGAGAAAGAGAGGGAGATAATGAGAGAGGAATAGAGAAAGATAAGATGAATACATCAAGTCACATATAGAGAGGGAGATAGATGGGGGTAGAGAGAGATGAAGAGATTAGCAAGATGAAGAGATTAGCAACATGGAGAGGGAAATATGGAAGAAGAAATATGGAGAGATAGATATAGAGATAAAGAGGCAAATAGATATTGATATAGAGGTAGACATGAAGATTTAAAGAAATAGAGGAACGAGACAAATAGATGGAGAGATAGATAGAGGTAAAGGATGAGATAAAATTGTAGGACATTTAACAAAAAACGTAATAGAGAATTTGTAATGCATGGATGTTTTCATTATGGAGGATTATGCGAAAAGCCGATGTTCAAGAAAGATGAAGCCCAAGCAATAGCTCAGTGGTTCTACGAATCTTACAGATCCTCACAACAGGAATTCTTCGTTTTCACAAGAAAACGAAAAAAACCCCAAATGTGAGTGGCATGATCAAGAAAGACGAAATACATATGTACTGTTTTGCTTCATAATTGAGATGTCCTTCAAAGTGTCACAGAGAATTCTATTCCAGAATGAGGCTGAAGAGGATTCTGGCTAAGGTATTTCTCAAAGTTTGATTGAGTTTTCATTTCCAATGCTTGCCCAATAATCATGCCAGCAATGACCGCCCTTCTCATTTTGTTTTCTATAGCATTTTTTTGAAGTTGTCTTGGCATTCAATGTCCTCAATCCGCACAAATATATTTGGGTCTGTTTTGGAATTGTAAGGTTTCTGTTGTTGTTTACATGCCTTTGGGAGTGTTTTCGAATTGTACAGTTTCTGTTAGTGTTTACACATATTCTAATCAGATTCTGGATGTTGCTTTTTCACTGTATCCTTGGTGTAATTATTTCAAGCACAATGTTAACTATTCATTTGTAACAATTTTATTAGGTGTTGGACCTGTTAGTATCATTTCGATTTCTATTTTTTCCTTCTGGCAGATAACTAATTAATTTTTTGGCTGTTGGACATGACACTTGGTAGGTTGAAAGGTGTTGTTGTTACAAGATTTCTACAACTGTTGTTGTTTGTCAAAGAAAACTAAGCCAAAGATAAGGAAGCAGCGAACCTCAGTAGGTAAAACAGTACTTGTTTGATGGCCAGGGTTTTCATTTTTCTTCAAATTTCCGTCTGTTGTTTTAGTGGATTTCAGTACTGAGAACATATGAACCTGTATAGAATAAGAGCCAACGACCTTTTCCAAACAAATATGGTGCAAGGGATGGTGCGTCCAAAGCCCACGTCCAACAATCAGTGGCTGCAAGATCTTCAGAACTTAATACACTGTTAATTGTATGTATGCCTGTGATGATTTAATTGAATGCTATTATAAATGCATGTTTTCTTGGTTGTAGGCAAAGCTTGCGGACATGAGGTCAAGGAATGGAAATAATCAGTTTCCAGCTGTGGTAGGTAGCCTTACTTCTGAGTCATACTGTTTAACAGTAGGACATGATTGTGTAACTATTTAAGAGGAATTAGGATTCTCTTAGTAACCCTGTGTAAGCTGATTGGCTATATGATATCCATTATTTGATTTCTACTTTTGAATTTGATAAAGTGGAGTTATTTGTTAACTTTATAATGTTGATGCTGCGATTCCAAAGGCAAAATCATTTTGAATTTTTGTGTAGAAGGGAAAAATAAATGTTACAGAAGCTTTCATGTTTTCCATTGCCCCTTTTGATTAATTTTCCGCATGCCTTAAATTTTTTCAAGATGAAAACTTTCAGTTGAATACAAATAGCAATCAAATAAATTTAACCTCCAGTGGATGGCAATATACATAAGATAGATACAAATGTTTGAATTTTCTTGCATGCTCATCTCAAAACTACGACTATAATGAAGGCAGCAAAAGATACATGCAACTTATAATAATTGTTAAAAACTTATAGATTAGAAAGAATTGTTGTGATAAAAAGCGGTTCATTTTCATAGTGAAAATTTCTAAGAAAAATCCAGGGCTTTATTGCTCAATTAAAAACTTGATTTCTACACTTTCATCAGAGGGATTTTTGTTTAGAACTTTTTTATTGTTTACTGCCAAATTTTGGTTGCTGTCGCTTGTTTCTATTTTAGGCAAGATGGAACATCAAACGTGAAACTACCTAGAGTAGATAGATTTAAGTGACGTGATGACAAGCTGAAAATAATTACTAGTGGACTACAGTGCAATCATAAAGATACAGGAAGTTCGTTATATATAATATTGTAGAGTTTATTTGAAACATACTAATATAAGAGGTTATTGCTCAATCTCCTTGTAACATACAACTATTTAGTAGGATTCTAGTATGTTTCAAATTAACTCTATAATACTATATAGAACAAGGAGAATCCTACTAAATACTTGTTATATTGAAATTGATGAGAGAAGGATTCAGCTAGAAGATATGCTAATTACCTAACGTTATTAGGTATCACATCCTTTTGAGTTTCTTTTGTTACAGAATGAAGAAATTTCACTTCCATTATTTTTTAGAACATTTGTACTCCCAAACAAAGGGGATAAATTTGACTGGAATGTTGGAGTTGAATCAGCTCCTAGAAATGTGTCTTAGATATATTTCAATATTTCTCACAATGTCAATAATACTTGGCCATTCTTGAGGAGCTGCTTTTGTACAAAGCAAACCAACACATAATGAATTTTTATAAACACAAAACTTAACCAAGCATGGACACAGTCTGCACTAATTGTTTGAAAGGAAAGAGAAGAAATTGCATAAACTTTATAAGCACACATTGGAAAACAACAAAATGTTAAACTCATAGCAAAACAATCCACAGATATGTGTACATTCAATTTTTTTAAAGCAAGGTAAAAACCTGTTTAATAGTGTCTACAATGTTTGACTGTCAGCTCTCTCCTGCAGCTAGCTAGTAGATGCAATCTTCTGTATCAGAGAACTGGTGCTTGTTGGACGGTGCTTGGTGGAAGTGAATTAAAGGGGTGGGTTTCAGAGCTATAAATAACGATAGATATTTTATCACAAAGAATATTTTATTGCAACAGATATTTCATAACATATATTTTATTGCATACAATAAATATGTTGCAACTACCTGGTGCACCGTCGGTAGAAAGAATGGTCGAATGTGGTAAGAACACCGAACGATAAGACTTGTTTGCATTGGCTGTTCTCCTCGGTTGCCACAATATCTACTATCTTACAGCCAGGTCTGCATCGCATTCATGTAAAAAATATCTTCCTTTCCGCGTCTTTTAAATGCACGAAAAGACTTGCTAAGTGGAATTCTCGAGAAATCAATTTCTCGAGAATTCCACTTAGCAAGTCTTTTCGTGCATTTAAAAGATGTGGAAAGGAAGATATTTGTTACCTTCCTTTCGAATCAAGGAGTTAACAATTAGTTCCAATAATTACTTTAAGTAAGTTTTTTTTTGTTTGGTAAGAACTTTGCTTGTTTTCATCAATATTTTATCAACTCTCATGCTTAATTTGGGCATTGCATTTATTTTGGGTAGGATAGGTTAATGTTATTTTAGCTTGTTCTTGCATGCTGAAAACTTCATGTACACAAAAATAAAGATAATCAAATCATGGTCCAACATTATATGTCTACAAAAAGAAACTAGAAGCATTATATAGAAAACAATGAATTTGAAAACATCATATAAAATCAAATGTCATATGTTTATATTCATATTATAGTGTACATCATAAGATGATTCTATAACCAAGGATACAATAAGGAAGCAACACTAATGAACCTTATACATAATTTCAATGGATAAAAATAAGTCAATTTTGAAATTATTATTTTTTCACCTTCTTTCATCCATACCTAATATGTATTAAACACTAATGATAAATAATAAGGGAGGTAAAAGAAGGTTGTGACAATTATAGCATCTAAAAATAAATTTTAGAAGAAACTCTATAGGATATAGTTTTGCTTTTCATAAATTATAAGAAATATATATTTTAAGCAATAGTGAAAAAAAGGAGAAATTAATTGATTCTTACTCTAAATTGGAGGTGAATATAGTTATGCCACTTTTTGGGTGGAACCTAAAAACCTAAAACCTGAAAACCATATACATATCTTTCTTATTTTTAATATATTTTCTTAGTATCAAAGAAACTTTAATATTAAGTAACAAATCTAATAATAAAAATTAATAGAACATGGTAATATATTTGTATTTTTATTTTTAATATATTTTCTTAGTATCAAAGAAACTTTAATATTAAGTAACAAATCTAATAATAATTCTTATTTTTATTAATATATTTTCTTAGTATCAAAGAAACTTTATTCTTATTTTTATTTTTAATATATTTTCTTAGTATCAAAGAAACTTTAATATTAAGTAACAAATCTAATAATAAAAATTAATTAATATATTTTCTTAGTATCAAAGAAACTTTAATATTAAGTAACAAATCTAATAATAAAAATTAATAGAACATGGTAATATATTTGTATTTTTATTTTTCTTTTCTTTTCTATTTTAAAATATTTAGGTTTATCTTTTCCAAGATTTGATGTTTTGTATAAATCTAATTTTTACGTTTCTATTTATATCCTCACATGCTTAAGGTAGAAGTAAAACAATTTCATTTTTACTTTTGTTTCAAATTATATAAACATTAACAAAATAATATATATTTTTTTCTCAAATTTAATGACAAAATAATATATATTTTTATTAATTATTTACTATTATTCCCTTCTATAGTTTTATATGACCACTCAAATTAATTAATAAAATAAGATATATTTTCAATTAGTTACTATTATTTTTTTAATTATTTACTATTATTCTCTTTTCTAATTTCATAAAGTCACTCAAATTAATTAACAAAATAATCTATATTTTTCTCTCAAATTAAATGACAAAATTATATATATTGTTAATTATTTACTATTATTCCATTCTATAGTTTTATATGACCACTCAAATTAATAAAATAAGATATATTTTCAATTAGTTACTATTATTCCTTTCTATAGTTTCATAAAACACTTAATTATTAACTAGTAATATAGTTATTTTTAAATTAAAAATAAACATTAATATAAGTAAATTCTGATGTAATTTAAAATGCTTTCCTCATAATGAAAAAAGCCGTATTATCCGCGTCAGGCAAGGAGTGCTGCAGTGCAGATGATACAGAACGGCATAATGGCAGCCACGCATTTACATTTCACGCGGAGGCATTGATTACATCGGCATGTAACAGGAGGCATTGATTTAGTATAATAAAAGCAACTGCCAATGTGGAGATACGGTAGAGGATTTTCTTTAATAACGTTTCGTTCGATTTCCGTCCTTCACGCATGAGAAAGGAAAAACTCGTTGTGCCCAGCACTGACAACTATTAGTACTTGTCATCCGATGGTTATTCTCATTTCAATCGTCGTGCATGCCTCTCGGAAAAATATTGAAAATTTAAATATGAAAATTATAAAAATATCACATCAATTTACTTCAAATAAATAAAAATTTATTAAAAATATAAATATTAAATAATATATTTTTCTCCTATTTATAAACTTTTTACTTATTTATTTTAATATTAAATTTATTATAATTATTTATATTTATCTTTATTTTATTTTATTTTTAAATTAAAAAATAAATTAAATTTAAATAAAATTTGTAAAATAAAATTTAATTAAAATATACTTTAAAAAAAAACAAATTATTAATTAATATTATAAATCTTAATTAAAATAAAACATATTATTAGATAGTATTGTTTAAATTAAATTTATAAAATAAAATTCTTTTAACATACACTTCAATAATTTTTTTTTTTTTAATAAAAAATAAATTATAAAACAAATATTATAAATTAATATTTCCTTATGTCTATAGCATTACCAATTCAAGCGAGCGGAAATGAGTTAAATGTTTTACCTTTTAGCATTAATATTATTAAATGTTTTACCTATCTTCATGTTGTCATGAAACTGTTAAATATTTTAACTGTTCACGTCCAAGCCCTGGGCATACAAATCGAAATGCCATGGATCATGGAGCGTCAGTGTAATAATGACTATCATAATATATGAACGAAAATTCAATAGGGTTTAATTTTTAAAATTATTTTTTTGCTTTAGCAGGAGTCTTTTTGTCATTTCAACTAATATCATTTATTAAATGTATAAAAAAATGAAAAAAAAAAAATTAGAAAATTGAATTTTCTATCTACTATATTCAAAATGATCTAATGAGAATGAAGAAAAATGATATTTTTATTACATAAAATATAAAATAAATATGAACTATAGACTTGTTTAAAATTCTTAAATCTGATTGGTCAGCTAAAAAAAATAAATGACCTAGGTGAATGCATAAGTACCCTGGTGAATGCATTAATATCCTGCCTAATATTACTTAAAAATCATTACTAGGTAACAAAGTATTTTTTTTCATAATAATTTTTTCACACTTTTTACTGAAAGTTTTAAATTATATTTTTAAGTATGTATTAGTCTTTATTATACAAATTATCTTAAATTATACTTTTTAAGTATGTATTAGTCTTTATTATACAAATTACAGTAATTGATAATATAATATTATTAAGTATGAAATTTCTTTTATTTATATTTTAATTAAATGTTTTATAATTATTTAAATTTATAAAATATTTTTTAAGTTTTTATTTTTGTTTATAAAAATAATTATTGTGATTGAATGCTTGAAAACAATATTAAATTAATCAAATTTAAATAATATTTATTTGTAATAAGTATGTTCTTGTTCTTAGTTTAAAAATATAACAATCAATTTTATTTTTTAAATTAATAGAGAATTTTATATCATTCACAAGATTGTTTTATTATTCAATATGTGAGCACAATACTTAAGCTCAAAAAAAATTTCGTTAAGAACTAAGGATTAAGGGAATCCATTCTATGAAAGTCACCCAAGCCAGAATTCTGACCTTAAACCATGTGGTGTTAGGGACTTGGACTTACAAGCCTTTGGAGGTGGACACAAGCAAAGGTAACACACATAAATCCATATTAATAGGAAAACTTGGATTAAATGATGAATCATGAGAGGTCATTTCTAATTTTGTGCTAACCTTATGTGAGTTAAGGATATAAGATTAGGTAAAAATTACTAACTATATTTGTAAAGGTGTATAAAAAGTGAGCTAGATAAAATTATTGTAAAGATCTAATATCTTGGTATGATATAAATGCATTCATCTATAAGATGTTATGACCTTTGTGTTGATGATTAGCACTTAATGAGGCTTTCACATGTAATGATGCATTTATAGTCTATCTATGTCTGTTTTATATCTCTATCTTTGTCTATCTCCCTGTCCCTCCTCTCTACCTCTTTATACCCATATCTCTATAACTTTATCTCGCTTTCTCTATCTCTATTTTCGTCCCTCTCTATTTCTCCATATCTCACTCTGTCTATATCACTTCCTCTATGTATGTCTCTCTCATTCACTCCATCTTTCTCTCCATCTCTTTTACTCTATCTTTATCTCTACTTCTATATCTCTATTTATCTCTCTATCTCTCTCTCTCGGTCCTCTTTCTTTCTCTTTCTATCTATATCTTTCTCTACCTAGATATCTTCTTGTCTTTGCATATCTCTTTTTCTCTCAATATCGTGTGTTTATCTTTATCTCCCCCTCTCTCCCTCTCGCTCTCTATTTATATTGAGATATTTCCCTTTCTCTCCCCTGCTCTACATATCTCTCTCTCCCTCTATCTCACAATATATAAATCTCGCTTCCTTTATATCTCTTGATCTCCATATCTCTATCTTTATCTCTCCCTATACTTATCTCTATATCTCTATCTTTTTTTATCTCTCTCCTCTATTTCTATATAATAATCTCTTCCATCTCTATCTATATACCTTCCCCCCCCCCCCCCTCTCTCTCTCTTTATCTCTCCCCATATCTTTTTCTATATCTACATCTTCTTACCTATCTCTCTCTCACTCTTCTCAACTTTATATCTCCCTCTCTCTTCCACCCTCTCCCTCTCTATCTCTATTGCCAACATAAGATGAGCCTAGAATTCTAATGGATCCTAATTATCTTGTTCATCATGTTTGGATGCCTACTAATTGACCTCATGTAATGCACACATGTATTCAACAAATAAACAATGTTTTTCCCTAATTAACCTTCTAAACCTCTTTAGCCTACCTAATGTACACCATAAGTGCAATTGCTAGTAGAGAGCATTATGAGGTTTTTCAGACCTTGCACTCATAGTTGAAACTTATCAATAAATTCAAATATATAGAGAACTAGCCCATCCTCTGATTCCATCATAGGGACTCAATATGCATGAGTGGGTCACTTTTTTGATGTCAAAACCTTTGAAAATATGTCTTTAATTTGTTGTCAAAACTTTTCACCCTATTAGGAACTTGTTCCAAAACTTATCAGGATTGTTGATGAGAATAAGAACCTTATTGGAAGGTTTTGAAGTTATAGGAACTACAAGAAGTTATAATTTCCTTTAAATGTAAGCCTTCATTGAGTTTTTCATCCCATCAAGAACTCCACAAGCACTAGGAATTCCTCAAAACAAAATTATAAGTGTTCTTTCCTTTGCCTCTTGGTGGGGATTGCTAACTCTTCCTTTTGTTGTAGTAAGATGGTCTCACAAATCTAGCTAAAAACACATCAAATTCATATTACGATCCTCCTCCATTTTTACTCTAATAGAGTGCAATTGGGAGGTCCAATATTATTAAATTTATTTAGATGTTTAACAATAGAGCCACCATCCTCCATCTTGAGGGTATATACCTTCTTTTTTTAAAAAGAGTTTGTTAACCAAAGATTTAGCTTGATACAAATCTCACAATTTCTTTCAAGTAAGTGTTGTAGTGGTCTCTCCATTACAACCCATAGATTTCTATCCATAAGAGCATCCTACATTTTGATCTTCCAAACCTTAAAATTTGTGCATGATAACTTCTCCATTTATTTTCTAGCTATGCTTATCATCTCTTCTTGTAATAATATAGCAAATCCATTTAGAGAAGCTTCCACTCAAATGAAGATTAGTACAAAAACCCTCTATTAAATACATATTAAAGGAAGAAAGGTATGTGTAAATTCTTTATAAACTAATATTTGAAGGGATTATTGTGAAAATTTTAGATCTTTACAATTATAGAAAGGAGAAATACATATTAAGCACAACCAAAATCATATCACAAGATAAGTCTACATAGGGAAAAGCCTTTTGGGTTAAATCTCCACACTCTAAAGAATCCCTATGTATTACTTGATAACCTAAACATTGTTACAATACACATGTAGATAAATTATTTACAAAGTATCATGAACTAGAGATCTATAGCAATTATGGCAGCATAATAATACCTACACATTCGCAATCAATACATCCATCTCAACCACCCTATAAATGGGAGTAGTATACAAAACCATGAGCTAAAGCTACCAAACAAGTGGTTCAAAATATCTAATTAAAATACCAAACCTAAATCCCAAGATGAGTTCATATGCTAAAATAGTATATTCCTTCCACCTATCATAAGCACATCATAGTTCACTCATGAATTTGGGCATCCATTTTGGATTCAGTGTCTCCAATCAAATATTCTTTGTGATGTGTCCTAACATGCATCATAAAGGAGGATGAGTGGGGAGGAGAAGGGGAGCGGCCTGTAGCGTCGTAAATTGTACGCACTTGCTAGGGTGGTACAATTTCACACCTAGTTTAGCACCCGCCTTGGCGCATTTTGCATTTTGCATTGCATTTCCCCTTTAGCACTTAATTAATTAAATTAATTAGGTCTAAGGTTCTATTTTATCATCTCCCATATCATCAAGTTGGGCCCTTTTTCATTAAAGTGTGCCCCTTTCATTTTATTCTTCCAATACATCATTTAATCTAATACCCTAATTAGGTCCTATTTTGAACCTGGGGACTTGATTTCGGGGGCCAAAACATCTCGAAATCACCTGTAACTTCGGGATTCGCTCTAAAAACATCATATCCGACGGCCCTGAAAATTTGGTGAAAAGTTGTCGGGACCATGGCACCCGAAGTGCACACGGTCTCGGACATTTTTCCCAAATTTTTAGGAGCGCGATCCAATCATAAAATAAAGCTTAACCCCAAGAAATTGGTAGGAGATTCAATCTCTAGGTCGGCCAAAAGTTGAAATTAAGACCTAGGGTTTCATATATAAGAGCTCTCTTTCTTCATTTGAAAGGATCCGAATTTTGGTTTCAAGGGCCTTCTATGCAGCGAAAGAGTAGATCTTTGAAGACTTCAACAACATTCAAACATCCATCCATCAAGCATTCATCAAATTCATTCATCCATTTAGGGCTTTGAAGACATTGGAGAGCAATAGGGGATCACCGACTGAAGATTGGCTTGTACCCCTCCCTTGGGGTTGGGTATGATTTCATGTTGTTTTCATGTCTTTGCATAAGCCTCATTATATCATTTGTATTCATGCTTTAGATCACTTTGCATCTTGATTTAGAGAATTTACATTATCATTTGCAAGCAATTAGGGTTTACTTTCTAGGTTGCTCTAGCTTGCTTACTTGCATTTTAGGATCTTGCACACACACAAGGTCTGCACACACACTACTTTTACTATACAACTTGGCTATTCGTGGAGGTGGAAATCACCAAAGCGGGGGTTTGACTAAGGCAAAACCCTATATAGCCACCTACAACCCTTTTCAGATATAAGTGCAGATTTTCGAATTCGAAGGACGCCGCAAGTTGCAGATCCGACGGAAGCAGACTGAGACTGGACAACACACCAAATTGTAGAGCAGAAACCTAGGACAGGGGCGTGGGGCGCCCTGGTCCTGACAAGACAGGGGCGTTGGGTGCCCTGGTCCCTGGGACAGGGGCGCTGGGCGCCCTGGTCCCTCAGACAACAGCAGTTTTCAGCACTTTTCGACAGCTTTCAGGTTGCCAAAAGGAGCAGTTTCAGGTGCAGAATCAGGTCAGTGGCGCATGCGCCCCCGTCCCGAACATTTCCACTCAGATTTTAACCCCAGGTACACATCTGCATTCTCCTTTTATCCTGTTGTTTATAGCTTTTCATCACTTAATCTCAATCTTGCAATCTAGTTACTAGTTCATACTTACACTTTAAGGTTAATAGTTGAACTTGCATCATTCTATCTATCATTTGCAACAAAGGAATAGAAATCCTAATAGGTAGCCCATGGCTCTCTCTTCCACAAAAAGAAGTAGCCAATTGTGTGATACCTCTAGGCTCTTTCGTATTCCACAAGTGTGTGATTGAAAGTGAGATTAGGGCCTGTTTGCTTAGTGTCACTTTTTCCCCTACACATTTTTGGTGAACCCGACGTGAACTCCAATCTTCTCTAATTCTGATTTATGTTTTCAAATTTGAGTGTTTATGCTATTTCAAATTCAAATTTGTATTTACAAGTTTTAATTTCTTGCAAGATTCAAAAATTTAGAGGAAATTTTTGCTAAAACCCTAATTTTTCAATTCAAAGTTGAACTTGTGGATAGCTTAATTGGGATCAATCTGATTTAGGAACTCATTTGAATCATAAATTTCATTTTCTAAATCTACATTCTAAGTGCTTGCATTGGTTAAAAATTAAACATTTCCTTCTATTTTGCATGTGTTATCATTTGAAAGAGGAAAATTGTTGTCATGATGCATTCATTTCATAGATGTGATAATGGGTTAGCTTCCCTTGTTTCAATTTTTCCTTCTCCTAAAGAACCTCCCCCCATCTATAACAACATTTTAGTGCCTAAAAGAGTTGCTACCAATCCCTTTGAGACTCTCCCATGCTCTAAGGATGAAGACTTTAAGAGTGATCTTGACAATTCTCCTAAAATGTGCCCTTCCTATTTAGCTATCCTAGAGGAAGAGAATGATATCATAAACACCTTTCTTAGTGTTACTTCACCTTCCCTACATGATGCCTCTCTAAGTGAAAAGGTATTGATGGACATTGACTTATTTTCTCCTAAAGTTGGTCCTTCCAATGGGGGCATGTTAGTGTAACAAGAGGTTATGAACACTTCTTTCAAAGATCTCCTTCCTAAGCATGAATCTTTGGAGAAATATGTTCATGTTCCTCCTAAAAAACACTCCCTTCACGAGGATCCTTTTGTGCAAGAAGATGACATTATCACTACATTTCCTAGTGATGGCATTTCCTTTTCCAACAAAATTCCCATTAGAGATGATGAATTAATGATAAATGCTTACCCTTCTCCTAAAGTTTGTCTTACCCATAAGCATCCCTTAGAGAAAGAAGATGAAATAATAAGAAATTTCCTTAATTCTCTCTCCCCCAAAGATCATATTGAACATATTTTGAGGAAAGAGGATGAGTTTAACACATCTATTGATGCTCTCCCTTCTAAGGATGAGGAATTAATAAACAATGTTATCTCCTCTCCCGAAATTGACAATACTTCAAACATTCCTTTCAACAACTTCACTATCTGGGATGAACCATTAGAAGAAGGTGTAGATTATTCTCTTCCCCATGAGAGAACCCTAGCCAAAGGGGATGAAATCAAGATTGAAAACTCCCTTGATAGTTTCTCACCTTCCTTGAATCTCAATCATTCTCCCTCTAAAAATAAAGCATCTCCCTCTCCTCAACTTGGTTCTACTCATAAGGAAACCCTAGTTCAAAACAAGATGGTTAACATCTCTTTCAAAGATCTCCCTCTCAAAAGTGAGACTTTAGAGAGAAATGTCGATCCTTCTCCTAGAGAGTTTATTCCCCATGTAGATCCTTTGATGATAGAGGATGATATGACCTTTCCTAGTATTACTCTTCCTACTGGAACATCAATGCCTACCCCTTGTCTCTCTCCTAAAATTGATTTAATCCATGATAAGATTTTAGTGCAAGAGAAGACTATCAATAATTCTTCCAACACTTTTGTTCATTCCTCTAAACCATCCTCAATAAATTTGATACATGTGAATGAAACACCTAACAAACCTCTCTTCACTGTCCAAGGTGCTTGTCCTTCTCAAAATTCTCAACCTTTAAATAAGCCTATCTTAGTGGTCCAAGGTGGCTATGCTAATGATTCTTTTTGCACTCCTAAGAAACCTATTATTACTGTGCAAGGAGGTTATTCTACTAAGAGCCCTTATGAGTATGCTAAGCAACTGACTAGAGAGAGTTATAATGCGGTTGCTCATACCTATAACACAAGAAACAATAGGAAACCTAATCCTCCTCCAGTTATCCCAACTTCACTTCCTCCTTCCCAACCTATTCTTCCTCAAGCTCCTCGTATTTCACAAATGATTAGTAAGGACTATGATCTCATAGAACAACTTAAAGCTACCCCTGCTAAGATATCCCTATGGGATTTGATCCAAACTTCTTCCGCTCATCATGGAATGTTACAAGATGCCTTGAAAGATTTGAATGTTCCTCCACCTAATACATCTAGTAATATAGTGTCTTTGGTTAACTCTGTGATGAATCCTAAAGCTCAAATTGTGTTTACTCAAGATGAGCTGCCTACTAGTGAAATTCAACATCAATATGATCCCTTGATGATTGTGGTTATCATAAATGACATTGCTATAAGACGAACACTGGTAGATAATGGTTCTGGCCTTAATGTGTGTAGCATTAATCTATTGCATAAGATGAATGTGGATACATCCCTTATTGAGCATGACTCTCGTCCCATTCGAGGCTTTGATAATGTGGCTAAGTCTTCATTAGGTATTATCACCTTACCCATCACAGTGGGACCTGTTACTTTGCCTACTCCTATCCATGTTATGTCGGGAAATCTAACATACAACCTGTTATTAGGGAGACCTTGGATTCACAGTATGCAAGCTGTCCCCTCTACATTGCATAGACAAGTTAAATTTATTTATAATAATAAGACATATACCTTGATAGGTGATACTAATTTTCAAGCTTGTTTGCAAACGTCTACTTCCAAAGGGAGTTCTTCTAAGCCTTCCTCTTCTAGTGATGACTCATTAAACAAGATACCTATGGATGAATCATCACCCTCTGATAACCAAAATTCTTTGGATGAGTCTGAAGTTCCTGAAGAAGATTCTTCTCAACTTGAATCTACACATGAAAAGGCTTTTGATCTTGAGAAGATTCTCGCAGAAGACGATTGGGGATCTCTTGATTTCAATCCCACCTTTGTAGGTGAGTATAGGGTTCCTCCTAGAGAGCTTAAAGTTAAAAAGAAGGAAGAAACTAGAAATCAATCAGTCTTACCTGAACCTGTTGAGCACTATATTTGAAAATAAAAATATATAAAAAAAATGTGTGTTTCCATAAGCATGAAGACTAATGGATATTTCGACCAGCAAACTGTATCGAGCACTGCAAAGAAAGTTTCATCGAAAGAGTGTTTTCATCAACACAAGCACTAAGCAAAGGTATTTCGGCAAAAGGTTACCTTCGATGAACGTAGAAAACCACTCATCGATACTCTAAGTTTCATCGAAAAAGTGAAAAAAAAAGGCGAAAAGGCAAAAAGGTGATTTCAAAGAAATATCATTACCGAAGAAACTCAGAAGGCATTCATCGAAATACAAGTTTTCATCGATGAACATGACGTCGAGCAAAGGCAAAATTGTTTCATCGATAAAGAGATATCGATGAAAAGGGGATATCGATGAACATACATGGGCCTTCACCGAAGAAAGAAACTCACCAAAAAGAATGATTTCGATGGAGATTACATGTGACTTATCGAAAAAGGGGACTATCGATGAAAGAGTGATTTCGATGAGTCTTAAAAGCGGCTTCTCGACATAAGCTTTTTCACCGAAACAATAGTATCAAAGAAAATGAGCTTTCAATGGAAAATTTAAACACTCGGCCGAAGATGAGGGTTTCATCGATAACTTGAGATATGAGCATTTTGAGCGAACTGTACTTCCCGCGAAAGAGTTAAAGGCCCAGTTGAAGAGTGTCACATCTGCAATAAAGTTTAAACACTTGAGTAGCCGTTATAGATGCAGAACATTAACTATGCACAAGTTGCCCATACGATTACAGTTGAACTGAGTGAATTTTTGTAAGAACCAGATCGATGCTAAAAGTTTGGAAACTACGAAGAACTTGCGGAGACTTGCGAACGATAACCAGAAGAATTGAACATTCCACCAAGTAAGTGTTGTCCCTCTTTTTTACTGTGATTATGGAACCTTCGTCTTCTTCTTCTAAAAAGAGTAGGAAAGGAAAAGAGTTGAACCCTGAAGAGAAGCCCAAGAGACAGAAGAAAGAAGGGAGAGCTCTGACTTAGGATTTGTTAGACCAGTGTCCATCGTCTAGTGTAAGGTCCAAGAAGATTAAAAGTGAAGAAGAAGGATTGAAGGACAGATTTGAAAATCTAGGAGACATTTGGACTGAGATAAGAGGGCATGAGTTATTCTTGTTTGGTTACAAAAGAAGAGATGCACCTGAACCCATAAGCAATCTATGGAAGAAGAACTTAGGCAAATTAGTAGTCCCAAATGTGTTTGTAGATGTAGAATTAATGAAAGCTCTGGTAGATTGCTACAACCCAAGAACCAAAACCATATGTGATTACAGAGGGAATACATTAGTAGTAATTAACAAACAGACTATTGATATGGTTTTTGATTTGGACTGGGAAGTAGAGGAGAGTATCGATATGAAGAAACTTTCACAAGAATTCTTTAGTTTGGAAAATATCTACAGGACTTGGAGACTACCTGTTCACAGGCCAAAAGTGGGTGGGTCATTTGTTCAGTTCGGCAAAGATGACAAGGTGCCGTTTGATGTCAACCACTTCCATCCATATTTCAAGTATACATATTATGCTGCAGCCCAAGTACTAGGCCTAGAGGCTCATCCACTCATGGATATTGGGGTTATGGTTCTGTGTGCCGATTTGCAATCAAAAGACCCTAGGTCATTTGATTTTGCCACTTATGTTGCAGATGCCTTGAATCATGGGCTGGAGAAATTGAAAGGAGACCTTGTGAATGTTCATTTTTCATTATACTCCATGTTAATGCATATCCTTCTTTATTGTGGACAAGAAATTAACTTCTGGTCAGATGAGTTCAGCATTAGATCTTATGATAAAAATGGTCTGAAGAAGCCGGTTCAGTTATGGGTATCAGCATGGGACCAGAGGTTCATGAATAACCAATATTGGCACTTTCAAGAATACTTTGTGAAACCTCTCAGTGCAGCTTTTGGGCAACACAGGGATTACACTTTGTCTCCTGAAATCAAGAGATTTCTCAGACCAAAGGACTTCTCTCCAGAGTCACAGATTGAACATAATTGGGGTGATTGGTATTGCTATGATAATCACACAGAAATAAGGGTATTTGGATATGAAGGGCAACCCCATATGCTTCCAATTACGGTACCAAACAGAGTGGCTAGCTTGGAGATTATAAGGCAATTGTCTATTGCCAGTGCTAAACACTTAACTGATTTCGGTAAACAATCTATTGTTCCAGGTTTATTAGTTTTTTCTGATTTCATTGTCAAAAGTTCAAAAAGTTATCATTTACTTCAGAATAAATTAGACTATTATGGTATGACTCTGGGTGAGCCTAGGGAGAATTTTGATCCTGAAGGATATATAAGAGCCGCCAGAGCCTCACAAAAACTCAAAGCTGGAATACATGTGGCCAAAATGCCAGATGACCTAATCAAGAACCTTGAACGAGAGGAGGCCAAAGCTTTAAAAGGAAAGAGTGAGTTGGTTTGGGAGGCCTACAAATGGAAAAGGGCAAGGGGAATGATAGATGGAGACCTAATTGGAAATCTCCAAGATCCTCTGGAAGTAGCTAAAAGGTTGCTTCAACATGAAGCAGAAATTATGCACAGAGTGCCTTCGCAATTCCTTCATTTTATTAATACTGAGAAGGACAGTCAGCCCCTAGCTCACATGTCACCAAAGTCGACTGCCAGTAGTATCCCACCTGATTCTCCTAGGGAAGATTATCCCCCTGGTTTTGAAGCAGAAATGAATATGGACACTGGCGAGATTAACATCAAGGATGTTGTTGATATCAGAATGACTGAGCATGAAGACTTCATTGCTGATGATGGATTTGCCTCTTCTAGAGAGTTCCTCTCATTTTTGTACCAATACAAAGGAGCTCATGTAAAACGAAGCATGGCTGGAAAACCAGAGGAGGAACAGATGAAGAGATTACAGGATGAAATTGATGTCCTCATGAAAGACATGACTCCTGAGAAAGGAAGGAAACTATTAAAAGAGGCCGGTGTAATCATCTTCTCCGGTTGGGATATTAACTCAGCACTCTTATTTGATGGCTTCCTGAAGAGACAAGATTTGAATCAACAGGTGTTGCCCCAGGAGGTAGATAAATTGTTCCTAGGCTCTGGATATGATCCAGACAAAAAAGCTCTGCTATAGTGGGCACTATATCCAAAGGGGAAGAGGCCTATCATTGTAGACATTGAAGAAACTTTTGGACACCTCATGGTTCATCAGGTTGGAAAAACTGATCCTAGGGTCACTGCAAAGCTCAACTTGGATGTTGCAAGATTGAACCTGGACCAGACAGAGTTTTTGATCAGAGAGAACGTCACATATAAGGGACTGTATGAAAAATCTAAGGAGGAAAATCAGAAGCTGCAGGCAAAAGTATTGCAACTAGAGACGAGGACTCCTATCAGCGAGTACACCTCATACCCCGCGGGACGTAGCTTAGACGATGTCTCTAATGCTCTGTACTGGAAGTATCAAGCAGAAAAGGCAAATAAACGCGCAGACAGTGTCCAACAAAAGATGAACAAATTGGTCAATGATATCATCGGACATCAGTTTAACACCATGCTCTTATAGGTTGAACCGTATTGGAAAGTATACAATGGAACGATAAAAGCGTTAACAGAGCATGAGAGGTTAAAAGCACGACTACATGAAATACTAAACAATGTCGATACCATGACACCAAAGGAAAAGGCCGAGGGGAATGCGTATATGGAAAATCATGTCAAACTTGAAGATACGCTGAGAAGAGACTTTAAAGAATTAGATGATGAGAAACCTGTTGGAATGCCCTCCGTCTACAAAGAAGGAGAAGTGATATCTTTGGAGGATTTGCGAAAAGAGCTTACCAACGTCAAGGATTGGGCCTTATCAGAGATAGATCAAAGTAAAGATATGGCCCCTACTGTCAATCAGATAATATTCAAATATTTGTCACTGGGAGATGAATTGAAAAAACAAACTCCTCGAATCAAAACCTTCAGAGACGACGACTATATTCATCATCTAGGACTTCTAAATCTCTTTTTGCTTAAGTTTAGAAACACTCAAGTTAACGACTAGTATTTTGAAAAGTCGTGTCTCTTCGTGAAAGGCCTTCATCCTCATATATATATGAGAATGATTTTTATAATGTAGGGAGATAAGATAGGGATAAGTAGAAAATGGCGATGTATGACAGCTTGTAAGTTTTAAAAAAATTTCAATGGAATACATGCTATTAACTATTGCTTTTCTTTGCGTATGTGTTGTGGATTATTTCACTTTGTCTTGGCAATCGTCTGTGATATTATCTAAAGTGATAAAGTTATTCATATTCTTGAAATCAAATCTGTGCTTCGTGTCATAACGTTGAAACAAAATTTTTGCTTGCGAATTGTAATTGTTCCTTGCAGTACTTCATTGATTGGTCCCTTAAAGGTAGGGTTAAAATTCATTCAATCAACACATGATATAAGCATTCAAGTTGATCTCAAAAGAAATAATAACCGACAGGTCCACAAAAGGGTGGATTAAAAAACTGTCTCATAGGTTCGCATAATAAGTCCTAAAGAAAGTGCAAAGACTCTGTAGCCCAAACAGTAAAGAAGGCACTGGTCAAAACAGATTACACTCATCATTATATTTCAGCATTTGTTATTTTAAAAAAAAAAGCAAGCAGAAGTAGTTAGGAAACATAGATCGAATAGCTTCTACAACAACAATCTTGAACTCATCTGCTATATCTCCATTCAAGGAACTCATGCCATTTCAAAGATCAGGAGATATCAGATTAGGATAATACATCTGCTATAAAAAGTGCTGGTTATTGGAGACATTCAGTGAATAGGTACACCCGCCTAGGTCCTGCAGAGCCTAAAGTGAGAGAGTTAGCAACCAAACAGGTTCACTCTATATGTTGGCCAAGTCAATTGGAGGGTTTGATCATAGGAGTTGGCATTTGCTTAGAACCTATCCAATCTATTGATTTGAGACCCAACAGATTGGCGACTCTACTGGGGAAAAATTATTAAGACTCTGCTGTGGGAGAGAACTCAGAAGAAAAAATAACACATATCCTCTAGGAAAGAGGTGGCGACTCTGAAATAAGAACATCAATGCACGGGACAAGATCGGTCACAAAAGGACAACCTTTATCCCAATTAGATTTCTCTCAATGAAGGAACAAAAATAAAGAACCCATGAATGATTCCATGAGAGAAAGATACAACCAGTATAAACATGAAAGTAGCCAACATTTGCCCTTAAAAGAACAAGATAGAACAACAACTTCAAGCCCGGTGAATGAAGATTTGGTTGCAGCATATAAAGCTCAAAAGGGGCGATGCCAAATTCCCCCTGGTTTTGAAAATCATGGAGCACGGTCCAGACAATACACACCACCTCCATCAGGATCAAGTATGGCAGACCCTGCAGATAGATTCACAGATTTAACTAGACAAATGATGGAAGCAGCTGCTGAGATGAGAGATTCAGGAAGGACTCAGGAATGTTTGGAGCTGTGTGCCAAGTTGGGCATAAATGTTGGTGAGGATGACTTTAATAAAGATGTAAACAACTACAAGAAAACATATGCTCAAGGAGTGGGTAAAACAAAAGGTAATGATTTCAAAGCTTATGAGAATCCCTTGTTTGGTAACAGGAGGGATGATCATGTGCAATCAAGTGCACCACCAGTCCAACAAAACTCACATACAGGCTTCATTCCTCCTAATCAGTACCCGCCCCCTGGTCAATTTTATAACCAACATCCACCCCCTAATCAGTTTCAATATCAACACCAGAATCAATACCCTCTTCCTTATCAAAACCAAATACCCTTGTATGGTAATGTGAACCAAAACTTTGGGAATCCTCATGGAGGGCACGGGCTGATAAATATGGAGCAAATGAGGCAGTTTGATTTTTCAGGAATGATAGTATACCCATATCCTATCCCAAATGAAATCAGGACAGCGATACCAAGGTTCACAGGAAGTAATGCAGTTTCAGGTGAGGCTCATTGTAAAGCCTTTGACGCAGTAATTGAGGATTTTGGGTTACCATATGAAGATGTCAAGATCAGGTTGTTTATGCAATCATTAATAGAGGATGCAAGAGATTGGTTTAGGACGTTGCCTGACGCATCCATTAGAGATCTTGCAGGATTCAAAGATTTGTTCCTTGAGCAGTATGGAGACCATAACAGCCTTGAGTTTGCTTTGCACGAAATCATTAGCATAAAGAAAGAGCAAAATGAATCAGTGATAGATTTTAACAAAAGATTTAACAGGGTTTTAAACAAAATCCCCAACAGGATGAAACCGGTACCTGAGGTGAGCATTCTGTATTATATCAATGCTTATGACAGTAAAACAAACTATGAGCTAAGAACCAGAAATCCTAGAGACCTCCGGGATGTTATGAAAGATGCCATTGTTATAGAAAACAACAGAAAGGCTGCTGGTAAAATAGGAAAGAGAGAGGATGCAAGGTTATACAATCCTAGAGCACCCAAGGCTAATAGAGATGAAGATAAGCTTGATAAAGTTTTAAATGCCCTGAAGGATTTATCTGTAAGAGTAAACAAAACAGAGAAGCAGCAATACTACCGTCCTGAGAGACCTAGACTACATGACATGCCTTATAATACCACATGGAAGGATGGAAAACCAGTAGACAGGAACCACAGAGACAATCAACAAATTCCAGATCCTTTAAAAAGAACAGTAAATTATACTCAAGACGATGACATGTGGTGTTATGCTTGCAATATGCCACACGCTTCTTCTTTGTGTGCAGTAGCAAAAGGATTGCAAGAGGAAGAGGATAGCTATGAAGAACATGTGGATGATTCAACTGTTAATATGATATCATTTAGTCAGGAAGGAAGGTCAGATTCCATGAATGTTGATCAATGCTCTATCTTGCCTGTGACCACCAGCAAAAATGAAAGTGTTAAGCTCAGAATCCCTACTGAGGAAGAAAAAAGAAGAATTACAGCCTATGCCGTTGCACAAGCGAAAAGGACTTATGATTTAAGGAATAGGGTAGTGAATCCAGAGCAAGGTAAACCTACTAGTCTTTTTATGAAAGAAACTGATGAGACACTCAAGCGAATAAACAAAGGAGCTATGTCCAAGGAGGTTGTACCAAAGAATAATAAGAAGGGTCCTAATGTTCGAAAGGAAGAAACAGTAAAACTCCCTTCATCACAACACTCTACCTCATTTGATATCTCAACTGCATTAACACAATTAAAAGTTTCTGTTCCATTAATGGAAATAATGAGGTTTCCTGAGTATAGAGGAAAAACTTTGGAGATGATTTCAGGTGTCCAAGAAGAGAAGATTAATGAACAGAAACAGGAGGTTCCAACAAGTGACAACAATGAACAAATGGCTCCAGTTATATACTTAGGGTCCATTATAACTAAAAACCCAACACAAGTAGACCCATTTTATCTCACTTTGGTGATAAACAACAAGAGGGTAAAGAATTGTATGATTGATTTAGGAGCAGCCATAAATGTCATGCCTGTTGGGGTAATGAAAGAACTAGGATTGGAAGTTGATACTACCTTTGGGAAATGCTATGCCATGGACAATAGATCAGTCCCAGTGGTTGGTATCATGAAGGATGTAGAGTTTAGATTAGCAGCCTGTCCAGAAGCATCATATAAAACAGATATCACGGTGGTAGATGTTCCACCAAACTATGGAATGTTGTTGTCTAGACAATGGTCGAATATGATTGGTGGATATGTGCAGCTGGATTTGTCATATGCTACAATTCCGATAAATGGACAGGAAATAAAAATTGACAGGGAACCTCGGTCCACATATATCATAGAAGACATGGAAGAAACAGTGAACCAAGTATGTTTTTTACAGACTGATATGGACAACTTCCAGGTACAGTTGACAAAACCTAAATTTCAAGAGTGGATCCCCATTGAGTCATGTCTAACTGAAAAGGATGGTCAGATATGGAAAATGTTCTTTGATGGGTCTTGTAGCAAAGAAGGGAGTGGGGCTAGAATTCTTTTTATTTCACCCACAGGGGAAACTTACAAATATTCTTTCAAGTTGTTATTTGAATGCACAAATAACATTGCTGAATATGAAGCTCTACTCACTGGTCTTAACATAGCAGTCAAACATGGAGTCAAATTGTTAAGTGTCTTTGGTGATTCAGAACTAATAGTCTCACAAGTAAAGGAAAGATATGCCTCGAAACACTTAAGACTGAAACAATACAGGAATGCTGTATGGGATACCATGGAGCTTTTTGATGCTTTTCAGATAACCTGGATAGATAGATCAAAGAACATCATGGCAGATTTTTTAGCAAATATTGCACTAAAAGGCAATGATATAACGTTAATTGGGATATCTGAAGTAGAGATGAAAGTAAGACCATCTGTTCCTGACAACTTGTATAATTGGCAAGTGTTTCAAGATGATGCAGATCTGCTAAATTTCTTACAGTGTGTTGATCATTATCAGGCTCAAGCTATAAATTTTAATGACTTTGTGGAAAAAACTGAAGGTAAGGAAACTTTATTTGGACATGAAATTATACAACTGAAGTCAAATAAATTACCAAGAGGCCTAGTGGCATTAGAAAGAACTTTTAATGCTCAAGATGTGATTGAAACCAAAGGGTCAGCTGTTAAAGAGAGTGATATTGAACAAATCAACCTAGGAAATGAAGGAGCCCCCAGGAATGTTTTTATTGGAAAAAAATTAACTCCTGCCATGAGGCAACAACTGATAATGTTGCTAAAAAGATACAAACATGTGTTTGCATGGTCTTATGAGGATCTCAAAGCTTACAGGGAAGATCTCTTTCAACATGAGATACCACTTAAGCCAGAAGCCAAGCCATTTAGGCAAAAGCAGAGACCTATTAATCCTACATTGTTACCAAAAATGAGGGAAGAAATTATAAAGATGAAAGACGCAGGAATAATTGAGCCATGCAGATACTCCACATGGGTTTCTAACTTGGTACCAGTCAGGAAGAAAAATGGGGATATTAGATTATGTGTAGACTTTAGGAATTTAAACATATCATCTCTAAAGGATAACTATCCATTGCCAAATATGGATAACATGCTGCAGAAGGTAACAGGGTGTGAGTTGCTGTCTATGATGGATGGATTTTCAGGTTACAATCAGGTGAAAGTTAGAGAAACTGAAAAATATAAGACAGCCTTCACAACTCCATGGGGCACTTATGTCTATGCACGAATGCCATTTGGATTGACCAATGCTGGAGCTACTTTTCAAAGGGCAATGGATGTGGCTTTCGCAGAATTGATTGATGTAATCATGGTAGTATACCAAGATGATCTGACTGCGTACTCAAAGAAAGCTGATGATCACTGTGAACACCTTGAAAAGATATTTAAAAGGGCCTTAGAATATGGGATTTCCTTGAATCCTAAAAAATGCCACTTTGGTGTTGAAGAGGGAAAACTACTTGGACACATAGTATCCAAGGAGGGGGTGAGAATTGATCCTGAAAGAGTAGCAGCTATCAATGAGGTTCCCATCCCTCGAACTATCAAAGCCATTCAATCATTCTTGGGACAAATTAATTTTGTGAGAAGGTTCATTTTGAATTTTGCAGACATAATAAAACCTATAGTAAAAATGTTGAAGAAAGAGACCCAAATTGACTGGACTGAAGAAGCAATTGATTCTTTTGTTGCAATCAAAAGAGCAATTTCCGAGGCACCAGTACTAATTTCCCCAGATTTTGGTAAACCTTTTATAACATTCTCATTCGCCTCTTGTCACACTATAGCAGCAGTGTTGTTACAGAAAAATTCAGAAGGGTATGAGCAGCCCATTGCATATTTTAGCAAGTCTTTGAGCCCTTCAGAAGTAAAATATGAATTGAATGAAAAGCAGGCCTATGCTTTGGTCAAAGCAGTGAAACAATTTAGACCATACTTAGTAGGGGCTGAAGTCATTGCTTATGTCCCCAATGCGGCAGTAAAAGATATCTTCAAACAAACTGAGGTCACGGGCAAAAGATGCAAATGGATCAATCAGATACAAGAATTTAACATTGAGCTCAAAATTTCACAGGTTATCAAAGGACAGGGGCTGGCCAAACTCATGACAGGAACTGAAATTGAGGAGTCTGGTGTGAATCAGGTTGGATGGGAAGAAGCTAACTTCAGTATTGAAAGAACAACATGGTACACCAATATCATATACTATCTCAAGCATTTGAGATGTCCAGATGGCATGACTGATAATCAGAAGAGAGCTTTGAAGCTAAAATCAGCAAGATATGTAATTATCAATGGGGACCTATATTGGAAAAATAGAGATGGGATATTGTTATTATGTCTGGACAACTACCAGGCAGACAAAGTCCTTCATGAAATGCATGATGGGGTTTGTGGTGGCCATTTCTCGGCTAAGACTACAGCACATAAAATATTGAGAGCTGGATATTATTGGCCATGTGTCTTCAATGATTCTTATAGATATGTCAGAAAGTGTGAAGCTTGTCAAAAGTTCTCAAACAAAACAAAGTACCAAGGATCACTCCCATTGAGACCAATGTTGACTGAGGAACCATTCCAACAATGGGGAATAGACTTTATAGGGGAAATATCAGAAAGATCCAGTGGAGGACACAGATGGATATTGGTTGCTACAGACTATTTTACCAAATGGGTGGAGGCAATACCTACCAGACAGGCCACTAGTAAGGTGGTGATAAAATTCTTAATGGAGAACATTATTACTAGATTCGGTGTTCCTGCAAGGATCATCTCAGATAATGGTATGTCCTTTAGATCAGAGGAATTCAACACCTTTTGTGAAGAATATGGCATTAAGATATCACATTCTTCTCCTTACCACCCCCAGGGGAATGGGCAAGCTGAATCAAGCAACAAGAATATCCTAAAGATCATTAAAAAGATGCTGGGACAAAACAAAAAAGCATGGGATTCGAAGTTGAATCTTGCACTATGGGCAGACAGGATAACTGTGAAAAAATCCACAGGAAAGTCTCCATTTGAATTGGTTTATGGCAAAAGGGCCAGATTACCTTTGGATAATCTCTTTCCTGTACATAGATTTATGATTCAAGAAGAGATAGATGCTGAAGATCCATCACAAGAAAGGATAATGCAGTTAGTGGAACTTGATGAAGTCAGGGCAGAAGCTCAAAGGCAGAATATCAGGATTCAAAATCAAATGAAGAGGTTGTATGACAAGAGGACATCAAACAGAAAATTTTGTGTAGGAGATTGGGTTTTAATGTGGAATGCCAGGAGTCAAGACAAAGGCAAGCATGGTAAATTTGAAGCCTTGTGGATCGGCCCATATGTGATTCTAGACAAAAAGGGGGAGGATTCTTATTTGCTTCAAAACGCGACAGGAGAGGTCCAAGAATTGCCAGTACATGGGCAGTTCTTAAAGAACTTCTTTTCCTGAAGCATTCTGTATCACCTGTACAGTAGATTAGGATCCATTTCCATTTGTAAATACCATCATAGTTGCACTAACCAGAGATTCTGGATTCTTGAAGACATATTCAATATGCCTCCATCCTCAGTTAGAGCCGCTGTTGAGCACTATATTTGAAAATAAAAATATATAAAAAAAATGTGTGTTTCCATAAGCATGAAGACTAATGGATATTTCGACCAGCAAACTGTATCGAGCACTGCAAAGAAAGTTTCATCGAAAGAGTGTTTTCATCAACACAAGCACTAAGCAAAGGTATTTCGGCAAAAGGTTACCTTCGATGAACGTAGAAAACCACTCATCGATACTCTAAGTTTCATCGAAAAAGTGAAAACAAAAGGCGAAAAGGCAAAAAGGTGATTTCAAAGAAATATCATTACCGAAGAAACTCAGAAGGCATTCATCGAAATACAAGTTTTCATCGATGAACATGACGTCGAGCAAAGGCAAAATTGTTTCATCGATAAAGAGATATCGATGAAAAGGGGATATCGATGAACATACATGGGCCTTCACCGAAGAAAGAAACTCACCAAAAAGAATGATTTCGATGGAGATTACATGTGACTTATCGAAAAAGGGGACTATCGATGAAAGAGTGATTTCGATGAGTCTTAAAAGCGGCTTCTCGACATAAGCTTTTTCACCGAAACAATAGTATCAAAGAAAATGAGCTTTCAATGGAAAATTTAAACACTCGGCCGAAGATGAGGGTTTCATCGATAACTTGAGATATGAGCATTTTGAGCGAACTGTACTTCCCGCGAAAGAGTTAAAGGCCCAGTTGAAGAGTGTCACATCTGCAATAAAGTTTAAACACTTGAGTAGCCGTTATAGATGCAGAACATTAACTATGCACAAGTTGCCCATACGATTACAGTTGAACTGAGTGAATTTTTGTAAGAACCAGATCGATGCTAAAAGTTTGGAAACTACGAAGAACTTGCGGAGACTTGCGAACGATAACCAGAAGAATTGAACATTCCACCAAGTAAGTGTTGTCCCTCTTTTTTACTGTGATTATGGAACCTTCGTCTTCTTCTTCTAAAAAGAGTAGGAAAGGAAAAGAGTTGAACCCTGAAGAGAAGCCCAAGAGACAGAAGAAAGAAGGGAGAGCTCTGACTTAGGATTTGTTAGACCAGTGTCCATCGTCTAGTGTAAGGTCCAAGAAGATTAAAAGTGAAGAAGAAGGATTGAAGGACAGATTTGAAAATCTAGGAGACATTTGGACTGAGATAAGAGGGCATGAGTTATTCTTGTTTGGTTACAAAAGAAGAGATGCACCTGAACCCATAAGCAATCTATGGAAGAAGAACTTAGGCAAATTAGTAGTCCCAAATGTGTTTGTAGATGTAGAATTAATGAAAGCTCTGGTAGATTGCTACAACCCAAGAACCAAAACCATATGTGATTACAGAGGGAATACATTAGTAGTAATTAACAAACAGACTATTGATATGGTTTTTGATTTGGACTGGGAAGTAGAGGAGAGTATCGATATGAAGAAACTTTCACAAGAATTCTTTAGTTTGGAAAATATCTACAGGACTTGGAGACTACCTGTTCACAGGCCAAAAGTGGGTGGGTCATTTGTTCAGTTCGGCAAAGATGACAAGGTGCCGTTTGATGTCAACCACTTCCATCCATATTTCAAGTATACATATTATGCTGCAGCCCAAGTACTAGGCCTAGAGGCTCATCCACTCATGGATATTGGGGTTATGGTTCTGTGTGCCGATTTGCAATCAAAAGACCCTAGGTCATTTGATTTTGCCACTTATGTTGCAGATGCCTTGAATCATGGGCTGGAGAAATTGAAAGGAGACCCTATGAATGTTCATTTTTCATTATACTCCATGTTAATGCATATCCTTCTTTATTGTGGACAAGAAATTAACTTCTGGTCAGATGAGTTCACCATTAGATCTTATGATAAAAATGGTCTGAAGAAGCGGGTTCAGTTATGGGTATCAGCATGGGACCAGAGGTTCATGAATAACCAATATTGGCACTTTCAAGAATACTTTGTGAAACCTCTCAGTGCAGCTTTTGGGCAACACAGGGATTACACTTTGTCTCCTGAAATCAAGAGATTTCTCAGACCAAAGGACTTCTCTCCAGAGTCACAGATTGAACATAATTGGGGTGATTGGTATTGCTATGATAATCACACAAAAATAAGGGTATTTGGATATGAAGGGCAACCCCATATGCTTCCAATTACGGTACCAAACAGAGTGGCTAGCTTGGAGATTATAAGGCAATTGTCTATTGCCAGTGCTAAACACTTAATTGGTTTCGGTAAACAATCTATTGTTCCAGGTTTATTAGTTTTTTCTGATTTCATTGTCAAAAGTTCAAAAAGTTATCATTTACTTCAGAATAAATTAGACTATTATGGTATGACTCTGGGTGAGCCTAGGGAGAATTTTGATCCTGAAGGATATATAAGAGCCGCCAGAGCCTCACAAAAACTCAAAGCTGGAATACATGTGGCCAAAATGCTAGATGACCTAATCAAGAACCTTGAACGAGAGGAGGCCAAAGCTTTAAAAGGAAAGAGTGAGTTGGTTTGGGAGGCCTACAAATGGAAAAGGGCAAGGGGAATGATAGATGGAGACCTAATTGGAAATCTCCAAGATCCTCTGGAAGGAGCTAAAAGGTTGCTTCAACATGAAGCAGAAATTATGCACAGAGTGCCTTCGCAATTCCTTCATTTTATTAATACTGAGAAGGACAGTCAGCCCCTAGCTCACATGTCACCAAAGTCGACTGCTAGTAGTATCCCACCTGATTCTCCTAGGGAAGATTATCCCCCTGGTTTTGAAGCAGAAATGAATATGGACACTGGCGAGATTAACATCAAGGATGTTGTTGATGTCAGAATGACTGAGCATGAAGACTTCGTTGCTGATGATGGATTTGCCTCTTCTAGAGAGTTCCTCTCATTTTTGTACCAATACAAAGGAGCTCATGTAAAATGAAGCATGGCTGGAAAACCAGAGGAGGAACAGATGAAGAGATTACAGGATGAAATTGATGTCCTCATGAAAGACATGACTCCTGAGAAAGGAAGGAAACTATTAAAAGAGGTCGGTGTAATCATCTTCTCCGGTTGGGATATTAACTCAACACTCTTATTTGATGGCTTCCTGAAGAGACAAGATTTGAATCAACAGGTGTTGCCCCAGGAGGTAGATAAATTGTTCCTAGGCTCTGGATATGATCCAGACAAAAAAGCTCTCCTACAATGGGCACTATATCCAAAGGGGAAGAGGCCTATCATTGTAGACATTGAAGAAACTTTTGGACACCTCATGGTTCATCAGGTTGGAAAAACTGATCCTAGGGTCACTGCAAAGCTCAACTTGGATGTTGCAAGATTGAACCTGGACCAGACAGAGTTTTTGATCAGAGAGAACGTCACATATAAGGGACTGTATGAAAAATCTAAGGAGGAAAATCAGAAGCTGCAGGCAAAAGTATTGCAACTAGAGACGAGGACTCCTATCAGCGAGTACACCTCATACCCCGCGGGACGTAGCTTAGACGATGTCTCTGATGCTCTGTACTGGAAGTATCAAGCAGAAAAGGCAAATAAACGCGCAGACAGTGTCCAACAAAAGATGAACAAATTGGTCAATGATATCATCGGACATCGGTTTAACACCATGCTCTTACAGGTTGAACCGTATTGGAAAGTATACAATGGAACGATAAAAGCGTTAACAGAGCATGAGAGGTTAAAAGCACGACTACATGAAGTACTAAACAATGTCGATACCATGACACCAGAGGAAAAGGCCGAGGGGAATGCGTATATGGAAAATCATGTCAAACTTGAAGATACGCTGAGAAGAGACTTAAAAGAATTAGATGATGAGAAACCTGTTGGAATGCCCTCCATCTACAAAGAAGGAGAAGTGATATGTTTGGAGGATTTGCGAAAAGAGCTTACCAGCGTCAAGGATTGGGCCTTATCAGAGATAGATCGAAGTAAAGATATGGCCCCTACTGTCAATCAGATAATATTCAAATATTTGTCGTTGGGAGATGAATTGAAAAAACAAACTCCTCGAATCAAAACCTTCAGAGACGACGACTATATTCATCATCTAGGACTTCTAAATCTCTTTTTGCTTAAGTTTAGAAACACTCAAGTTAACAACTAGTATTTTGAAAAGTCGTGTCTCTTCGTGAAAGGCCTTCATCCTCATATATATATGAGAATGATTTTTGTAATGTAGGGAGATAAGATAGGGATAAGAAGAAAATGGCGATGTATGACAGCCTGTAAGTTTTAAAAAATTTTCAATGGAATACATGCTATGAACTATTGCTTTTCTTTGCGTATGTGTTGTGGATTATTTCACTTTGTCTTGGCAATCGTCTGTGATATTATCTAAAGTGATAAAGTTATTCATATTCTTGAAATCAAATCTGTGCTTCGTGTCATAACGTTGAAACAAAAGTTTTGCTTGCGAATTGTAATTGTTCCTTGCAGTACTTCATTGATTGGTCCCTTAAAGGTAGGGTTAAAATTCATTCAATCAACACATGATATAAGCATTCAGGTTGATCTCAAAAGAAATAATAACCGACAGGTCCACAAAAGGGTGGATTAAAAAACTGTCTCACAGGTTCGCATAATAAGTCCTGAAGAAAGTGCAAAGACTCTGTAGCCCAAACAGTAAAGAAGGCACTGGTCAAAACAGATTACACTCATCATTATATTTCACCATTTGTTATTTTTTAAAAAAAAGCAAGCAGAAGTAATTAGGAAACATAGATCGAATAGCTTCTACAACAACAATCTTGAACTCATCTGCTATATCTCCATTCAAGGAACTCATGCCATTTCAAAGATCAGGAGATATCAGATTAGGATAATACATCTGCTATAAAAAGCGCTGGTTATTGGAGACATTCAGTGAATAGGTACACCCGCCTAGGTCCTGCAGAGCCTAAAGTGAGAGAGTTAGCAACCAAACAGGTTCACTCTATATGTTGGCCAAGTCAATTGGAGGGTTTGATCATAGGAGTTGGCATTTCCTTAGAACCTATCCAATCTGTTGATTTGAGACCCAACAGAACCTATGAGCAATAATTTTGTGGCCGCTTCTCAAACTTCTTCTCCTCACACCTCTAATTCTGAAGAATTTGATTCTTTGTCTTATGAAAAACCACCTTCTCTTTCTGAAATGGCTAATCTTTATGGTCGTGGTTTTCACATTTTGGCTAAGAGTGGCTATAGTGGAAATGGTTGTGGCACAAATGAACAAGGAATTAAAGTTCCTTTAGAACATAACATGCATGAATATTCATTTGGACTTGGATATAATCTTTTTAAGCCCACCAAAGCATCTAAAGGACCATCTCTCAATGTGAATGCTATATTTAGTAGTGATGATGATCTCACTTCAACTAAATCATCTTCTACTTCTATCAACTTTCATTCCCCTCATAAGGAAATCTTGGCGATGAACAAATCTCTTTATGACTCCCCTCAAATTTCTAAATCCACTTATGAATCTTTATCTCCTATTCATCATAAAGTCCTTTCCTCTAGGGATAAGGCTCTAATAAATTACACTCATCCCTCTTCTAAGATTTCTTGTGACTTTTCTTCTTCAATTTTTATCACTTTATACATGTTTTTGATCTTACTTATAGTTGAGCATTTAGCATGTCATATTCAAATACCTCATTTAGTCTATCATGTCTTTAAATGACATTAATGGCTATTATGTTGCTCATCATTATGTGACATTGGTAGCTCATTTACTGGGGGCTCATTGTCATTCATGATGGTACAATTTCAAGTGCAATCATATTTTTGAAGCAACATAATAGCCTAATTTTCTATGTTATCTCTTGTTCCTATGGGGACAAGAGTGATTTCATACATCTCTTCTTTTTATGGTTAAAATTTCCCTTTGGGGTAATAGTGTGGAAATATTGATCATCTTTTCTTTAGAATCCTCTTTTCCTAGATATGAGAGAAGATGTGTATTCTCTTTCTTATCCTACCCACTTCTTGTGAAAGAGCATTTTACATAAACTAATGTCTTCCTGGCATGAACTCATGTGAGTATGTAGTACATTTTGCTTATGTCTAAATCTCTCCCTAGAAGATTGTGTAAGTTCTTCTCATTGTCCTTATCCTTGGAAAGAAATGATCTTTTCTTATTTTTATCTAAGGATCCACTTTTTCCTATTTCGTGGATGGTGTGAACTTTATTACTTGATGTTATTCCTTGTATGCATTTGTTGTTGTTTGTTCAAGGATTCTCTCTTACAAGAGGTATAAGTCCTTGACTACAACCTCTTTTTCACTTGGTAAAATACATCCATAATGAATTCACTCTCCCAATTGGGTTAAAAAGAGTGTCATCCTTCATTAAGAATCACTTTCACCTCGCAAAAGAAGGAAGTATTACATTCTTATTCTCTTCTTTGTCTTATTCTAGAAGATGTTATATCTGTCTAAGATAATTCCTCTTGGGGATAGGTGTCTTTTGTACAAAGATCTCTTCTCCTCTAAGGATCTCCTTTACACATACTACAGGATATCCCTTTTCAACTATCTTATCCTTGCTTAAAGAGTGCAAAACTCTCTTGCTTGGATCTATGACATTGTTGCATTTTTGGGGTATCTTCTTTTTTGATGAAGGTAGGTATCCTTGTTCTACTTTGCTTATGACATAAACATTACACTTTTTGAGCAATGGGTCATTCTCAAAACCAGAGCACAGACTCTTAGAGCGAGATGTCTCCATTTTTCTTTTATGCAAGGTGATTATTCTCGGAACTAGAGCACAAACTCTTAGAGCGAGATGTCACGCTTTTGTACTATACATATACAGGTTGTAGCATACTCGGGCATAGACTCCTATGAGGTGCTTCTAACCTCACATACACACACATGCACGAGGTTGAGTGGAACTAGCGGCATAAGGCTAGACTTTGTCACTCCTCTCCCTTACATGGATCACCTAGACAGACTCTAGGGGCTAGTTTTCCATGTCCTTTTTCCCATGGATCACCTAGACAAGATCTAGGGGCGAGAAGTCCATGTTTTCTCTCTCACTATTCTTCTCATGGATCACCAATGTGTGTATTCATGCTTTTTTCCTTTCTTTTCTTCTCTTTGCATTTTGTTTTCCATTTACATCCTTCATCTTGTGTTAGAGAACTCTCAAATCCTCACACTCTTTGTTGTGTTGGAATTGAGATTTAGTCCTCTTTCTTACCAAATGATTCTCCATTAATTTTTGATCTCATATCAAATCTTCTTGTGAGCATTTGTCATCAATATTCTTTAACAATTCGAAGTGGTAAACATGATACCTTGTTTCAACTCACTAAAATTAGCAAGCTGAAACAGGGGGGGGCATATAGCTACCCTCGAATTTTCATCACCTTCCTTAGTAAGCATTACGTGATTTTGTGATCTAACATGTGGTTTGTAGGTTGTGGTTCTTAACTGAGTACTGCAGATGCCGCTGGGGTCTTCATCCGACAACTTATGGACATATCCTTTTTCAAATAATGTTTACTTTTCTGTACTTTAGCTTGCATATGCACATAGTGTTCATATGACCGCTAAAGTGGGGGCTAAATGTAGCATCGTAAATTGTACGCACTTGCTAGGGTGGTACAATTTCACACCTAGTTTAACACCCGCCTTGGCACATTTTGCATTTTGCATTGCATTTCCCCTTTAGCACTTAATTAATTAAATTAATTAGGTCTAAGGTTCTATTTTATCATCTCCCATATCATAAAGTTGGGCCCTTTTTCATTAAAGTGTGCCCCTTTCATTTTATTCTTCCAATACATCATTTAATCTAATACCCTAATTAGGTCCTATTTTGAACCTGGGGACTTGATTTTGGGGGCCAAAACTTCTCGAAATCACTTGTAACTTCGGGATTCGCTCTAAAAACATCATATCCGACGGCCCTGAAAATTTGGTGAAAAGTTGTCGGGACCATGGTGCCCGAAGTGCACATGGTCCTGGACATTTTTCCCGAATTTTTAGGAGCGCGATCCAATCATAAAATAAAGCTTAACCCCAAGAAATTGGCAGGAGATTCAATCTCTAGGTTGGCCAAAAGTTGAAATTAAGACCTAGGGTTTCATATATAAGAGCTCTCTTTCTTCATTTGAAAGGATCCGATTTTTGGTTTCAAGGGCCTTCTACGCAGCAAAAGAGCAGATCTTTGAAGACTTCAACAACATTCAAACATCCATCCATCAAGCATTCATCAAATTCATTCATCCATTTAGGGCTTTGAAGACATTGGAGAGCAATAGGGGATCACCGACTGAAGATTGGTTTGTACCCCTCCCTTGGGGTTGGGTATGATTTCATGTTGTTTTCATGTCTTTGCATAAGCCTCATTATATCATTTGTATTCATGCTTTAGATCACTTTGCATCTTGATTTAGAGAATTTACATTATCATTTGCAAGCAATTAGGGTTTACTTTCTAGGTTGCTCTAGCTTGCTTACTTGCATTTTAGGATCTTGCACACACACAAGGTCTGCACACACACTACTTTTACTATACAACTTGGCTATTCATGGAGGTGGAAATCACCAAAGCGGGGGTTTGACTAAGGCAAAACCCTATATAGCCACCTACAACCCTTTTCAGATATAAGTGCAGATTTCTAAATTCGAAGGACGCCGCAAGTTGTAGATCCGATGGAAGCAGACTGAGACGGGACAACACACCAAATTGTAGAGGCAAAACCTAGGATAGGGGCGTGGGGCGCCCTGGTCCCTCAGACAACAGCAGTTTTCAGCACTTTTCGACAGCTTTCAGGTTGCCAAAAGGAGCAGTTTCAGGTGCAGAATCAGGTCAGTGGCGCATGCGCCCCCGTCCCGAACATTTCCACTCAGATTCTAACCCCAGGTACACATCTGCATTCTCCTTTTATCCTTGTGTTTACAACTTTTCATCACTTAATCTCAATCTTGCAATCTAGTTACTAGTTCATACTTACACTTTAAGGTTAATAGTTGAACTTGCATCATTCTATCTATCATTTGCAACAAAGGAATAGAAATCCTAATAGGTAGCCCATGGCTCTCTCTTCCACAAAAAGAAGTAGCCAATTGTGTGATATCTCTAGGCTCTTTCGTATTCCACAAGTGTGTGATTGAAAGTGAGATTAGGGCCTGTTTGCTTAGTGTCACTTTTTCCCCTACACACGGCCAAACCCAAATTTTTTTTTTTTTGGGCGAAGCACTGGTTCAACATCAGGATAGTATGCAACAGGAGATTCAGGGAGTCTTGTAGAAGGGGAGAGTTCAGATGGTAAGGAACCCGATATTCCTTTGGACTCGGGGGACCTAGGTGGGGGTCCTAGATCACGTGAGGAGCAGATAGCAGGAAGCAAGGGGAATGGTCAGGTTCAAAATTTAAATTTTGGGAGGCGGTAAACTTGAAGTAGTTCTAGGATAGCAAGCGGCAAGCGGTTCAGAGGACACAATGGAAGGAAAATAATCTAGTGGGAAGGATCTCGAGAACCTGCCGAATTCAGGGGATCTAAAGGGGGGATCCAGATTGATTGGACACATTGGTAAATGATCCTCTTTGTTTGGGGTCAAACCTAAAGATAAGTCATCCTTGCGCTCGGTCAAAAATACCTCGAATGTGTCTCAGGGTAAGTTTGCCATTTTTGTTCCTAACCAAATTATAGATTATACATTGCTTGAATGGAAAACACTTTGATTGGCAATTTTTTTGGGATGAGACCAAACATTGAGGTCATTCGTGGGTTTGTTAAGAGGAAATGGAACTTGAAAGGTCATGTAGATGTGGTTTCTATGAACAAAGGATGCTTGTCGTTTTCTTTCTCTTGTGAGGAGGATTGCAGAAATATCCTTTGCAACGGTACTTGGGCGATAGGCAAATATTAAATGTATATCCAGAAATGGTACCCTAATGCGAGAATAGAAAAAAAAATTGTGGTCCAAGTTCCAGTTTGGATAAAGTTACCTGGGCTCCCAATGGAATATTGGGAGGAAGATGTGTTTGCAGGAATAGCCAATGCCTTCAAGGAGCTTATCGCCATTGATCCAGTCATGACATCCAGAAGAAGTTATTTATGCTAGAATCTGCGTAGGAGTTGGGCCCGAAATGAATATGCCAAAGGAAATAGAGATAGAATCAAAACTTGGCAAATGGAAGGAGAATATTGTTTATGAAACAATCCCTTTTTCATGCTTTCACTATAAGAAAGTAGGGCACTGGGTTAAAAAATGCCCAAGTAATGTGGTCAAATCTCAATCCCAAACTAAAGTATGGAAAAAGGTGGACACCTCTTTGAAAGCATTGCATTTTGATGGTCTGGATCAAGAAAAACAGTCCCAGGTTGGAAGGACAGAGGAAGTGTTAGTCAAAGAGTTGGGAAATGAAATGAAGAAAGGATATAATGAAAAGACTATACGTCAGGAAAAGGAGTAGAATGGCAAGGATTCAGATGATGGAGAAAGAGAGTCACAAGTCAGCAGCCAAAAAGAGGAAAAGGAAAAGGATAAGATAGATCAAAACTCAGATAATAGTGAGAATAGAAATAACGGTCAAAAGAATAAGGGAGATAATCAATCCAAAGACAATAAAGAGAAAGGAGACAATTTTAATTTAGTATCAAATTCATTTGAGTTAGATAAGGGAGTAGACTGGATCTAAGATGCACAACCTCATAACATCCTTGATCAAGGGTTGTTGGAGATCTCATTAGCCTCTCCAGCTAAGGTAAAGTTGACGTTTCCGGAGGAAAATGAGCCAAAATGGGGGGATGAGGAAGACATCAAAAAGGCATTGGAAAAGAGTGAGTCAAAGTAGGAAGAAGAAGTAATGGAGGATAAAAGAAAGATTAAGAACAAAAAAAAGAATAACAACAATAGCAACAATAGTACATCAACTAGAAATACCAGAAGTAGATTTGGGGATGTGGGAGCTCAGCATACTTCTCCAAGAAGATATACAAATGCAAAGAAGAGGACTATGGAAATAAGCAAGAACATAGAAGATGGGACTCAAAGAACCATCTTTGAGGCAGGTATTTCTAAAAAACCATGAAGATCATCTCTTGGAATATTCGAGGATTGAATAATCCTCATAAACATTATTTAATAAAAAGTATGATTTGAGACAAAAACCCAGATATTTTTTTGATTCAAGAAACCAAAATGTCAAAGGAAAAGGTAGAAGGACTGAAAATGTTTAGTAATGGAGGAGTTAGCGAGGGTAGTTCAAAAGGAGCCTCGGGAGGTATTGTTACTTTTTGGAATAAAAACATTGTAGAGGGAGAAGTGATGATTCAGGACAACAATCTTGCTTTTATCAGATTTAAGCATTTGAAAGAAGGCACCTCATGGGTCTTAACTAATGTGTATGCTCCTAACACTAAGACTGGCAGAAGTGATTTTTGGAAAAAAATTAACCTTGTTAAGAAGTAGGTTTGCTGAAAATGGGTGGATGATTATGGGGGACTTCAATACCCCTTTGAAGGAAAACGAGAAAAAGGGAGGGGGCCAAACCAATCAGGACAGTAGATTGGATTTAATGGACTTCATCAATAATAATTCTCTCCATGACCTGGATCTACAAGGAGTTAAATACACCTGGACTAATACAAGGAGTGGTGAGGACTTAATTCAAGTCAGACTTGATAGAGCTCTTATCTCTTTGGATTGGTTTAATCTTTACTTTTGTTCTTTATCTGCTCACATAAGGGCAGGATTAGATCACTATCCTATATCCTTCACAACTGATGCTAAGAATAGAAGAAGACACTTCCCTTATAGATTTGAAATAATGTGGACTAAACACCTGGATATGGAAAGAAAAATCAAGGAATGGTGGCATGTCAGAATTGAAGGTAATGTTATGTATAAAGTGGTCAAAAAGTTGAAGTTTGTGAAAGAAAATGTTAAAAGGTGGAATAAGGAATGCTTCGGGAACATTTTTGCTTTGAAAGCCACTATTCTTTCAGATCTAAAAAATATTTAGGATGAGATTCAGAATAATGGATATACTAATACTTCAAGAGATACTGAAGATGAAATTCTTATGAGATATCATGATATACTAGAAAAAGAAGAAACTTTCTGGAAACAAAGGTCAAGAAATATTTGGTTGAAGGAAGGGGACATAAACACTAAATACTTTCATATGTCCACTTTAAAACATAAGGCCATCAATAGGATATCACAGATTAAAGTTAATGGTAGAATTGTTGAAGAGGAAGAATCTATGAGAAAGGTTGCCATGGAGTTTTTCTCCAACCTCCTTGCTAAGGATTGGAATTTGGATCTGCAATCTCAAAAGAGCCTTATGAACTATATTCCAACTATCCTGGAGGCTGATCAGAACTCTTACCTGACTGCTATCCCTTCCAATGATGAGATTTTGAAAGCTGTCAACTCCTTTGAAGGTAACAAGGCACCGAGTCCGGATGGTTTTCCCATGTTTTTTTTTCAAATGTATTGGCATATTGTTGGAGATGATGTTTCCAGAGCTTTGAAAGAGTTTTTTGGTGCTAGAAGAATTTTGAAAGAGATAAATGGCACTTTCATTGCTCTTATCCCCAAAAAGATGGGAGCCGATCCCATGGATCTATTCAGACCTATAAGCCTTTGCAAATCTCTATACAAGATCATCTCTAAGGTTCTGACCTCTAGAATCCTGAAGCTGCTTCCTTCTATCATTTCTCCTCAGCAAAGTGGTTTTGTCCCTGGAAGACAAATCTTGGATTCGATAATTTTGGTCCATGAAAACATTCATTCTTTGTCTAGTTCTAAAAAATAAGGCTTTCTTCTGAAGCTTGACTTATCCAAAGCCTACGATAGAGTGGACTGGGATTTAATGATGAAAGTTCTTTTAGCTTTTGGTTTTTGTTCTAGAAGTATTAGTCTTATTAGGCAATTAGTCTCTTCAACTTCTTTTTCAGTCTTAATTAATGGGTCTCCTTCCCCTTTTTTCAAGTCCTCAAGGGGACTCAGATAGGGATATCCTCTATCTCCAGTTATTTTTATTATCATGGCGGAATGTCTGGGGAGATGCATTGGAAAGCTGATTGAGAAGGGGGAGTTTTGTGGTTTGAAACCTTCTTCAGCGGATCAAGTATGCTCCCATCAACAGTTTGTGGATGATTCTATAATTATGGGGAAGGCTTCAGTGTAGGATTCAAGGAGTTTAAAGAAAGCATTGGACAGTTACGGGTCAGCTACTGGGCAACTTATTAATTAGTCTAAAATTTTTGTTTACCTCATCAATACTCTGGAGAGAAGAAAGATAAAAATAAGAAATATTTTGGAGTGTCAATTGGGGAGTCTTCCTGCTTCCTATTTGGGGCTCCCCTTGTGCCAAGACCCTCTTGACAGTTTCTGGGGAGCTTTGGTGGACAAATTCCATAAGAAGTTAGCAGGTTGGGAGGGTTCTCTTCTTAGCCAAGCTGGTAAAGTTTAGCTATTGAAATCAACTCTTCAAAGTATTCCTCTTTATGCCATCAGCGTTTTCAGAATTCCTGCCAAGTTTGCGGAGGCTATTGAAAAAATTCAAAGAACTTTTTTGTGGACAGGGGTCGAGGAGAAGAAGAGAATGAATTTGATTGCGTGGGACAAGATTTGTAAGCCAATAAGAAAGGGAGGTATGGGTCTAAGAAGAATAAGAGACATGAATGAATTTCTTATGGCCAAGTAGATTTGGAGAGGGTATAATAACCAGGGAGATTGGAAACTGATATGGGACAAGTATAAAAGGCAATATCCTACACTTCTAAACTTCCTCAATGCGGAAGATATCCCAATTGGATCCAATATCTAGAAAAATGTGTCTAGAACAAGAGATCTTATTGCCAAAGGTGTGAAATGGAAGATGGGGAAAGAGAACCTTATCAAATTCTGGGAAGACTCCTAGTTGCTCGAGTCCCCTTTGAGTGAAAGTCCTGATTGGAGTAGATTTCGGAACCAGTGCAAGGAAAAATATGGCTCTATGGTGGGTGACTACTAGAAAGATGGACAGTGGAAGGATTTATCTCAAGTTGATCCTTCCTTGGGAAGTCTGAACAAAATAATGAACTCCATGGTGGTGGTGGAAGAGGAAGATCAATTAATCTGGAAACTCACAGCAAATGGTAAATTTACTGTGGCCTCTCTTTATTATCAGCAGTTTTCTAAAATGGAGAGTCCTTGTTGGGCTAAGGCTTGGGTGAAAGGCCTAACCCCTAAAATTAATATTTTCTTCTAGACATCCCTTCAAGATAAAATTCTAACTATTGATAACCTTAGAAAAAGAGGTATGTGTATGCCTAGTGTTTGTTTTCTTTGTATGCAGAATGAGGAGACCATCAACCACCTGCTCTTTCATTGTCCCTTCTCTGCTGCTATCTGAGGAAGATGTTTGGATCACTTCAATATCCATTGGAGTTTCCCGGAATTAGTTCAAGAGGTTTTTAATTCTTGGTAGCACCCATCAAGGAATAAGTCTACTATTTTATTGTGGAAATTGGCTTTACCCCATATGTGTTGGGGTATATGGAAAGAGAGAAACAAAAGAGTGTTCAGAGAGAAGGTATCTAAGGCTCAAATTGTGTTTGAGAAAATAAAAAGAAACATATTGGAAAATATTAATATCATAGGTGGTATTGCTAATCCTCAAGACAAGGATGATCAAATAATCTTCAAGAAGTGGAGATTAAAAGGTCGTGATCACTTTCAGACTATTCCAAGAGAGGGTGTGAAATGGGAATTTCCTCCCAATGGTTGGATGAAAATCAACTTTGATGGAGCTTCAAAGGGTAATCCTGGTATTGCGGGATGTGGTGTGGTTCTAAGGGACGAACAGGGAAAATGCAAAATTATTAAATGCATACCTATAGGAAATCAGACTAATCATGTTGTTGAGGCTATGGAAGCTTATCATGGGATGGTCCTAGGAAAGGAGGCCAACTGCACCAGAGTCTGGTGTGAAGGAGACTCATTGAATATAATAAACTGTTTGAACAAGGAGTTCCCACCATCTTGGTCAATAAACAATGCTATTAAAGCAGCGAAGAAAATAAGTGATACATTTGAAATGTGTGTTTTCACACATGTGTACAGGGAAGAAAATTCGTGTGTTGACTGGGCAGCCAACCTGGCCTATCAAACAGAGGAAATCATTACTATTAATGGTGAGAGAGAACTTGCATGTGAAGTGAAATCCTTGTTCGATCTGGACCGTATCTAGACAAGGCAACATGGCACCATCAACCATAATTTCTAAATGCTTCTTCCACTTATTTCGATGCAGGTTTACAACGGCGGTGATGAGAATTTATTTAAGTGTTTTTTCATAATTGCTTGGCATGATTTCAGGGCTGTTTTCCAGGGCAACTACATAAAACAAAGAAGAAGAATCAGAGCCGAGAGAAGGAAATTCAGTGATTGCGAAGGAAAAATGGGAGGGAACAAAAAAAGGTTCGAACCTACCTCTTGTTCAGAATGGAGGAAGAATAGAGAGGTTTGGGAAATTCTTTAGGAGGGGGGTCTAAGTGTGTTTATGGAGAGGCTTAGTGGGAAAGATCCAACAGTCACTAAACACTTTATCAAGAATTGGAAGAATGGCAAAGTTTTGGTGGGAACCTAGATGATCACTATGGATGAGGAGATTATTGCTGAAGCCACAGGGATGATGACAAAGGGCATGAAATTATATATAGATCATAGCATCTCTGATAAGGCAACAGACAAATTTCCTGTCATGGAAGGTGAGAAGAAGAAAATGGTGAAGGTCGACAACACTTATCACTCCCCAAAATGTATATGCAAGTCATGGAGGTTCGTTTTGTTTGCTACAATTACCTATATAATGTTGGATGGCAGGTTTACGAGAGCTTACGGGCATCACTTTGTATTACTCAATCATTTTTGCCATGGGGAAAAGGTAAGCCTGCCATATTATCTTGCATATTCCATGGACCATACTATCAAAGAGATACAGAAAGATCCCAAGGGTGACCATGCTCTTCATCAGGGTCTTATAGATCTTGTGTATAAAGTGTTGAAAGGGAAATGCATTGAAAAACCTATTAAAGGTAAAAATGCAAGGGATGAGGACACAAAGAGTGAGGTTAGTGGTTTTAACTTCAACTCAGAGACTGAAGGCGAGTCAGAGGAGCTAAGTAAAAAGGGGAGGAACAAGGCAAAGAGGAAGAGGATAGTGAGGGATTCATATATTTTGGAATCTGAGGCTGAGTCCTTCGAAGGTAAATTCATCAAAAACAAGAAAGGGAAAGGCATCGAAAAGCAAGCCCAGAGGAAGAAGAACATCAACAGGGGAGGCAACAAAGATATTAACTAAATTTTGATTGATTTTGATGAGGAGGCAGAGAAGGATAAAAATGATAATGTGCAGGATAAGGAGGGGGATGATATTCTAGTTGGGGGCAACAATGAGGATTTGAATACCCAAGGTCTGCAGAAAGAGGATCAAGAGGACAAAAGGGGCAAATCTAGTGACTGTGTTGGAGAAAATGAGAGTATCAAGGGTTTCTATGATACCGTCAGCACAATGGTAAAAGACATAGGTGTTAGGGTTTCAAGCAGATCCGAAGCAAATATGAACTAACAATTATATGCAGATTTAAATACAAAAGATAAAGAAATAAAATAGGGACACAAATAACACAGAGATTTAATGTGGTTCATCCATAATGGGTTACATCCACCATACACAACCGTCCAATCTTTCTTATTATCCAACAAAAATAGTACATCAACCTTATAATGCATTAAGCATCCCAACCGCTTATAACATGCATTTTTAGGGCAATAAACAAAGTTGGCCTTTTTAGGGTTTTATCACAATGTCAGTTTTCATCAACAAAAAATGGCAAATTTTTTTTTCTTGCGGGCTCCCGCCCTTGAACCCCCGCTTTCCTCAAGGGCTGCCGCCCCCGAACCCCTTCCCAGGGCCCGGCCCGGCCCTAGACCCCGGCAAGGATACATGCTGAGTGTATAGTACTTTGTTGATAAGTCACCACATTTCAACAATCTCCCACTTGGAGACTGATCATGCTCCACACTGAACAATCTCCCACTTGGAGACTGATACTACACGACACCACTGTACATGCAACATCTACTGGATAAAACACTAGGACTCGACTGGTATAAATTCCCTAATTATCAATCAAGAATACCAACAGAAACTGATGAAGAAATCATCTTCTCCTGTGGAACTGCCTTTGTGACCATATCGGCAGGATTCTCACTTGTGTGAATCTTCTCAAGCTGTAACTGACCCTCCTCCAAAACAGTCCAGATGAAGTGGTACTTGAGATGAATGTGCTTTGTCCTTGAATGAAAATAAGAGTTCTTTGCAAGATGAATGGCACTCTGGCTATCAATATACAATGGGTGATCCTCCTGTGTCTGACCCAATTCCTCCAGAAAACATTGTAACCAAATCATCTCCTTGCTGGCTTATGTAGCAGCAACATACTCAGCTTCAGTGGTTGAAAGTGCAACAACCTTTTGCAGCCTATAAATCCAACTGACTGCAATTCCCCCTATAGTAAAAACATACCCTGTAGTAGTCCTCCATGAATCAATATCGTCTGCCAGATCAGAGTCAACAAATCCACTCAGAGTAGCATTAGATCCTTTGAAACATAATGCCTTTGTAGAAGTTCCTTTCAAATACCAAAGAATCCATTTCACAGCATTCCAATGTTCCATACCCGGATTACTCATAAACCTGCTCACAACTCCCATTGCATGTGCAATATCTGGCCTTGTGTATACCATTGCATATATCAGACTGCCAATAGCTGATGAATACAGGATGTTAGACATTTTATTTACCTCATCCTGTGCCTTTGGGCACATCTCCTTAGTCAATTTGAAATGACTAGCCAAAGGTGTACTAATTGCTTTTGCATCCTGCATGTTAAATGTTTTCAACACCTTCTTTATATACTCACTTTGGGACAAATTCAAGGTTCTATTTTTCCTGTCCCGTGTAATCCTCATACCCAAAATGTGCTTAGTTGCACCTAAATCCTTCATAGCAAATGACCTGGCTAATTTCTGTTTAAGATCATTTATATGTTGCATGTTAGACCCAGCAACAAACATGTCATCAACATAGAGCAACAGGATAATATAACTGCCATTATCCAATCTCTTAAAATATACACAATGATTAGAATTACATCTATGATAACCGTGTTCAACCATGAAACTATCAAATTTTAAATACCATTGTCGGGGTGCTTTCTTTAGGCCATACAAACTTTTCTTCAACCCACACACCAAGTTCTCCTTACCTTTCACCTCATATCCCTATGGTTGCAACATGCAAATTTCCTCCTCCAAATCTCCATGGAGAAAAGTTGTTTTGACATCTAATTGTTCAAGATGTAGATCATCTGCAGCCACAAGACTAAGTGCAGTTCTAATTGAAGTCATTTTTACAATTGGATAAAATATTTCATCATAATCTATACCCTTTTTCTATGCAAAACCTTTTACCACAAGTCTAGCCTTATATCTTTTCTGACCTCCTTCCTCCTCCTTCAGCCGATAAACCCATTTGTTAGGCAAGGCTCTTTTTTCTGCAGGTAAAGGGACTAAGTCCCAAGTCTTATTTTTCATCAAGGAGTAAAGGGACTAAGTCCCAAGTCTTATTTTTCATCAAGGAGTCCATCTCCTCTTTCATGCCTAGCTCCCACTGTTGTTTGGCATCCACCTACATTGCTTCTTCATATTCTTCTGGTTCACCAGAATCAGTTAATAATATAGAATACAAAGAAGGAGAAAATCTTTCAGGGGATCTACTTGACCTTGTAGAATGTCTAACACTTGCAGGAGTTTGTGGGATATTCTGTTGTTGATGAGCATTAGGTACCTGTGGCATTTCATTTTCAGGAATCTCATCCAACACCACATATTCTTGTTTGTCCTGTTCATGCTTCTTTTCCTGCATCTGTTCTTTATACATGACCTTCTCATTGAATATAGCATCTCTATTTCTAATTATTTTCTTATTTTTAAATTCCCATAACCGATAGCCATATTCATCTATCCCATATCCAATGAAGGTACATTTATGAGATTTAGCATCAAGCTTGGTTCTATTTTCTTTATCAACATGGACAAAAGCTTCACAACCAAAAGTTTTCAGAAAAGAATAATTTACCTTTTTACCAGTCCATGCCTCCTCTGGAATACCACCATCCAAAGGGGTTGAAGGTCCTCTATTTATCAAATAGATAGCAGTATGTACAACATCTACCCAAAAATGTAAGGGCAATCCAACATGCAATCTCATGCTCCTCGCGCGTTCCATGATAGTCCTATTCATTCTCTCTGACACACCATTTTCCCGTGGAGTTCCTATAACTATCTTCTGCTTTCGAATCCCATTTAAGGAGTAGTAATATTCAAATGCTTTATTGCAATACTCACCTCTATTATCCAATCTGAGACACTTCAACTTTTTTCCTGTCTCATTCTCAACCAAAGCTTTCCATTTCTTAAAAGTTTCAAAAACATCTCATTTTTGTTTTAGGAAATATACCCATGTTTTTTTGGTTGAGTCATCAATAAAAATAACATAATAACAAGAGCCACCAAGAGATGATACCTAAGCTGGTCCCCATACATTTGAATGCACAAGCTCTAACTTCTCACTCTTCTTCTCTTTCCCAACCTTGAGAAATCTGACTCTTTTCTATTTACCATAAACACAGTTTTCACAGAACTCTAAATCAATCTTCTTTAGTCCTAGCAATAGATTTTTGGAGTGAAGGATTTTCATCCCTTTCTCACTCATGTGCCCAAGCCTATGGTGCCACACTATCGAATCTGTTCTTGCAACATCTATTGTTGCTGTCCCTGTAGTAACTTTATCTGTAGTAGCTAGGGTAGAGTAAGTGTTACTAGTACAAAGGTATAATGTGCCTACCTTCGCACCTTTAGCTACTACTAATGATCTGACCTTCCAGATATTGTCTGAGAAGGTAACTATGCAACCTTCACTACCTAGTTGCCCTACAAAAATTAAATTTCTTCTTAAGTTAGGAACATGTCTTACCTCCTGCAGAAACTAGTCATTTCCATTCTGCAACTTGATCTTTATCTTTCCTTTTCCAACAATTTGACAAGGCTCATCATCACCCAAATATACCTATCCAAAATCACCTTGAACATAATCTACAAAATATTTTCTATGGGGTGTAGCATGAAATGAAGCCCCAGAATCTATTACCTAGGAATCATTAACATTATCCAAACATAAGATTAAGGCATCTTGTAAAGTATTACTTGCAATATTAGCTTCCTTACTGTCATTTTCTTTTTTGTCTCCTTCTTTGTTTTTCCAAGACCAACAGTCTTTCTTTAGATGACCAGGCTTTCTGCAGTACCAACAATCTTTCTTTCCTCTAGATTGAGAGCATCCTTTCTTTGACTTCCCTCATGACTTCTCATTCCAAGGGCCTTTTCCTCTTTCCTTTGATCTTCCTCTGTTCTCCACATTCAAAACACTACTTGATGATGTTGAAGTCTCACCTGTGCTTTTCCTTCGTATTTCCTTGCTTAGGATAACACCAACAATATCATCAAATACCAAAGTATTTTTACTAGAGACAGAGTTACTTACAGCCATAACCAAGCTATTCCAGCTTTCTGGCAAAGAACATAAAATCAAGAGAGCCCTAACCTCTTCTGCAAAGGTAATTTTTACCAAAGACAATTGATTGGTAATTGTATTAAATTCATTTAAGTGCTCCACTACAGATCCTCCCTCACTCATTATCAAATTAAACAAACGCTTCATAAGAAATACCTTATTTGAACCCGAGGGTTTCTCATACAACTTAGCCAATGTCGCCATCAAATTTACAGTCATTTTTGCTTCTGTTATATTGAATACTACAGATGGTGCAAGTCACAATCAAATAGATCCCAATGCCTTTCTATCTAAAATGTCCCACTCTTCATCTGACATTGCATTTTCTTTCTTTGCCTTTCCTTCCAATGGCCGCCACAAATCCTTAAACCTCGCTCTGATACCAGTTGTTAGGGTTTCAGACAGATCTGAAGCAAATATGAACTAACAATTATATGCAGATTTAAATACAAAAGATAAAGAAATAAAACAGGACACAGATAACATAGAGATTTAATGTGGTTCACCTAGAATGGGTTACGTCCACCATACACAACCATCCAATCTTTCTTATTATCCAGTAAAAATAGTACATCAACCTTACAATGCATTAAGCATCCCAGCCGCTTATAACATGCTTTTTTAGGGCAATAAATAAAGTCAACCTTTTTAGGGTTTTATTACAATGTCAGTTTTCATCAACAAAAAATGGCAAGGATACGTGCAAGGATACATGCTGAGTGTACAGTACTTTGCTGATTAGTCACCACATTTCAACAATAGGCAGCCTAAAGAAGGATATGAATGTTGTCAAAAGAGCCACGATAGGCGACAAAACCCCTATCTGAAAATGTCAAAGAATTGGTCATGGCAATTAGTAATGTGGAAGCCATTGAAAACATGGTGAGTAAAATTAATTCAACTAAAAAAAAGGTTAAGGAGATGGAAGAAAATAAGGAGGTGAAAGGGATGGAAATTGCTATGAACAATCTGGGCAACATAGTTGACAGGATGGAACTCACAGTAAAGAAGATAGCTAAACAAAACTTCTAGATTCTCAAAGCCTTGGTGGACAACATGAACGTTTTGATTAACAAATTTGATGACATCAAAGATAAAGAGGGCGACAAGGATCAGCTGGACAAAAAAGGTCACGAGAAGAGGACCAGAGCCAATACCAGGAATAAGGGTGACATCAAGAGTTGAGAGATGGATGATTTAAAGACCTCTGTGAAAAACATGAAGCAGATGGTGGTCCACGCTGAAGATATCATGAAAAATATCTAGCTTTCTTGATCTTAGTCTCGATCTCGGTCTCTGTCTTTGTGTTGTCTTTTTGCTTTCCTTTTGCTGTCTTTTTGTGATTCTTTTGGTTATGTGTGTTAAGATCCCTTTTTGTTTGGATGGGATCAGTTTTTGTTATTGGAGTCATTAGGCACGGTTCTTTCTAGCTCTTTTTCTCTCCTGATATGTAAAAGGTTCAGGTTCCTTTCAAAAACTTGTTTTTACTTAATCAAAACATGCATCATAAGTTGACTAGTAAGTGTAACTTCATTTACATATCTCTTTTCTATGTCTTGCATGTTTTTACATTTCTAATGCAAGAGGACCAATATTTAGAGGTCATAAATTTTAATTTGAGAGATAATTGGGTCCCTTTTTTTAAATTCTAGATATAAAATATCAATATAATATATATTCTAGAAGTGATGTCAAACAACCTAAACAAAATTTCTTTCCAAAAATAAAGTCTATATCCCAATAATTAAACTTTTTATTTTTCATGGTTCAAAAAGTACATTCTTTGTATACTTAAAATTAAGAGAAAGGTTGAGAAACCTTTCCTAACAATTTATCAAACCCATTGGACTTTTATTTTATTTTTTGTATCACTTTACTATTTTCTATTAATTTTTAAAAAATGAACCATTTTCCTATCTATTGATAAAATCACTTTTTTTAAACTGAATCACCTATGTTGATTCTAGAATTAACTTGATGATTTTGTAATAGTCCTAGTTATCCTATATTGGTAAAAGTAGTGATTGCGGATCTATTTTTTGTTTATGTGATTTTCTTGCATGTATCATTCTTGCATTAAATTTGACATTAGAAATTAAGATTGGTTGATGTTTAAATGTGACCAACATATATAACTCTCACTTATCCTAATTAATTACATATTTGATCTTATTAAAATAATTCCTATACAATTCTTTTGATTTATTCTTTTTGAAATATTTTTCTATTGCATCCCCATACACATATAATGAAGGATCCTCTGAGAAAACAAGGGGAAACTTAACAACTTCCTTGCCATGACACCAAACAACATGGTAGTCTTTAGAAAAAGGAATCTTTCTATCCTCATCTAAATTATCCATAACATCCTCCATCTCACCCAGATAACATTTCTTTATTATCTTCCAACACAGAGACCTCGCAACATCCCTCGGCTCCCCCAATTCTAAAAGTGTAGCCACAAACATCACAAAGATATTGTCATGCCCAAAATTTAGGGCAAAACACAACCGACAAAATTTTTTTGAGACACTTATTTACATGCAACCATAGCTTAAATAGTTGTGACAACTTAACATGTGGTTCTAACAAATTATTAATTGATATTAAATACTAACATAACAATTTACGATAGCTCCTATTATCAAGAGGGGTGAATAAAATTTATAAGGGAATATTAAATTCATTCAAGAGTCTTTATCACTCCGTTTGCAAATATTAGAACATAAATTAAACCATTTCTCCTAACTAGACATTAACATAATTTACTTGGTTCTATTATAATTATTTATTACATATCAATTTTCCTCCATCCTGTAATTACGTTCCTCCTTAATACTTAATTTTACAAGAAATTGGTTTCTAATAATTCAATACTAAAACCTATTTAATTGCGTTAATATTATCAAATGGAGCCGTTACAATTAAAGTGCCAATCATCAATGAGATGATTAATTTACCTAATAAAAGTTCCCTCTTGGGTTAATAGGGTTCACAAGGTTTAGTCCACTTAGAGGGATTAATCTTTACACCCCTACACTATCCTCTTATATTAATTATTTAATAGTCCCATTTATTTATGAGAATCCAATTAGATCTCCAAATTTAATTTACCAAATTCATCTGAATTTTTCATAAGATTGAACTCCAAAACATTTAGAATTTATACATCCTTTTAAAATATGCCCATTTAAATTTCAAAAGCATATATAAGTTTATAAAATATTTAGTCTAAAAATATGCCCTATTCATTTATACTTTCAAATTATATATATATATATATATTATAATATTCTTTTTATTTTTTAATTTTTTTATTTTCACAGATTCTTAAAATTTGCATGCAAACCCTGACTTAAGATGTATATTATAAAATACTCTATATATCCTTCTAAAAGAAAATCTCTTCTCTTCTCATGTTACCCTAACCCTACACGGCTAGGGTTTTATTTATTTTTGTTTCTTGCATTGCAGGGCCGATCGAATTCAAAATCATGGAGGAGTGGCCGAAGTTTATTTTTTGAAAGGGGAGAGGCAGTGGTGCGGGGGTTTTACCCGGCCACCACTGTGTGCGCACACAGTGGTGGCGCGGTCGCTGCCCACTGTGTGCCCACACAGTGGCAGTCTGCGGGCCGTCCACTGTGTGTTCACACAGTGGCGGCGCGGGCGCCGCCCACTGTGTGCCCACACAGTGGCGGTCCATGGGCCGCTCACTGTGTGTTCACACAGTGCCGGCGTTGGCGCCGCCCACCGTGTGCACACACAGTGGGTTTCGGCCCTCTGCCCGAAACCCTATTTTTTTAAATTTATTTTTATTTTTATTTTTTTTATTTTTATTTTTATTTTTTATATATATTTTTTTTCAAAATAAGTTTATATATATATATATATATATATATCTTTTACATTATAAATACAAATATGGGTTAAATATGATTATATATATATATATATATATATATACTTTCTATTTATATACATATATTCTAGATATAAACTTAAATAAACATATTTTGAATGCACTTAAATTATAGGGTAAAAGTTTTCTATAAGTAAATACGTACTATTATTCTTCGAACAGACTGATTAATTTATCCCTAACTAGATCCATGTATTATATTTCTTTTCTTTCTTTGCTAACCTTGTTGCTTTAATTAAAAAAATAGGCGAAAATAATTTAGATCTATTTAAATTTAGTTTTACTTTCTGCCAAAAGTAAGATAATTATTAGGATTAAATCCACTGGGAATAGTATAGGTTTTATTTTCTGCAAAGAGTTAACTAATAGAGTATGATAATTTTAACAACAACTATATACATATGTGATTATTAAAACTAGATAGACCATTTAATTTCTAGACTTAAGTTTCTGCAAGTAAATTTGTGATTTTAATTTCTGCAACTTAATTTATCTAGATTCCTTTAAATTTAGCCATGCAATAGGATTTAAATTGGAACTTTCATATTCGAAAACAACATGCATGCAATCATAAAATTATTTCCCTATTTCCTTAATCTATATTTCATATGCATAAAGGGGTAAAATAAATTTCATTACTCTTTCCAAAATATTGTATAACCTGCAATTATTAAAGTACAGAAAAACTTTAGGAGCTAAATCCAGACTCATTTCTTTTGTATAGCATAAAACAATATTTCATCTCTTTAAGGTACATTAAATTATGAAATAACCTTCAATACTGATGGATCTCTCATTTCTATTAAATGAGGCTCTCACAAACATTTGATACCTCTCTTTTCAAAAAAATAGATATGACATAGTTTTCTATTACAATGTTGCAACTTAAAAACATAAACATTCCAATTCCCAAATCTTTTCTGAAACCTGCAATCTCTACTTGTCCTTTTTCCTTTCTTCCAGCAACCTGCAAATAAAACATAGGCTATGACCATGGAGTGCTCAGCTCTCAGTGTAGGCTAACTAGTAGCCACCCCCGAGCTCGGAGAACCAAGCCCTAGATAGGCAACAAACATGCAAACACAAAAGACAGAAAAATACACAACTCAAACACAACCCCAACCCGGGCTACACTGCACCACACATTGGTGATGTCTTTTTAAGGGTGGTAGTGGACCAAGTACCCTAAGGAGACTGCAAGTATGGTAAAACAAATAGCCACCTCATGGCAAACCAAAACATATAGCCACCTCATGGAAAACTAAATACATCAAGTATACATAAATCAACCCTTTATTCCTTATGCCCCCCAAGGCATTCATGCCTTATTTCCCTCCTTATGACCCCCAATGCATAAACAAGCCATGCAGCAAGGGTCACATGAATTCCCTTGTGATCTCTTTCATAACGAGAGTCTCTCACTCGAGGGCTGTCACTTCTACCACCCACAAGATCCTCCTCTCTCCCAAGAGTAGGAGATCTTGATTACTCCCAACACACATACAAAGTATAAACAAATTTCCAAATAAATCTCCAAGGGAACATGCACGAAAACAAATCTTTTTCACAAACATTACTTACTAACACATGCAATAAGAAATCCATTATGTGATGAATACGACCAACCTTAATCTGCCCAAAGGTAGGTTAGTTTTGTTGAGGATGAGTAGCCCAATTCCACGGTTCTTCCCTTTCTACCCTTAGCTAAAATTCTCAAACCAAATTCATTCTTTTTACTTTACAAAATTCTTTTGTCTCCAAAAATGGAGAGTGGGTGATTGCCCTCAAATTCTCCAATTCTTGCTTAAGAAGCCCATTCTCTCAGTTCTCACAAGTTTCTAAAACTCAAAAAGGAAAGTAAGACAGAATGGGAAAAAGACTCTCATTCGAAAAGGAAAGTTTACAACTAAGATCAAACTTCTAATTTCAATTTTCGCACAACTCAGAAAAGCCAATTTTTAAAGTGTCAAAAAGGTCACTTAGGAGTAGAAACTTGCCTAAAATTACCCCTAACCCTTAGGTATACCTTATGGGCTTTAGGAAGCCCTATTAAACTACCCCTAGGTGTTCATTTAACCCATTTTAAACCCCTCTGAAGTTTATTTTCGGGTCAAACATATGTTGACCTCTCCAAAGATTCTTTTCCCAAGGTATTTATGACATCACGTTACACTAAATGAAAAAAACTATAGTTGAACACTTTCCCACCAAGAGACAAAAATAAAACATTTAAACTTAAATCCACACATGTGTCAAGTGACACAAATAAAACACTTTTACAATTTAAAACATGAAGTCGTCTCTTGTGGATTTTTCACAATAAATTTAAATAAAACTTAACACACATGCAACATATACTGTTACGAATAAAATACAACACAAACGGGGTGTTGTCTCTCCAAATAGACAACCCCTGGCTTACGAACATACATAAGTCTAGGTTTGGTTCTCCGTAATATTCCCATGGTCACATGGATAATTCCTGCACAACTCAATTAACACATTAGTACTTCCAAATAATCTCATATAATATGAAACACATGAATAATAATGCACTACAAACACTCTGCATACAATATACATTTATCAATCAATACATCTTTCATCCAAATAACTCCACATAACAATTATCATCATTCACATAATTTTGATCCATACATTAAAACATGCATTCCTATTTCTATCCTCATAGTAAAGTCATGTAAATCCAATAATGACATACCTCCTCTCAAATTTATCCTATCTTAGGATCATATAGAGTTCCTTATCATAAAGCATATAAATGAAGCATCAACATTCATCATTGTTATCAAATCACGAAATCATATACATTCTACATCCAGACATAGCTGACATACGTTAAATCAAGATTATCTAGTCATTGGATCTTTTAGGATTTCAAATTCATAACATATCCAAAAAGTACACCACAAGGTGCAATAACTCTATAACTTGGTTCAATTACCTTTCTCACCAATCTATCTGTCTAACACAGTCCATTCTCTTGAATTATAAAGCATTTATTAATAGGTCACACATGGTCAACTAAGTAAATCAAAGCTTGGTTTGGGGAAGGCCTTACAGATATCAACACTAACCCTATGTATTGTTCAATTTTCAGAAATTCTTCACCTAGAATCCTATGGACTACAAGTATCACCATACCATTGTTAGATTTAAATATGCATCTCAATCACTTCTCTGTCACCTCACTCAGGAATGATATTTGCCTCTTCCTGATCACTAGTCTCAATGGTGTATCCATGACAGTCAAACACGCTTCACCACTGCAACCTTTATCAAATATGACTCATTTGGTCACCGCCCACCTAGCTAAATGGTCAAAGTGTTGTGTATTATATTATAAGCTCAAAGAAACTCATGACAAGTTCAATAGACATAGAGATGAGGGATTGTCCAATGGAAATGAAATCAGATCACAATCCAATACATGTAAAGATCAACATATATAAAATGATATTCAACGTCAAGATAACATGCAACAGAATGAAAAGAAAGAGGCTACTCAAGATACAATATTTTTGACACATGAGAACCAAGAAACCTTTCGAACAACACTCAAAAAATAGTTGCATGAAGTGGGAACAAATGGGATGGTCAATTCAAATAAGAAAACTATATACAACATCATGTTGACCTCTATTATTCTTAAGGCTCTCAATTCTTGCAAAATGTCTAGGCCTAAAAGAAGCAATAAAAATATATTTATATCAAACCCATGGTATGATGAGGATTAGGCAGCAAAGAAAATGTCTAAAATATGGGGTAATAACAAGAAATATGTAAACTTGGTCAAACTGAGAAAATAATTCTATATGCAAATAAGAAGAAAGGAGTTAATATCACTTGGGAGACACAATCCAAGAGGCTTTTGGAAAGAATTGAAGCAAAAAGACACAAATAAAGAGAATAATATCACAAATCTTGAATGGTTAGAGTATGCAAAGCAACTATATGAGAGAGGGAAAGGTAAATACAACCCTATGATAATCAATTTCAAGAGCTAAACTTTTCTCTTCAAAAAATATTAAAGGAATAAAGAATCTTGCAATGGGTAAAGCTCAAGACATAGATGGTTTACAAGTAGAACACTTAAAATGGGGCTTGGAGGCCCTCACACCTCATATTAAAAGAATATTCAATGAGGTAATTCAATATGGGTTTCCAACAAATTGGACAACTAGTGTTGTCATCCCCCTGCTTAAAAGTGGTGACATCAACAAACCTTCAAACTATTGCACTATAATGATCAATCCTATTTTTGGTAATTTTTTTGGGAGCATGATATAAAAATAGATTAGTGTTTGGGTTGAAAATGAGGGAAAGAGGATGAAAGAGCAATTGAGATTCAGACTAAAGCATTCTACTACTGACCATTGCATGATACTTAGACACTTGATCGAGAAGGTTTGGAATAAATGGGGAGATGAGGTATTTTGTTACTTTGTTGACTTCAATAAAGCTTTTGACATGGTACCTACAAGCAAATTTTGGAGTAGCATGGAAGAAATGGAAGTTCCAAATTAGTATAGAGTTGTTGTTCATGGGCTATATGAACAAGTATGTGCCAAAAATCAAACCAAATAGAGATTTTAATAATGTTTTGGAGGTGATATTAGGTTCAAGAGGGATGCTCATCATCCCCTACTTTATTTGGGGTATACATTGACAAATTAGAGGAGTGGATAGATAAGTTGTTGGCAAGAGACACTATACAGGTCATCCCTTTTTGTCATTGATGGCAACCGCAGTCAGATATTCCATCCGCAGTGTGTGATCTAATCCTACCGAAAGTCAAAATGAAGATTTGGTTAAGTCTAGTGAGTTAGAATGGGGTATCTGACAAATTGTAATATTTTGTGTTGTGGAGATAGAGAAAGATAGTTAGATGTTTGGAGTACCTTATTCCAAAATATTAGCCTCTGGTGATGATTGTCGTGTGAGTTATAAGATCTGGTGTACAGGTTTTTGGGTTGTATAGTGTGGTATGTGTTTATGGTGAAAATGGATAACAATAATAATAGCGATATTGAAAGGCTAAATGAATTCAACCACAAAACCCTAGCCTAACAACAACAAAGATCCACCATAACATATGAAGATTACCTAAGACAATGCAAATCAAATGAAATCACAAAGATTATACCATCATATGTCCAATAGGATTTGGATCTCCATTCTTCCTATCTCCATTGATCTTGCTTGATATATTTGCTCTCAGATTTTATGTGTGCACAAGAGCTCAATAAAGAACAGAAATGTGGTTGCAAGTAGGATCATCTATGTTCAAAAGCGTAGTGTAGTCAAGTAGTCAACGAGGGGGTTTGATAATGAAGGAAGCATCTCCTTATATAGAAGACACTATATGAAATGGAGGGATAAGATTGAGAGGTGTAAAAGAGGTCGGCTATGATTAGAGGGTAGGTAGAGAAAATAAGAAAATAATAAGAGGGTAGGTAGTGTATGAATTAAGAGATGAATGACATGTGTCATGGGTAGAAAAGGTTAATGAATTAATTAAATAAATAGAGATTTATTTAATTAATAGAAGAAGTGGGATCAATTAAATAAATAAGATATTTATTTAATTTAGGAAAAGGGATAATTTAAATAAATAAAGGTACTTATTTAAATGATAAATAAGGCTAGAAGAGGATAAATGAATTAATTAAATAAATAAAGATTTATTTAATTAATAGAAGAATTAGGCTAAAATAATTAAATAAATAAAAATATTTATTTAATTAGACATGACAATTTTAGGTGTCTACAATATGGACTACTTGGATAGTTGATCATTGTGCAGAATTGATGGAGTAATTTTGGTGATTGTTTTTGTGATCGAGGATGTTTAGCCAACATTTGGGAAGCATGTGGACAATTATTTTTGGTCTGCATATGCATTGGAGTTTGAATTGAGTTGACTATGTATGCACGTTTCATTATATGTTATGTGTTCTTGAAGACGACATGTAGAAGACCTAATTTTATGTTGTGGATATATAAGACCGATGGATATGATCATTTTAGATATCGGTGAAGGTGTGGAAAGTGTCTGTGATAAATTGTTCACAAGTTCACGTGCACAAGTGAAGGATTTGTGCTCCAGAATATTAAAGAACAGTGGAATAGAGCAGCGTAGCATAACAATGAGAGATTATGTGTTTTGTGCTTAACCAAAACTGTACTTTGGCATTTGTAGATGTTGTTTTTTAGTTCAGATATTCCAATTATCTTTTGTAAAAGTTATTGTAAGATAGTGAGTCTTCCTAGGGTTGTAGCCCTTGATATTTTGAGTAGTGAACTCTAAGCAGTGTGTCTGAATGCATGTGCATTCCCAATGTAATATTTTTATACTTCTATAGAGTATGTTTATATTGTGGGTATCATCCCCACCATGGTTTTTCCCTTAAATAGGTTTTCCACATATAAAATCTTGGTGTTATGGTGTTGTTGTTGATTGCTTTGTTCTTTTGTATCTCTCCTTTATTCATTTGCATTATATGGTTTAAAGAACAAGTTAATAAAGTTAAAAATTGTAGAACACTAATTCACCCCCCTCTCAGTGTTCCTTGATTCCAATAATTGGTATCAGAGTCTAGTCCCTCAAAAGAAGCCTAACAGCTTAAGGAGGATCCGAGAAGGTGAATCAATGGATTTTGGTGGTCTTCAACATCAGCTTATTATGACACTTGGGGATCTTGATCAATCCCAAGCTGAGGACTGGTAAATGAAAGTGAATCTTAAGGATGCTAAGAACTTCATCGAGTCATTCAAATATTAGTTGAACAAGTCAAGAGAAAAAAGAAAGGAACTTGTTGATAAGCTGAAGGAGAAAGAAAGACAAAGCATAGATGATCAAGTCCTAAAGGAGAAATCAAAAGAATGCCAAAAAATTGCAAAAGAAAAGGAAGCCTTGAAGCATGAGATGGAATCTATAGTGATGGGGCTGACAAAGGAGATTGAAGATAGGAAGAAAAGTGAATAAAACCTTGCTCAGTTATTGAAAGATAAATCTGATGATTGTTGCAGACTTGATTGTAAGAATGGCCAACTAAAGCTTGAACTGCAATAATCCAGACAACATGAGGAAGAGATTGGAAAGAAGATCCTTCTTCTTAGATATGATCTTGAAGCTACAAATGAGTACAAGGAGAAATTCAAGATCAGTTCAATCAAACTTAACGAGATGCTTGAAAGTCAGAAGAGTGAAGATGACAAGCGAGGACTTGGATTTGAGAAAGGTGAAAGCTCTAGATCTGGTCAAAGAAATCATGTCTCAACATCAAAAGAAAAAAGATAAAAGGTCTCCAGTAAGGAAACCTAATGCTCATAAGTTCAATGGTGACTATTTTGTTTGCAATAAATTTGGTCATATGGCTATTCAATGCAAAAATAGAATGAATCATAATGATCCATATTTCTTCGATCAATATTTCTTATGCAGCAAGTATGGACATAAGTCAAATGAATGCAGAAGTATGATGAATAACTTTCTAAATAAAAGGAATGTCATATGTTACTCATGTGATAGTTTTGTACATGTTGCTAAATAGTGCAGATCAAGAGGAAATCAAAGGATTTTCAAGCTAGGAGAAGGAAATGTGGTGTGCTATAACTGCAACAAATCTAGTCACATTGGAAGATTATGTAGAAGAAGAAATGTGAATAGGATCATTTGGCAGACAAGAATAATAATGTACAGGCGGATGAAAAAAGGAAAGAGAAAGTGGAAGAGATCATAGATTAGATGAAGAAGACATGGGTTAATAAGAGTGATTCAGATGTAGGAAATGGGTCCGCACCTGATTCTGGTGCTGCAAATTCCTCCGGGAATTAGTTTGAGGCCTCTGGCCTATGGGGAGATTTCATGCAAATTATTTTCTCCCTTGTCAAAAGTGATAATGAAACTTCGGTAGATCATCAGTAGCTATATTCTGATAGTGTAGATCCTTTGGAAGGAGTTTAAAAAGAGTATGAGTGAATTTGAAGATCTGTGGGAGAATTCTTGAGAGATTGTCTATGTATGTAGGGTATCCAAATAAATTAGGGAAAAGTGCATCTATTACACCAAAAATTTAGGTATGTGGAGGATAAAAAGTGACTTACATCTTTCATTTGTCACTTTGCATTTGAATATAAGAGGTCTGGAGCGCTCTACAAGAAGCTTGTCAAGCAAGATCAAGCATCAAAGTGATTTCCCAAGTGAAAACCTAATCTAGCGGTTGAGGTATTTATCGATGAAACTTTTCAAGCTTGAAATTTTTGAAACGGTTTCTTTTGGTATGACAACTCCACTAGTTGTAGGCATTAGTGAGAGAGCTCGGCCAAATTTCAAAAAGCACCCATTTATTTCTATGGAAGATGATCTGAAGAGTGCATTTTTATCGGTAGCATACGATGTTCTACATATCTAGGATATTAGGGTTTACACTCGCTGCAACCTCAAGGAGTTGGGAATCTATCATATGTTGAATCTCTACAACAAGCAGTTGATTGATGGGAATTTCAGGCTAAAACCAAAATTCCAAGTGTTGGAGAATAAGGGTTTTGTGCAGTTTGTCAAATTTTTGATGTTCAATGAACAAGAATGGGTCTCGTATGTTCTTAGCAGAATGCATGATGAGTTCATGTGGCTAAATAAGCCATTCAAGATCACTAAAAATGTCATTAGGCCTGTAAAAGGATTGTGTTCATTTGGTGAACTACTCTCATTGAATTCAGTGAAGAACCAAATTGTCACAAACGCAACCGGTTCAAAGTTTGATAAAAGAGCCATGACAATCAATGATATTCTAGAGTATGATGTCATTTTTGCTTCAATGGTGATTGCGTATAAGATATGCTATTCTAGCAGAGATAATTTTGTATCTAGAACAACAATATATGCAGCTAATGAAATGGTCTAGGAGAACAAAAGTATGACCTATGTGAGTTGCTTTGGAGTGAGCTAATGAAGAACTTGGCCAAAATAAAGAAAGACAAGAAACATCCATTCAAATACGGAACTTTGATCCTGTGCTTGTTTTTCTACTTCATGAATGAAGTTTCGAGAGTTGGTCAAGTCCAATGGGCTTATGACATAACTGCGGTGGAGCAGGTCAGAGAATTGTTATACAAGGTTGGTGATGTTAAGGTGCGGAAGGACACTCTCTAGGTTTACTTCAAAAATTTCCATAGTGAAATGCATGATAGGGAGAGAATCCCTAAGTCAGTAGTTGAGAAGTATTAGGACACCATTTGCTTCATGGTGGATACTGTTGGGAAAAAGGTGTTGTACACCTTGCATAATAATGTTTCATTGTTGTAATATTTTATTATTGTGTGAGGTGGACATGGAATCATATTGTAATATCATATTGTATTGTTGCACCTAGGAGCACCTAGATGGACATGCAACATGTAGAGATTCCCTTGGAATATTCTTGTAAACCACTTGATGAGTTATATTGAAACATTGGTATTATTATATTATATTTATTTAATATTAAGGAATGTAATTGTGATGAAGTACCCAATATTAAATGCGGGTCAAGGGTAGGTAGGAAAAATATTATATTTTATTGTCACATGGTTTTGATGTAATACCACTTGGTGGTTTTGTGGGAGCTTGTGTTTATAAAAGCAACCACAAGGGTAGTTTTTGGGTTAGCCACATTAACATTTACGATGGAGGAAGCATGGCATGGGATGTGTGGATTCATGCTTGGTCACATGGAGTGCTTGGTTATGGCTGGGTTTTTGAAGGCTTTCCATAGTTGTATTATAATGGATGCATTGCAGATAATACATGGTGGGTGATGCTTTTGGAGGTTGGGTTTTTCCTTCATGATGGTTTTCCCAAGATATATCTTGTGTCACATTTTCATGGGTATGTTGTCTATTCTTTGCATATGGCTTCTATGTGTTGATTTGATTTAAATATTTAATGGGTTATGTGGAAATTGTCATAAAGATGGTTGCAAGTTTCCTTACAAGTGGTATCGGAGCTATTGATTTAATGGTGTTTATAACCCTAGATGTTGAATTCATGAATGCATGTAAGAATGAAAGACTAGACAAGATATGAGGGTTTGTTGCAAGTTGTGGGTTGCAGATTTGTGGGCATTTGTTGCAGATCTGGTGTTATAAAAATTTGTTTTAAAATGGGTTTCTATTGATTTGCATTTTGGGGGTTTTGGGGTGGAGTTTCAGATTTGGGCTCGTGGGACAAAACGAACCCCATGGTTGTGATCAAAGAGGTCGGGAGATGAATTTTGATATATAACTTGCACTATTTTGGTGATGGAGGAATGAGTTCGAAAAAAAATTAGACGGTACAGCCGTACCGCTTGCACACTCGTCAAAAATATGAAAAAAATATACTCTGCATTATAGATCCTGTCTGCTTTTTTTGTTAAAAATGAAAAATGAAAAAAAAAAAATTGAAAAAGACGAAAATAATAAAAAAAAAATTAAAAAATTAAAAAGTGGTTTTGGGGGGGTCCGCAGACTCCCCCTTCCCCACAGACTTCCAAGGTAGCACGATAGTGGTACCGTTGATAGTACCACTATCGGTGCTAGTAGTGGGCACACTGTCGATACCCGAGGGCTCTCATCAGTGGCGTGGGTTCCACTATGGCCCCACCCCCGGCGGTGGGGTTTGTAACCTCGATAAAACAAACAAAAAAAATTTATTTCGCTACTTTAAAAAAAAATGGACGAAATTTTTGTTTTCGGAAGTTTTTAATAATTTTTTTGTATTAATTGTAATGCCATGTTTATATGTTGTGGATGGGTCCAGTCAAGGTCGACCCTAATATTTTGAAAAAAAATTAAAAATTAAAAGTATTATTTTATTTGGCATATTGGAGAATGGAGAAAATTGAAAAAAAAATATTTTATTGGCATATTGGTGATTTTTGGAGTCCATTATTTGCAATATAGCCTAATTGGTTGTTTTCTTGTATGTTGTCAATTTTTTTACTTCTTATAGTTGTTGGAAAGGTGATTCAGTGTAATTAATCATGATATGATTAGTTTTTCCAAATTTTTATGTTTGGGTAGTGAAATGTGAGCTGGAAGTGACAGGTACCTTTACAGATTTAAGAGGTCATAACTTGAGCATATGGAGTTGGATTTTGGAATTTGAATAGTCGACAGAAAGCTCTTGAAGAGACTACTCATTGGTTTGGATTTGGAGCAGGTTTGACATGATTTCTTTGCTGGTATTTTGATCTGAGCTATTTATGGGTTCTTTTGACTAAGGTGACGCTATGCGTTTATGCCATGCTACATATTGGAGATTTTGATTTTATGTCATTGTACACTCGATATTGTATCTTCATTCCTCTCATGTTGACATGGTTATCAATTTTGGTTTGGGTATGTATGTTGCATTGGTTGGTGTACAAGCTGTGCAATTTTTTGGGTTGTTTTTACTTACAGGATTGCACCTATGACCTAGATATGAGTTGTCTATGCCCATAGATCTTTCATTGTTGATGCATATTTAGATTTGGTGACATTGTTTAGTCATGGTTTGCTGAATTTGTTCTCATGGTGAGGAGGAGAGATGTTGTTACCAGGTACAGTCATGATGGAGGACCTATATGGTTGACTATGTGACGCTAACAGATTGGACACATTGAGTTAGATGCTCAGTTCAATGAATATGACCATGGTACTATGGATGTTTCTTGTGTTTAGATACTTTGGCATGAAATGGTTGGATTTTTCAGTGCTTTGATTGATGAGCATTTGATTTGGATTCTTGATTTATATGGCAGTGTATCTTCTTATTTGAGGATCATGGCTACTTTGACTTTTGGGAGCTCATGATGTACACTTTGAGTTCTTTGAATGTTAGATGTCTTTAGTTGATTCTCATGTTAGAGGATGGTTTTATCATGATGTCATGGATAACTTGTTTATACACTTTCAGTGGGAGCTTTTGACAGTGATGATGTGGTGGTGTAGGATTGGTTCCTGATTGTTTGTTGGTGGTTTTGTATCTTCTTGAGATGGAGTTCATGGTTTACTTGATATTGTTGACATTTCAGTTATATTTGTGTAGACTTGTATGATCTTCATTTAGGAGATGGTTATCACGATGCTATGGAGAGCTTGGTATAACTATTCAATGGGAGCTTGTAGAAATGATGTGTATTCACCATTGGATGGTGGATGATCTTCTTAGTGTATATATGTTTGGAGGATGCCTTATCCTATTGCTGCAGATGACCTTTCACATTTGCGGGTACACTGGTAGGAGATGGTGATCTTCATGATATTTGAGGATGTTGACATCTTAAGGGCTCAAGGAGTCCTTGGTTGAGGTGTGGTTTATGCTTTCATTTCATATGTTATCCTTGCTTGATAGGATGGTTGATATTATGGCATGGTGCACTCTTGATACTAGTTTAGAGTTATGACATGATGGTTATTTGATATGTTCATATGGAGCATGTTATCTCTTTGGTGGATATGGTTAGATCATGTTGTCATGTTTATGTTCCTGATTTTGTGGTTGGAGCTTCGACATTCATCTTGGTAGTTCTCTTTGTATTGGGTACTTGATCATTTTCTTGATACTTCAAGATATTGTTGTGTTGCATTTGGAGTTTTGCATGGATTGATCGATTATAGGTACTCATGGATACATGGAGATGTTGGCGATGCTAGTATTCTCTTGTGATTAGAGTTAAGTGTTGAGATGGTTGATAGTTTTAGTAGGAAGTTTGAGGAGCATTCACCTAGTATGGACTTGAGAGGAGATTGTTCTTAGATGATTCATGATGACTTGGATTTCTTGGATGAGCATTCTCATTCCCCACTCTTGGTCTACTTGGCGGTTTACTACTTGAGAGGTATTGCATGTTGTTCCTTTCAGATGCATTATGTTATGCTTATCTTTCATAGATATGGATCTTGAGCTATGGATATGTTTAGTTATGGAGGATTCATTTGAGAGATGTATGGCATTGGTTATCTCCTTGTGCATTTGAGTTATTATTATGATGGTGGTAGTCATTGATATTAGTTTGGGAGACGGTTTATTAGGTGTATTCCATAGGTTTGGGAATAGATATTAGTTTGATCTTCGTGGTTATGAGAGGCTTACATCTGTGTTGATTACATGTTATATATGTTGGTTTAGTATAAGGGATTGAACGGTGTTTGGGTGTTGTTATGCTTTTCATTTGGGGTTTTATAGAAGAGATCATACTTGACACAGTTAGCATTTAGAGGTGTGTGTAGAAGGACATGCTACAAGATTTGACTTGTAGTGTTTATCTCTTTGTCTCAGTTATCTTCTTGGATGTTCATATTCATGTTACATTGGTTGGAGATTGTTTGGAGCTATGTGTTAACTAGTTTTGTGTTCATGTGTTGTCATGTGGGAGATGTCATAGAGGTTCCTTTAACTCTTTCTTTTGTTGGTGTGGAGAACATGGGATCATGTTGGAGACATGGTGTGAGAGTAGTACTTGCAGGTTATCAATTTACATGATGTTCATATTGATGTGGATTTTCTTGATACTACATAGTTATACTTCTATGATATGTTTTTAATGGATTCATTTTTTATATTGACATTAGCTATGCAGTGGGAGATCCTTGGTGTACATACATGGTAGGTATTGCACTTGGGGCTTATTTTTGCATGTTATAGGTCACATATGTTGATGAGATGTTATTCACTTGGTTTGTATTCCTTGGAGGAATGTATAGTTGATGTGTTAGAACTTGCTATGGGTGTTAATTCAGCTATGTAAACAACTACCTTTGCATTGGATACCTTTGGATTAGTGTTTGTGTTCAGATATCAATTGGTGCAGGGCTTATCATTTATTGTGACAGATTGTGTGGCTTTCTCTTTGGATAGCCTTTTGGTGTAGGAGAACCTCATCAAAAAGTTATTCATGACCCTAAGGGTGAAGAATAGGATCATTAGGGTGTCTTAGTGTGTCTTGTGTTTCATGTATGCAATAAACCCCACCATGTAATCCCATGTCACCAATTAGGCAATTTGAGAAGCCAATTGGGACAATGTGGTAAAAAGGGGTAATAGATGGTCTATATTTGTGTTTGATAGGTTTTATAAATGTTTTATGTGTGTTTTTTTATTCCATGTGTGTGGATACCAACCTTAAAGAGTAGGACAACTTTTTGTGCAAAATTGCAAAAATGCAACTTTTGTAAAATGCAACTTTTGAGTGCAAAAGTGCAACTTTTTGTAAATCAGTTGGGGGAAGTCTTTCAACGGCTCCAACATAATCCAAATTAAGTGGGAAACTATTGGAGAGTTGTATAACCCTTGTGGGCATGATTCCCAAGTTTTCTGATGTTGGAGTTGGAGTTTTGAGAAGAAATAATACACAAAATACTATAGTTTTCCCAGAAATTCTGAGTTTGCATGTGTTGCACATACCTGTACGGATTGATTTGAATCCCACCATACATGGGGCAGATAGGGAGATTAAATATATTTATTTTGGTGGTATTAAGAGGTCTTAACTATTTAGGAGTAGAGAGAACCCTCCATTCTTCTGACTGTAACCCATAAATTGAGGGTTTGGAGAGGGTTTTGAACAAAAATGGCCTTATCTTGCATTCCTGTAGAAGACTCTTCCTTTGGAGGGATGTAGGATAAGCCTTTTTAATTTAGTGTTTTCATGGGTTTTTTTAGGGAAGACTTGACTGTGAGGCAATGGAACTGAATTAGGTAGGCATCTCTATGTGACTACCTAGGACAAGATTTAGGACAGTCATCATAAGTTGTCATAGTGGTGGATTCTAGGCACATAACCCTAGAATTAGAGGTTTCTCACTATTCCCCACATTCCCATAATTTTTTTTTTTCAGTTGGTGTACCACTAAAGGTAGTTGCTTTGGAAAATAGGGCTAATTGCCCCCATTTGGTTTCTTAGCCTCTAAAGGGAATAGACCTTGTAATTGTAGATATGGCCAAACCATTTTGGGGATTAGTACAAATTCCAAAAGGATTTCTGAAATGATAATTTTTTGGTATGGGTGTGTGGAACATTTTGAAGTTAAGGTCCATTTTATTGCCAAATAGGGCTACAAGCCGAGGGGGCAGGTTTACAAAGGATGTATAAGGAATTGATGCCCTAAACCAAAACCAGTGTTTGAAAGAGTCCTTAGATGACATGTTTTGGCCAACTTCAAAATCCCAATGAGTAGGGGTCATCGGTAAAGCGTGTTTGAGGAGTTGAAGCCTTTTACTCATCTTGAGTAGGCCTAAGCTTAGTGAATGTGTGTGTAGTTTCATCCAAGGTGTAGAGTTCTTCCTTGTAGGACCCTTGTGAGTAGTTAGGGGGTCACTAGTCTAACCTTGATTGGGATTTTTATTAGGAGTTTGGGTAGGCCTTTGCATCAAGTGGTATCAGAGAAGAGGAGTGTCCTTTGGAAGAGAAGGAGAAGACAAGATGTCAGAAGAAGAAGGGTCCCATGAGACACCTTCAAGAATGACCAATGTGGAGTTGAATGTCCTGGTGAATAATCAGATGGCAAAGAGTAGAGCAGTCAAGGATGATAAATAGGCCTTGAGAAATGAGATGGGCCGGTTGAAGGACATAGTGGAGAGGGAAGAGAAAGACTCTAGAGAAGAAGGGGATGAAGAGGAGATCCCTATGTAGGAAGAGCTAGAGGTACTTGCAGACCAGAGACCCCTGATGAGTGTCCTCAAGTCCATGGAAAGAAGAACAATGGATGTAAAGATGGATTTGTCAGTATTTGCAGGAAAGATGGATCCTGATATAGTGATGGAGTGGATAGACTCCTTGGACAATTTCTTTGAGAGTGAAGACATACCAAAGCACCAAAGGGTGAAGATGGCCCAATCCAAAGTGAAAGGGGATACACTAACTTGGTGGAATTTAATCCAAGATGAGAGGGTGAAAGAGGGAAAGAGAAGAGTAGCTACATGGAAGAAGATGATGGCTTTAGTGAAAGAAGCCTATGTCCCAATGGATTACAATATCCATTTGCATAGGAGGAGACAAAATTTGAAACAAAAGGAGATGGACGTGAGTTCCTATACCAAGGAGTTCATGAAGTTGTGTGTGAGGACTAAGGTGAAAGAGAGTGAAGATGAGAAGATGGCAAGGTATCTCAATGGGTTGAGATTTACAATCCAATTAGACTTGAATCTCCACACCTCGGAGACAGTCCAAAAGTGATTTCAATTGGCACTCAAGGTGGAGGAGAAGTTGAAGAGGAGGCAAGATCAAAATGGAAGAGGTAAAGGGAGACAACAAAGAGGAGGAAGAGGCCCTCTCAGAGGTAGAGGAAATGGTTTTGGATACTAGGGAGACTCTAACCAAGAATGCAATACAAGAGAGAGAATTTACAACCAAGGAGGGGGCTACAATCCAAGAGGGAGATTTAGGGGTAGAAGACCACCCTCTAGAGGAAGATCCCAAGGAAGAGGACCTCCTAGATGTTACAACTGCAACCAAGAAGGGCACATGGCCAATAGATGTCCTGAGAAGGCTTCTAGCTCCATGGGAGAAAGGATAAGCCATTTGGTGCAGGAATCTGATTGTCAAAGTGTGGCAAGTGCAAACACTTATCAAGGTGTTAATTCTCTTGATAGATATGGGTATCTTGAAAGAGGAGAGGCTCTGATGATGAGGAGAGAAGTAACCACCATGAAGGTACCTCGCAAGGAGCCTACACAAAGGAAATCTCTTTTCAAAACCACTTGCAAGGTAGGAGGAAAGGTATGCAAGGTTCTGATAGACTCTGGATCCACTAAAAATTTTGTATCACTTGAAATGGTAGAAAAGCTTAAACTTAGGAAGTTGCCTCACTCTTACCCCTATAAGGTCTCATGGCTCACCCAAGGTCAGCAAGCAGTGGTGGAAGAGAAGGCTTGGGTGGAGTTTCAGATTGGATCTTACAAGGATAGATTGCTATTTGACATAGCCAAAATGGATGCATGCCATATTTTGTTTGGGATACCATGGCAGTATGACTTGAAAGCTCATCATGATGGGTTGAGAAACACCTACTCAATCACCAAAGATGGTAAGGTGATATAACTCTTACCTTTGATAGAGGAAGAGATGGAATCAAAAGGGAAGGATACAAGAGTGTTGATGGTAGAAGGTAAATAGTTCATGAAGGAGACTACAGAGAAAGGTGTAGTTTTCTATGCCCTCATGCCTAGCCCCAAAGTGACAAGGAAAGAGTAGTATGCAGAAGAGAAAGAAGGAGGACCAAAGCACATAGACCCGACAGTTAGATATTTGCTTGATAAGCATCAAGGAATCATCTCAGATGGAATGCCAAGGTCCCTACCACTAGTAAGGGACATCAATCATTGCATAGATTTGATCCTTGGATCTACATTGCCAAACAAAGCAGCCTACAAGCTCACCCCAGACCAGAATGCAGAAATGGCAAGACAAATTGAAGAGTTGCTTAAATCAGGACTGATTGGAAAAATTCTAAGCCCATGTATAGTACCGGAAGTCCTTGCACCCAAGAAAGAAGGCAATTGGAGGCTTTGTAAAAACTCAAGAGCCATCAACAAGATAACCATAAGGTATAGGTTCCCAATCCCTAGAATAGAGGATTTACTTGATTGCTTAGGGAGTGCCAAGTATTTTACAAAAATGGATCTAAAAAGTGGATACCATCAGATTAGAATAAGGCCAGGGGATGAATGGAAGATAGATTTTAAAACTAAAGAAGGGTTGTATGAATGGAAATTCATGTCATTTGGGTTGTCCAATGCCCCTAGTACCTTTATGAGGTTAATGAATGAGGTCTTGGTGAAATTCATAGGAAAATTTGTCATAGTATATCTAGATGATATCTTGATCTTCAGTCATACAAGGGAAAAGAACCTCAAACACATAGATATAGTTCTCAAGAGGTTACATGAAGAGAAACTAATGATCAATTTCGATAATTGTCTTTTCATGCGGGAGGAGATCACCTACTTGGGTTTTGTGATCTCACAAGGTGAGTTCTATATTGTCTTGGCCTACACCTAGAACTATGAATGATGTCTAAAGATTCCATGGGTTAGCAACTTGTTATAGGAAGTTCATAAGAGGATTTAGTCATGTTTGTGCACCCATGCATGACACCATAAAGGGAGGACAAAAGTGCAGATTCAGTTGGACCAAAGAGGCAGATGATTCATTTTAGACATTGAAGAAGAAGGTTGCAGAAAAACCAGTCCTTGCCTTACTAGACTTCAATAAGATATTTCAATTGGAATGTGATGCAAGCCAAATGGCTATTGGAGAAGTACTCAGTCAAGAAGGGACGCCTACTTCTTTTTCAGTGAAGAGATAAATGATGCTAAGAAAAGATACTCATCTTATGACTTGGAGATGTATGCTCTAGTACAATCTTTGAAGAAGTGGAGGCACTATTTATTGCCTAAGGAGTTTATAGTTTTTATTGATAATCAGGCACTTAGTTTCATAAATAGCCAAGAGAAGCTAAACCACCGGCATATAAAGTGGGTAGAGACCGTACAAGCCTTCACATTCACCCTCAAACATAAGAAGGGAGTCAAGAACAAAGTTGCAGATGCTTTGAGAAGGAGGGTCCTAACTATCAATCAAATCAAGATGGAGAGTGTTGGTATTGATTCCTTGAAGAGTATGTATGTTGCTGATGAAGACTTTGGAGAGATCTACAAGGCATGTGAAACTTTTGGTGACTGGTATCATATTGAGTTTTCTGAGTTTCTAATACAAGATGGATTGTTGTTCAAAGGAGTGTAGTTGTGTATTCCTAAGTGTTCCATGAGGTTGAATATTATTAGGGAGAAGCATTGTGGAGCCATGTCAGGTCATTTTGGCCTTGACAAGACCCTAGACCTTGTGAAGAGATTATTTTTGGCCTAAACTGCAGGAAAATGTAAGAAAGTTTGTGAAAACATGTGTCATATGTCAGAAAGCCAAGGGGAAATATACAAATGCAGGTTTGTATCAGCCCTTACCCATTCCTTATAGACCATGGGAGAGCATAAGTATGGACTTTGTGTTGGGTCTGCCTAGAACAAGGAGAGGATTTGATAGTGTTTTTGTAGTGGTGGATAGGTTTAGTAAAATGGCTCATTTCTTGCCATGTAAGACTTCTTGTGATGCATCATATGTTGCAGACCTATTCTTCAAAGAGATAGTCTAGATACATGGATTGCCCCTAAACATTGTTTCAGACAGAGATGTGAAGTTCATAGGTCACTTTTGGAGGACTCTTTGGAAGAAGTTGGGGACTAACCTATCTTTCTCATCAACCTACCATCCTCAAATAGATGGGCATACTAAAGTTGTCAATAGGTCATTGGGAAACCTATTAAGGTGTTTGACAAGGCAACATGGAGAGAAGTGGGATAATATTTTGTCATAGGTAGAGTTCTCTTACAATGACACCATAAATAGGAGTACTGGTAAATCTCCTTTCCAGATTGTTTATGGCATCCACCCAAGGGGAGTGTTGGAGTTAAGAGATTTACCCAAAGAAGAAGCCATTAGTGCAGATGGTGAAGCTTTTGCATCAGCCATCAAAGAGGTGAATGACCAAGTCAAGTCTCATCTCCAAAAATCTACAATGAAGTATAAGGCTCATGTTGATAAGAAGAAGAGAGATGTATAGTTTAGTGTTGGGGATTTGGTATGGGTACATTTGAAGAAGGAGAGACTCCCAAAAGGAAAATACACCAAACTCATGCAAAGGAAGATTGGACCATGTCAGATATTGAAAAAATGTGGAAAAAAGGCTATGAGATCCAACTTCCTCCTGATCTTGGATTATCACCCATTTTTAATGTGTGTGATCTTACACTTTTCAAAGGTGATGGAAATGAAGAAGAAGAACCAATGCAGGTTGCAGCAGACAATGACATTCCAAGGCATGAATCACCTAAGTTGAGCAAAGTGTTAGAAACTAGACTCACAAAGAAGACAAGGAATAAGGAGTACATTGAGTACTTGGTGGCTTGGTAGGATAAACCAGACTCTGAGGTAGTTTGGATGACAAGTGAGCAAATATCTAATCATGGTGCAGATTTACAAACTCTGATCTCAAGTGGGCTTGAGATCTCTTCTCCCAGGGAGTATGGTCTAGGAGAACCTCATCAACAAGCTATTCATGACCCTAAGGGTTAATACTAGGATAATTAGGGTGTCTTAGTGTGTCTTGTGTTTCATGTATGCAATAAACCCCACCATGTAAGCCCATGTCACCAATTAGGCAGTTTGAGAAGCGAATTGGGACAATGTGGTAAAAAGGGGTAATAGATGGTCTAGATTTGTGTTTGATAGGTTTTAAAATTTTTTTATGTGTGTTTGGTTAGTCCATGTGTGTGGATCCAAACCTTAGAGAGTAGGATCACTTTTTGTGCAAAATTGCAAAAATGCAACTTTTGAGTGTAAAAGTGCAACTTTTTGTAAATCAGTTGGGGGAAGTCTTTCAATGACTCCAACCTACTCAAAATTTGGTGGGAAACCATTGGAGAGTTTTATAAGACTTTTGGGCATGATTCCCATGGTTTCTGATGTTGGATTTGGAGTTTTGAGAAGAAATAATACGCAAAATACTATAGTATTCCTAGAAATTCTGAGTTTGCAGGTGTTGCACATGCCTATACGGATTGATTTGAATCCCACCATCCATTTAGTATATAGGGAGATGAAATATATTTATTTTAGTTGTATTATAAGGTCTTAACTATTTGGGAGTAGAGAGAACCCTCCATTCTTTTGATTGTAACCCAGAAATTGAGGGTTTGGAGAGGGTTTTGAACAAAAATGGCCTTATCTTGCATTCTTGTCCATTATAAGACTCTTCCTTTGGGGGGAAGTAGGATAAGACTTTTTAATTTAGTTTTTTAATGGTATTTTTCAAGGAAGACTTGACTATGAGGCAATGGAAGTGAATTAGGTAGGCATCTCTATGTGACTACCTAGGACAAGATTTAGGACAGTCATCATAAGCTGTCATAGCGGTGGATTCCAAGTGTGTAACCCTAGAATTAGAGGTTTATAAATACCCCCCACATGCTCATAAAGTTTTTATTTTATTTGGTGTACTAGTAAAGGTAGTTGCTTTGTAAAATAGGGCTAATTGCCCCTATTAGGTCTCTTAGCCTCTGAAGGGAATAAACCTTGTAATTGTAGATCTGGCCAAACCATTTTGGGGATTAGTAAAACTTCTAAAAGGGTGTCTTAAATGATGATTTTTTGGTATGGGTGTGTGGAACATTTTTAAGTTAAGGTCCATTCTATCGCCGAATAGGGCTACAAGTCGAGGGGGTAGGTTTACAAAGGAGGTATAAGGAATTGATGCCCTAAACCAAAAACAGTGTTTGAAAGAGTCCTTAGATGACATGTTTTGGCCAATTTCAAAATCCAAAGGAGTAGGGGTCACCGATAAAGCATGTTTGAGGAGTTGAAGCCTTTTACTCATCTTGAGTAGGCCTAAGCTTAGTGAATGTGTGTGTAGTTTCATCCAAGGTGTAGAGTCCTTCCTTTTAGGACCCTGGTGATTAGTTAGGGTTCACTAGCCTAAAATTTCTTGGGCTTTTCATTAGGAGATTGGGTAGGCCTCTGCATCACCTTTTCATGTCCTGTGGTAGTGGCATGATGGAGGGTGGGAGCATTCATGTATGAGATGGTGGTCACTTTTTTTCTTGTTGTAGGTATCTTTATAGAGCACATAGAGCACTTGGATTCCATGATGGTATATGTTTTTGGAGAGATCACTCTCTTGTTTGTGTGACAGATTAGTTCTTGGCCCTTATGCAATGTATACAACAAGTGGGAGAATGTTGGGAAAATGGTGTTGTACACCTTGCATAATAATATTTCATTGTTGTAATATTTTATTATTGTGTGAGGTGGACATAGAATTATATTGTAATATCATATTGTATTGTTGCATCTAGGATCACCTAGATGGACGTGCAACATGTAGAGATTCCCTTGGAATATTCTTGTAACCACTTGATGATTTGTATTGACACATTGGTACTATTTTATTGTATTTATTTAATATTGGGGAATGTAAATGTGATGTACCCAATACTAAATGTGGTTCAAGGGTAGGTAGGAAAAATATTATATTTTATTATCACATGGTTTTGGGCGCACGGTTTTGATGTAATACCACTTGGTGGTTTTGTGGGAGCTTGTGTTTATAAAAGAAACCATAAGGATAGTTGTTTGGGTTAGCCACGCTAGAATTTATGAAGGAGGAAGCATGGAATGGGATGTGTGGATTCATGCTTGTTCACATGGAGTTCTTGGTTATGGCTAGGTTTTTGAAGGCTTTCCATAGTGTTATTGTAATGGATGAATTGTTGATAATACATGGTGGATGATGCTTTTGGAGGCTGGGTTTTTCCCTCATGAGGGTTTTCCCAAGATATATCTTGTGTTATATTTTCATGGGCATGTTGTCTATTCTTTTCATATGGCTTTATGTGTTGATTTTATTTAAATCTTTAATGGGTTATTTGGAAATTGTCATAAAGACGGTTGCAAGTTTCCTTACAGATACAGACCAATATTTAATGGAGGTTGTTGAAACCATAACTGTATGGATCATGCCCATGGGGTATGAGGTAGATGAGAAAATATTGGAGCTATATGTTCAAAATTTGGTAAGAAAGCCGGTGGATCCCATTGAGGAGATATTTGGAACTTATGCTGAGAAGAGCTTAAAGTTGCATTGTCAGTTCAAAAAACCAGAAATTGAGAGGAAAGTGAGAAAGGAAGTAGAAGGACATGTAGAGAGCATTGGGATCACCAAGGAGGTTGTTCAGGAAGCAAGAAATATAAACATACTACCAACTGAGGATCCTGTTAAGGAGAAGAAGGCTAAACCGAAAGTCACAGCTCCCAAGACAAAGAAAACAAGGAGCTCTAGTGCACCTTCCTCTGGTTCTCAAAAGGCAGCCAACATAGTAAAATCTCTAGCCAAGCCATATGACAAGGGTGAGAAGAGGAAGAAATAAAAGGGCATAAGAGTATATGCCTCTATAAACGATGATGAGGAGACAAAATTGGATGAAGCTATTAAGGAAATAAAGCAAAAGGGCACCAAATCTTCAAAGGTCACTAAAAAAAGCCCTTCGGTGAAGGCCATGCCAAGAAGAAGGTGAAGTCAGATTCTGACAAGCCTAGCATGTCAATCCAAGAGGTGGAAGAAGCATTAAAATTACAAGGTAACCTAAAGCCTCTTTTTTTTTTTATGACAAGTTTGATGGTGATGACAAAAGAACTCTAGAGGAAGCTACAATTAAATATTTGAACATCTACAGTAGGACACTTATAGAAATAATGTCAAAGATTCCAAATGGTTTATATGAAATTTTGGAAATGAGAAGACAAAATGCTAAAGATGAAGATGAAAGGCTGAAGGAATATGTAATAGTTATCATATGTCCGGTAATAGCAGTAGAGGAAATAAAAAGAATAGTCAAGGAAGCCCATCAACATTTTAGAAGTGAAACTAGGATGAATAAGATTATGATTGGACAAGTAGATGAAGTGATAAAGGATACTGAGACAATCCTGAAGCCAAATTTGGAAAGGAATTGGTATGATGTTGTCTCATTTGCTCCAGCATTACAAATAGATCAGCCCAAAGATGATCAAGCTGATGTAAGTGCTCCCTCTGTTCCGATAAAGGAAGATGTAGTTAAAGATAAGCAAGGAGATGAGTAGGATAAACGTGAAGAGGATATAGGTAGTGGTAATGAGGATGAGGATACACATAATCCTTCAGATCATCCCATGGATACAATGCCCTTTGTTGAGACTCAAGATTTGGTTGTTGATGATGTAGCTCTTAAAGAGGTCAAGATAGAAATAGATGCATAAGATAAAAGGGTTGAAGCAATAGACACTACAGATGATGTGAAAGATTTTATTGAAAAGGACAAGCAATTTTTTGATGATCTAGCATTGTCACAAGGACCAATTAACTTGGATTCTCTCTCTCCCATCCAAAAGATAAAGCTAGCATCACTTGCACAGGATAAGGAAAGAGAGGAAATCTCAAAGTCTCACATAGAGGACAATGAGCTTGTGAGCCTTGCATCCAGTATCCTAAAGAAAATAATGCCTACATTTCAAAAGGATACATCTTATTCCCCTTTAGGGCAGTTGAAAAGTTTGATCAATTTTGTAAGTACTCATTTTGAGTCATTAGAGAAGTCAGTTGAAGTCAAGGTCCGCAATGAATTTAATGCTAAAAGGCTTAGGACATTGAAGATAATTATTGTAGATGATAGAGTTGTGTTGGATACCTATGTCAAGAGCATTCAAGATGTATTATTTGAAGGTGACAATATCTACAAATCATGTCTATCACTGTCAAAATTCACTGAGGATATTGAGAAGCAGTCCAAGGAGCATGAAAAATAATTAGCCAACATATCCAATCATTTGACCCCTTGTTGGTCTCTCCGGCCAGTCATGAAGATCAAGTAATATCTCTACTTGACAAAATCAAGTGCTTAAGCTATGAAAAGGAAAATATTGTTGGCAAAGTTGGTGAACTTCAAATTCACCACTCCCAAGATGGACACAATGCTCAGTGCATTGAAGGATTCTCAAGATGTTGTAGCTACAGGTGATCCCTCTGATCTCAAGTTGGCAGAAATGCATGAATCCATCTTCAATGGTCTTATATTAGTTCTTGAGTGTCTCAAGAAAGGTTTGGATAGCCATTTGAATTCTTTAAAATATATTTTTGCAGATATTTTCAAGCTTATGTAAGTTAGTAAGGTTTGTGTGTACATATGCCACTATATATAGAATTTTGTGCAAATTTTTGGCATGCGGATCCCTACCTTTTCCCTTGATGTCAAAGGGGGAGTGTAGGGTAGTTAAAAATGTTGTATTCATCTTAGGGGGAGTTCAAGAATTTTGGAATTTTGATTTTTTGAGTTTAGCAGTGTATATATGTTGGTACTGATTTTGACACAGTCGTTTTTCACCAAGTGTTTCCATGAATGCCAAAAGGGGAGATTTTTGGCAAGAGACACTATACAGGTCATCCGATGTTGTCATTGATGGCACTGAAGTCAGATATTCCATCCATTGTTCATGATCTGATCCCACTAAAAGTCAAAATGAAGATTTGGATAAGTCCGGTGAGTTAGAACAGGGCATCTGGCATAATGTAGTATCTTGGTTGGCATTTCATTTATGTTGAATATTTTTTGTTGTAGAGCTAGAGGAAGATAGTTAGATGTTTGGAGTACCTTATTCTATAATCTTAGCCTCCGGTGATGATTGTCGTGTGAGTTAGAAGATCAGGTGTACAAGTTTTTGGGTTGTACAGTGTGGTATGGTGTATTTGGATAGTTGATCATTGTGTAGAATTGATGCAGTAATTTTGGTGATTGTTTTTATGATCGAGGATGTTTGTCCAACATTTGGGAAGCATATGGACAATTATTTTTGGTCTGCATATGCATTGGAGTTTGGATTGAGTCGACTATGTATGCATGTTTTATTATATGTTATGTGTTCTTGAAGCCGACATGTAGAAGACCTAATTTCATGTTGTAGATATATAAGACTGATGGATATGATCATTTTGGATATCGGTGAAGGTGTGGAAAGTGTTTGTGATTGATTGTGTGCAATTTCAAATGTGCAAGTGAAGAATTTATGCTCTAAAATATTGAAGAACAGTGGAATAGAGCAATGTGGTAGAACAACGAGAGATTATGTGTTTTATGCTTAACCACTAGAACTATCCTTTGGCATTTGTAGATGTTGTTTTTCAGTTCGGACATTCCAATTATCTTGTAAAATATATTGTAAGGCAGTGAATCTTATTAGGATTGTAGCCCTTGATATTTTGAGCAGTGAGCTCTAGGTAGTGTGCCTGAATGCATGTGCATTCCCAATGTAATATTTTTATATTTCTGTGGAGTATATTTATATTGTGGGTCTCATCCCCACCATGGTTTTTCCCTTAACCAGGTTTTCCATGTATAAATTTTTGGTGTTATGGTGTTGTTGTTGATTTATTTGTGCTTCTATATCTTTCCTTTATTCATTTGAATTAAGTGGTTGAAAGAACAAGTTAATAAAGTTACAAATTGCATAACATTGATTTACCCTCCCCCCTCTTAGTGTTCCTTTATTCCAACATAAGTTTGGTGGTGGAGGGATTTAATTGACCAATTATGTTATAAAGTTGATTTTGTATGTTGATGATCTTATTTTAATGGAAAAGTAATATAAGATTTGAGGGAACACTTAAAAGCTCTAGATCTATTTTGTCATTAGGTGGGAATGCAGGTGAACACTAGCAAAACTAAGATCGTGATATTTACCTTGAAGAGAAAGAAGGTTCATAGGGAATTTGTTTTTGAAGGAATCCCCTTACAAGTGTCAATGATTATAAGTACCTTGGACTTGATTTCCACAACAAACTCAATTGGGAAATATTTAGAGAAAAAAGGATACAAGGGGATGGAAAGATTTATACTCATTTTAAAATAGATGTAGAAGAGTCGAGCTATGGGATTGGAAGACTAAGAAAACTCTTTTTGGGATTTTATTAGTTTCGGTGGTACTATAAAAATGTGAAGTATGGGGTAGAAACACCTCGGCAAGAAAGTGGAGACAAATAAAGATATTACAAAAACATTAATCACAAATAGCCTCAAGATTAAATCAATTGTTCCATATGAGATTGTATTGGCAGAGGTCAGGGATTTTCCCATTGAAGCATCAAATTTGTTTTGGTTATTAAACTATCTAGGAATATTAGATAACATGGAGGCTCATCACTAGCAAAAATGGCAACTGGTGAAAAATTAGATAGAAGAAAGAGCATGTGGATGAAACAAAACATCAAATGGATTAACAAGTGGGATATTAGCATAAGTGAATTTCTAAATAACAATGGGGAAATAAAAAAGAATGTGCAAGGAAAATTCAAAGGAAGCATGTGGAAAGGACCACTTGGGAGGAAAAATGAATACTATATCAAACATTTTAATCCTAGATATTGACCATACACAAAATAATTACATAGGGATGAAAATAAAAATACTAATCACTTAGATAAGAATAAGTCCGCACCAACTTAGATGTGAGACCGGAAGATGGATGATACTTAAGGAGGAGTGGGCAAACAAAAGGTGTAGATATTGCACTCAAGATGTGGTAGAGGCATAATCACATTACATCATGGAATGATCATCTTACAAGGATATCCAGATCAATTGTATCAAGACATTAAAAGTGAACAACTTGGGTGATTTGTTTGAAGAAGAGAAGTAATAAGTTACAATTTTTTTGGTCAAGATACATAGTAGAAGATCCAAGATGTAGAAGGAAAAGGAAATTTAGGTGTCATGTTTTAGGTGTACAGACTTTTCTTTGCCTCGTGAACGTGATTAAAAACATTCATTCAGTCTATCATGATCTCTAGTTTCTCAAGAACTTATTGCCTAGAAATCAATCCTAATACCTCTAGTCCCATTATATCTTTGAAAATATCTGATAAATTATAACAAGGTATCCACCACCAAGTTTGCATGTTGCACAAATCAAGATGCCAACTAAATTGTTATGTTGGCAAGTGGAATTACCAACACATCACCTTTACATCATGTTGGACCAATGCTTACATCTGTTGAAAAGTCCTAAACAATCCTTGTGAAGATTTTCTCAACATTGATATAAATGCAACAATACTATTCACAATCATAATATGACCTCTGATCAGTTTCACACATATCCATTTCAAGAGCATAATGCATAATCATTACTCCCATATCCCTTCCATGCTAACCCGATGCAAGAATTTGGTGAAATGTTTGGTGAAGTGAATCTAACATACATCTAGGTGTTACCCAATCACATTTTTTGCTAGTTCATCTACCAATGTGTTGCCTTCACCGTATACAAGAGTTATTTTAAATTCTTCATACTTCTCAATAGGTTCTCGAATTCATCTTAGCCATTTCATCAATTTCTAATTTGGAGGTATATTAAGCTGAATAACATTTATAGTGATTAGTGAATCACCTTCTAGATGCAATCAAGGTGCATTTAATTCAATTCAACATTTTAATCCTAATAAGGTAGGTCTGAACTCTACTATATTATTAGTGCTATCTCCAAACATTTTTACTTTTCATAGAGGATTTTGCTAGATTGAACACTCGCCACACAACTTGCTCCACTCAAGCCAGGATTGCTCCTTGATGTGCCAACAAAATTGACCTTAAATCCACCCCTCTTTCGGTTCCTTCCAACCCACATTCTCACTTGGATTGCTGGGAAGATCAAACTTCTTTGCCCCATTAAGAGGGGGTGCATTCATGAGATATTATGGCACTAGGTTATGTATGGAATGGTTATGAGAATGAGGTGGTGCATTTTTTTATAAATGTAGGAGATAGGTGTCAATATTAATTAGTATATCTATTCTAATATTACAAAGACATTTGGAGTTTTGCCACTCTCAGAGTAGAGTGAGGATTTAAAAAAAAAAATCTAGATTGGAGTTAAACATTTATGTTGAGAGCACACTCATTAACTTTTATTTTAAATCGAGTAATATTCAAGAAACATAGATTGGTTTTGGGAGAATGTCTAGATAGGATATAACTCTATAGGCCACTAATATGTAAGACAATTTAGTTTTACTGATTCCTTTTATTTTGCATTTCCATTAAAATTTAATAAGTAATCAATGTCTTTAGATTATTTATTATAGGTACCAAAAAATGGTTATTTTAAGAATAGACATAAATAAAATTAATCTACCCAATCGTGCATCCCCTCTATTTACCTTTGGATAAAATAATCATAGAATATGTAATGCATGAGATGGATAAAAGGCTCTTAAAAATTTAACACAACAATTATTTATGAACTAAATGATAAATATTAATATAAAAAAATTACAAAGACAACATGTCTATCACACCAATAATAAGCTTAAAAAATTTGGTGTATAATATACATACATTGATAAAGAAAAACTACTAAATAGTATTGCCACTATAGTAATGTAAATCATAAGGACAAGGTATTTTGATTGGTATTCCATGTGCCTATTCTCATATGCACTTAGTTGGCAATACTTCAATTTCATGATGAAACTTATAACTAGATAAAATTATGGGGACACTCATAATTATAATTTAATTGATAAAAAAATAAACTAAAATAATTTGACAATATAATATATTTAGATAATATTTTAATTTTTAAATTTACTATATGAATGAAATTGATTTAAAAGATATCAATTATTATTTTTTGTGACATTTATTGGTGTATCTTTGTCTTCTAGGTTTACTTTTAACAATTTTTTAATTTGACTTTTTATGTAGATATAACTAAAATTATAGGCATGCAATTCATTTCTTTCGAGGTACTTGCTAAAAAACCATTATATAAAATTTCATATGCTTTGAAATTGATGGCATTATCTTCTTAATATCCATAAATTAAAAACTAGATACACCATTCTTAAGTAGTAAGATTTTCCATGGAATCTACTTTAATTTTTCAAATAATAACTACTTTTAAAGTTAATTAATTTAAAGCATAAACATTATTTCTCACACACTTTCAAATTTAAACAAAGTATTCCCCTTACATAAAGATCAATTTCTATATAATTGGTGTTTTTTCTTACCATTTCTGAATTTCAGCTTAAGAATGAAATTTTTCTTTCATATAAATTTAAAATATGAATTTCTTACATCATATGCTTTTTATAAAATGAGAATAGATGGTATTTCATCTTAAGAATGCAAATTGTCTTTCATATAAATCTAAAATATGAATTGCTTACATCATATGTTTTTTATAAAATGAGAATAGATGGTAACAAAATTGTTTCTTATGTACAAAGAGAAATGGATTTAATCTTAAAATTTTATGATATATATGTTGAATATATATTTTGTAGCCAGAAGGTATAATAAATGATATTTATGTATTTAATATTCTTATAATTTACAATGTTCTTGGTCAATAAGACTATTTATTAAATTATATTAATTTCATAGTTACTTGTACCACATTGCACATGTCGATTCTTGAGATTTCCATACTTAGAAAAATATTATTAATATTTAGTTAACCGACATCACAACTATAGGAAGGCTCCAAGGGTTTAAGGGTGGTGATTGGGTGTATGGATAACAACTGTCAGACAATATTACTAGTGAATAATCTTCTAAGTTATGTGTTATATGACCATCCATTACCTTTGATCATAGGACATAGTAACATTTAGTGTTCTATTAATATATTCATTGATGTAGAGATAGGCAAGATACCACTTGGCATAATATATTCATTACGGAGAAAGGAAATTGGAGACACATAAATAGAAGTAGACTTGAATGAGAAGGGTGGCAGATGTATCCTTGGCCATGGTTTTCATGCTAGTTGTTCAAAGGAATTTGAGGATGATAAGAAAATTAGGATGAAGTTCCCCTCCCGTGAACCATTAGAAAGAGACAAGACAAAAGAACAGAACCCGCGATTGGATCCAACAATGTCAGAGTTAGAGGAAGGAGAATGGATAAATTTTGATCCAATAATATTGAATCTTGCGCAGCAAATGTTGTTTGATAGCCCATTGAAACATCATTCAGAGATAAATAATGATGGTGAAAAATTAAGTGAAGAAGAAATAATATTCCTCAAAAATGAAGCTGAAGCCATCCAAAGAGAAATTGATAGGAGATTGGCCGCTAAACGTAATTCCAGTCAACATATTCCACTTAATGAGGATGTGGTTCTTACACTTGAAGATAAAAAATCAGAGATAGAAGGGAGAAATTTTGAAGGAGATAATGGAAGCCTTTGAATCAATGGAGAAGATGATAAAAATTATATGGTCTTTAAATTAGAAGCAATCAATGAATTCATTGGCATCACTCATACTTTGGAATAGGAGGATGAGGATATTATTAGAGAAAACCAGAAGGTGATAAGGAAAATCTTAGAGTTGGATGACTTGGAGGAGGTGAAGTAGGATGCTTTGTTTGGGAGTGAGGAGATCTCATCAATGATGACTGATTTAGAGGATGTAGGAAAAGGTGGTCTTTTTTAGAACATGGCCAATAAATGCAAACTAGATTGTGGCATGTCTTTAGAGAAAATGAAGGGTAGGACATCTCTATCAGAATTGAGATCAAAATATGGAGAGGTAGAAGATCAAGAAAAAATCACATCACTTCTAAAACTAGGGAAGGGAAATACCCTTCCCCAAGGGCCATGACGCTCCTAACATGGAATGTTAGGGGCTTAAACACCCCTAACAAGTAGCGTGTGGTTAGGAATTGGATTATTGCTTCTAAAGAAGATATAATTTTATTGCAAGAGACAAATTTGACCAATGAGATGATTCTATTTCTTAGGAAATTAGGCAACTAGAAATCAACTTGGGTGCAAGTAGAAGGAGCATCTGGGGAAATTGCTATTCTGTGGAAGTTTGGAGGGGTCTCCTTTGACAAATTGGCTAGTGGAAAAAATTGGATTGGAGGAAGTATTAATAGTGTAGACATCTAAAAATGGTCAATGCTTGCGAAGTCATACTTTAACATTTGTGCATTGCCTTATTTTAGGGTTTTTGCGTCGTATTAACATTTCTTCTATGTCACGTACTTGGTCTTTATCATTTGTGAGCATCGAGTCCTTCTTCTGCTTTCCTCATGATTATCGCTTTCAAATTTGGTCTTGTCGATAGCAATCTTCAGTCATGATTTTGGTCGATCTTATCCTGTCGCATCAATGTGTGTGCTCATTTATCATCATTTTGGACATCGTCAATTCTAATCGATGATAGAGTTAGGGTTTTGTCCTCTTGTCAATATTTCAATCATCTTTAGCTTGTTAGTAATCATTTGCGATTATCAACTTGTCAGTCTCATCATCGATCCTTGTCCTTGTCAATCTCGCCATTTTGCGATCGATTCGTCATCGATCCTTGTCCTTGTCAATCTTGTCATTTTGTGATCGATTCGTCATCGATCCTTGTCCTTTTCAATCATGTCAATTTGGATCAATTAGTCATTGTTCCTCATCAATTGGCACCTATCAATTTGATCTCCTTGTCAATCTTGGTCAATTTGTCATTGATTTTTGTCAACCAATCTCAATCATTTATCAACATTGGTCCTTTGCCAATCAGAATCATGATCAAACCTACATTAATTTCTTGTTGTCTTGACCTAATTCCTTGTCCTCTTATTTCTAGGGTTTTATGATTCGTTCATTTAATCCTTTTCTTCTTCTTGGTGGGTTAAATAAATTCATTTATTTAGTCCTAGGTCTTTTTCATGAATTAATTAATGGATGAAAACCTATTAATTAATTCACTTAATTTCTATTTCATCTTTTTCTTCAATTTTTCTAATTTACTAATTTCTCCTAATTCCTAATTTCTATTTCTCCCATTTTCTTCAATTTTTCTAATATTTCCTCTAAATTCATTCCCTAATTCTCTCCTATGTTTATGCTTCCATTTGTTGCAATCATGGAGGCTATTTTCTCTCTTCCCTTTTGTCATGGGAATGGCATTTCAATCTTGTCATAATTTGTCAATCAATCAATCTTGCATGTCAATTTTGTCATATTTGTCATTCTTGATTTGAAATTTCCTTTCAAATCTCTTCATGCTAATTTTGTCCTCTCTCCAATTTGTCTATAAATTGGATGATCAATCACATTTAAAAAAAAAATAAAAATCACGCTTCTAGTATCCTTACGTTGCCATTTCATCTTGTCAATCTTGCTTTCATACTATGCTTTTGCACTTGTAGGTGAGATCCACAAACAAAGTAATTTGAAGGATAAAGAAGGGCAATGGAGGAATAATGAGGGAGATACAAGCTTTGGTTTTCTTTTTTTTATTGTAGTATTTCATCTTCATGCCTTTATTGATTGTAATTAGGATTTCTTATCATTGCAATCTAGTTTTTGTGATTGAGCTAGTTTAATATCTATTGCTTTGATGGTTTCCATTTTCCTATCTACATTTTCTGGTGAACCCGACGTGAACTAACCCCTTAACAATGTTTTTGAGTGCTTTTGAGCTGATTTGCAGGTGAAAAACTCAAGAAACAGGGTGACTTAGAGCTTTCTGGACACTTCTACGCCTGTGTTGAGGCATTTTGCGCCTGTGTCAAGGCATTCTGCACCTATGTTGATGAGATTTGCACCTGTTTTGATGAGATTTGCGCCTGTGTTGATGCATTCTGCACTTGTGTTGATACATTCTGTGCGTGTGTTGAGGCATTCTGCAACTGTGTAAGACCAGAAACAAAGGTAAAACCAGTGTTTTTACTTGCAAATTACTTTATTTTTCATTCTGTTTCTTATATTCTGGTTTTTGTTTGGTATTGATCCTCTTTGCAGCACCTTGGCATTACATGTGATGAAGACTAAAAATGAAACTACTAACAAATCTTATGCAAGACACGGTCAAAGACTTTTATTAAAACATCTTGCATGTGATTTTTAAAGTAGTTGCACATTTAATTTCTTAAAGGTTAATGAACACCATGCATGCTTTGTTTGATTTTAGTTTGATTGCATGTTTTAACCCTTAGAATTGGGCCTACCTCCCGATTTGCCTGGCACTTCGCACAGGCATTGGTGAGAGGGAACGACCCAAAGTGGTGACGGGCTAAAACCAAGCTCTTCCGAACCACTCTAAATAACCGTGGATGCAACGAAAGTTGTAGACAATGGGTGCTGGAATGGTATTGCAATGATTTATTCACCAAATCAATACCCACCCGAACGGATGCCCTTACTAGAATCTCTTGTTTTTAGAGGACAAAATCCTTCTATCTACTGGCTTAGGCATTGTGATACGCGCATGTCGAAGACACCTCTCATGTACTCCTTAGTTAGAGATAGAAAGTTCTTGGGAAGTGATGCCCCTTGAAATCGAAGCTTGGTATGCCCGAAAAGTGAGTGCACTGTAAGGGGGAGCCAGTGCTACCAAGCGTCTAGCTATCCGGCTAAGTGTTGTATTTTATGGTTAGAGGATTCAACAGATATTGTCCTTGCTAGCCATAGGATTTGTTGTGAATGTGCTTGATTGTCTTGAGTCAAAGTCAAACAAACATTTTGTCTTTCATGATTGTCAAAGGTTAAATCAAAAACAAACTTTCAAAAGTGCTCATAATCAACTTGGGTTTTCAAAATCAACAACCTTCAATTCAAAACAAAATCCAAACAAAAGTCCAAATTTGTCCAAGTATTCATCCAACATTTGAACATGGTTTATCAAAACATTGAATATCTTTGTTTCAAAATTCATGTCACTTTAGGATAGGTTTTGCATAGTCCAACTTAGGTCCTAGGACATATTGTCATTTCCCTTCATTTTAGTCCTTTTCATTTCAAGCGTCCTCATTTTGCACTTAGGTTCAAAATCATTTCCCTAAGTCTGCATTTCATTGTCATATCTAAGCTAGATTTACATTTAGGTTACATTTGTGCATTATCCTTGTCATGCTAAAATTAGGTCTTGCATAGGTTGCATTTTGCATATTCCAAGTCATTGGTCTTCGCATATCCTTATCATTGTATTGTCATCTTGTCTTGGCTTCATCTTGTCATATCATATCCCTAGATCATTTCATGTCATATCCTAAGTCATTGTCATAATCATTGCCTTCTTGCATTTAGTCTCAAAAATTTGGTTTGTCAAACTTAAAAAATCAAAACTTTGGATGATACCCTAAGTTGTTGTTAGGGAGTCTTGACCTTGTCTAAAATTTGTCCTTTCATTAATATCATTTTTGTCAAGCCTAGCTTAGTATCCAAGCATATAGGTGAGACATTGTCAATTTGTCCTATTGCCATTTGGTCCTTTGTCCTTTAAGGTCTTGACTTCATTTCAATTTCCCAAGGTTGAGTCTTTAGCTTTGCATTTCAAAAGTTTGTCTCCAAAAATTCAAAAAGTCCAAAAACATTAAGTTTCATTGTTATCCTTTTAGGTTGCATTTGTCAATCCCATTAGTTGCATTGCATAGTGACATGTTTGTTGAAATGAGGTCTCAACCTTCGTATGAAGTCATGCCATCACAATTGAGCAATCAATCATGTCAATCCAATCTCTACATGTCTTAGAACTTGGATCAAACTTTTTATGATGAAACAAGTCTCCAAATACAAAAACTAGAGGAGAAACTAGCTCAAGAAAAGGAGATATTGGAACAAAAAGTGAAAAACATTGAGAAGAATAGATCACAAATGTCCAAAATGTTAAAAAAATTTCCAAGTCAAAATCCAAAGATTGAGCCAATTGATGTAAGATCTCTTATTGAACGATAAGACATACCAGCTCTCCTCTCACAAATAGAGATGATGAAGCAATTTCAAGAAAAGAGACAACAACATTATGTGCCTCCACAACAAGAACAAGAAGGTGTTTACTATCAATCACATTTTCAACCATCACAACCAATGGTTCAACAGTTCCAACATTTCCAACAGACACAACCAATGGTCCAATTTCAACAATATGTCCAACCAACTATACAATGTCCACAAATAGTTCAACCAATGGTGGAATATCAACAAGTTCAATCAACATATCAATGTCAACAACTACAATCACAAATTCAAAAACAAAACTTGCAACATGCACCAAGCCAAATTTTGAACATGTCAAACCAATTCGATCAACATCTAGTCCAATATCAAAACATGACATCAAACCAAAAACAAGTTCAAATTCCAGATACAACTATGTCAAAACCTCGAAGGAAAGGTGGCTTTATTGCAAGGATCTTAAGGAAACTACCAAGTGAGTTCTTTGAGGAAGATCAAGATAATACACTTATGTCTAGCAATGCCTCATCCCCCCATAAACAAATTGAATCTCTAGTGGCATCTATCCCTACACCTTTAGAAGTTTCACAAAAACGTTCCATATTGTCCTCATCAAATAATACACCCAAGGATGAAATTATCCAAGGGCTATCCATAATTGATTGCCAAGATAATCCAATTCATGATGCACATCCTTGTCATGTTTCAGAAATACAAGACCCAATGCAACCATGCACTTTATTGCCATTACCTATTTTAGAGGACCCCATTCGAAGTCCCTCTTCCTCATGTTCAAGCATTGATTCCTTGCCAGAATCCATCACAAATGTTGAAAGTGCATTTCCTTCATGCCAAAACATTGATCCCTTGTTAGAATCAACCATGCATATCCAAAGTCCAACCTCATGTCAAGAGGATAATTTAGAGCATGAAGAAACGTGTCTTGAAATAGATGAAGATCAAGATCTTGAAACCTTATCATCCCATCCAATTGTTGACCAGGACCCCATGTTCCCAGACACTCACGATGATTCCCCTATTCCTGTCAATTCTATCCAAGAACACAATGTCCTTTCAAATCCCATTGACATTCCACTTCCTAAGAAAGATCAAGATATCCTTTCCATCCTTTCCGATGATCCCATTAAAAGTCAAGAGCAAAGCACCTTTAAAGAGGATTCCAATGATCTTCCTCCTTTTCAAGATCAAATTATTCCTTTAAATCCTCCACAAGATCTTTTTGTTCCTCCATATACACTCCAAGATCGCATTTCTTTTGATGATCCCATTATTTCTCCCATTCCATCTCTTGAAGAGCATGTCATTGAACCATGTCCACTACACAATCCTAGTCCCCCTCATGATCCTAATCCCCTTCATGATTCTAACATGTCAATGCAAGATGTTCATGAACCCTTGACATGCATAATGGGTTCTTCCACTTTGGTGCAATCTGATCCACTTCAAGATCTCATTATTTCTCTCATATCATATCCACCTCATAATGGACTCGCATCTTTTTCCCAAAGAAAAGAGTATCCTACAAGTCAAGATATTCATAAAGGAAAAGGAGTAGACCTTCATGAGAAAGAACCCCTCCATATCAAAGAAGATCTTAAGGCTCATGTCTACATAACTCACTCTCAAGACGTTGGTATCCCTCCATCAAAATCAAAACATACACCTTCCCCATCATACTTTCCATCCATCTTAGGTCCTTATATCCCTTCATCCTCTATGCAAGGTCAGCAAAGGCACACATCCTTGAGTAAATTTCATCAATCCAAAAGAACTCCATTTCATTCATATCCATCCATGCATTCCTTTCCCCCTCCAAGCAATTTGGATGCCAAGTATAAAAGTCATAAGTCTAGAAATCCACATGTATTCAAGGATCAACATGTCCAATATAATCAACATGTCAAAGCAAAGAAAAATATGATCTATAAAGAAAAGGAAAAATCCAAAAGGTTAGAAAGGCCCATTGCTCAAAAACAAAAGTTAAAATCTATATGGGTTCCTAAATCCCTTGTGTTAGCAATGCACTTCAAGGAACCACAAAAGCATGAAAAATCAAAAACCATGTGGATCCCTAAGTGGCTCCTTGAAGCACAAAAGCCTAAAGAAACATCCAACTTGGCATCCAAAGTTTCTATTCCTCCATCCAACCCTCTAAAATTTGTTCCTACATCACCTTCTTCATCCATTTTGGGCCCTTATGTCCCAAAATCCCAAGCTATTCCTCCATCCAAATCTCACAATCTGAGATCCATTTTGCCTCCATCAATCCACCACCCGTCAAGGTGTGTTACAATGTTGATCTTGCCTTCATTTTGATCCAGTGAAGCCCAATTCTTCCAATACCCTACCTATTATCCAATGCATATTTTCCATCCTTCGATCCCTTTGATCCCATCCTTTGCATAAATCCTTGCCTTAATTTCATCTCTTTTTCCATGTCCTTATCCTACCAACGTCTTTGAGCATACTTTTAAAGGTCATGGTCCATTTTTTTTTCAAGGCTACTATCCAAACAAAAAGATGTTTGAGTCCTTCTTCCATCCCCTATCATGTGTCCATTTTCGACTAAAATGTCAAAATCCAAAAAAAAAAAAAAAAAAAAAACGTAATGCAAAAAATAATTCGTCCACTGGTGAAAACCTAGTAAACAGGCACCTTGGGCAAGTACCGTGATGAAAACCTGGCAAACAGGTGTCATGCGTAATCTATGAACTTCTTGCACACCACACTTGGGGGCAGGTTTCCTCCTTCATATCCTATTGCCCTTCATTATCCTATCATACCCCTGTCATTACCCTTCATATCCTATTGTCCCTCATGTCCAGTTTCCCTTTCCACCTTTGATCTTGACAAGGCTGAGGATCTTCATGAGCATCATGCATCTTGTTTGCGACTTTTAGTCCATCATAGCTTTTGGTCCTTATCCATTTGCCTATTATAACCTCTCATCCATATTCCCTAGCTTATTGCAACTTTCTGCCACTATCCCTTAGCCAATCCCAACCTTTAGTCCATGTCCCTTACCCATTCTTGGTCTTTCTTATCCTATCCATATCTTATCACTATCCATACACTCTTTTTCATTCCTTGAACTTGATCTGACATAAGGATGGAAAATTTAAACATGGTTTCAAAAACCTCTTGACATGTTCCTCATGCCATGTCACTGCTTTACATTGTCATATCCAATCTCTTGTCCCATCACGCAATAGCCCTTGAAATTGCATCCGTATTGTCTCCATGATAAAAGGTCTTTGTCTTCCCTCTATCCACCAACATTTTAGAAAGCCTATTTATTCACCTGTCATATTCCTTGCCTTGCTAGACACTGGGGGCAAAATCATAAAAAATTGAAAAATGCCCTGAAAAAATCTCTAAAAAAATCATAAAATGTCCTGAAAAAAATCCCTAAAAATTGAATAATGTCCTGAAAAAATCCCTAAAAATTGAATAAAGTCCTGAAAAAACAAAAAAATTGTAACAAAACTCGAAATTCCTACAAAGTGAAAAACATCAAAATCCAAAAACAATTTCTTTGGCATTCAAACTGATCAAAATTATCATGTCCATCAATCAACATCAATATCATTTGTCCTTGTCACTATTATCATAGGTCTTATACAGGGTGTGGTATTCTCGAAACTAGACTGTGTCCTGTCTTCGACGGGGTACCGTATTCCCTAAAACCAGACAACATGATCATTCTTGTTTTCCACTTTTGACAATGACGATCAGACTGTTTGTTTGACTTGGTTGAATTTGTGCATCTTATCTTTTTACTAATTTATCTTTGGCTTCGATCATGTTCCTATGTTGCTCGATGATGTCACTGAGTGATTTAGAGTGACCGGGATGGTTCATGGTCCCTTTCCTTTTTTTGTAGTGTTTGCTGTTTGTGGAATGTTTGTCACAAACTGGGGCAACTATATCATTGGGTGTCTGTGATAAGTACATTCGCTTTGTGAATGTTGCACATACCTCGACCCTTGATGTATGCACCCTAGGATGCTTCACTCATTCCTTGTGTGCGATGTGTTTGTCTTTTGCCAAAAGGGTTACGTTCCAGCTCTGGCCTTCAATGCCATGATGCTCTACATCCGCTTTGCTACATTAAATAAAGGTTCTCAGCTACTTATGTGCATTTGTGAAAGCAAGTTTTCCTTCATCTCTAACTGTCCTCTATCTAATTTCTGCTTACTAACATTTCTTCTGTTAGTTTTGGCAGTCTGTTCGAACCTATCATCTTCTATCATTCTTATCGATCAATTGGCCTCTTTTTTGGATTTTACCGGCCAATTCCTTGAGGGGGCATGCATATGTCATTGTTATTGTCTAGGGAATTTTCATTATTGTTCTTTGAAACAATGCTTAGAATCGCATTGTCTCAAAGAGGGGCAAAATGTAGATGTCTAAAAATGGTCAACGCTTGCGGAGTCATACTTTAACATTTGCGCATTGCCTTATTTTAGGGTTTTTGCATCGCATTAACATTTCTTCTATGTCGCGCACTTGGTCTTTATCATTTGCGAGCATCGAGTCCTTCTTCTGCTTTCCTCATGATTATCACTTTTAAATTTGGTCTTGTCAATAGCAATCTTCAGTCATGATTTTGGTTGATCTTATCCTGTCGCATCAATGTGCGTGCTCATTTATCATCATTCTAGACATCGTCAATTCTAATTGATGATAGAGTTAGGGTTTTGTCCTCTTGTCAATCTTTCAATCATCTTTAGCTTGTTAGTAATCATTTGCAATTATCAACTTGTCAGTCTCATCATCGATCCTTGTCCTTGTCAATCTCATCATTTTGTGATCGATTCGTCATCGATCCTTGTCCTTGTCAATCTTATCATTTTGCAATCGATTCATCATCGATCCTTGTCCTTTTCAATCATGTCAATTTGGATCAATTAGTCATTGTTCCTTGTCAATTGGTGCCTATCAATTTGATCTCCTTGTCAATCTTGGTCAATTTGTCATTGATTTTTGTCAACCAATCTCAATCATTTATCAACATTGGTCCTTTGCCAATCAGAATCATGATCGAACCTACATTAATTTCTTGTTGTCTTGACCTATTTCCTTGTCCTCTTATTTCTAGGGTTTTATGATTCATTCATTTAATCCTTTTCTTCTTCTTGGTGGGTTAAATAAACTCATTTATTTAGTCCTAGGTCTCTTTCATGAATTAATTAATGGATGAAAACCTATTAATTAATTCACCTAATTTCTATTTCATCTTTTTCTTCAATTTTTCTAATTTACTAATTTCTCCTAATTCCTAATTTCTATTTCTCCTATTTTCTTCAATTTTTCTAATATTTCCTCTAAATTCATTCCCTAATTCTCTCCTATGTTTATGCTTCCATTTGTTGCAATCACGGAGGCTATTTTCTCTCTTCCCTTTTGTCATGGGAATGGCATTTTAATCTTGTCATAAATTGTCATAATTTGTCAATCAATCAATCTTGCATGTCAATTTTGTCATATTTGTCATTCTTGATTTGAAATTTCCTTTCAAATCTCTTCATGCTAATTTTGTCCTCTCTCCATTTTGTCTATAAATTGGATGATCAATCACATTTTCAAAAAAAAATAAAAATCATGCTTCTAGTATCCTTACGCTGCCATTTCATCTTGTCAATCTTGCTTTCATACTATGTTTTTGCACTTGTAGGTGAGATCCACAAACAAAGTAATTTGAAGGAGAAAGAAGGACAATGGAGGAATAATGAAGGAGATACAGGCTTTGGTTTGCTTTTTTTTTATTGTAGTATTTCATCTTCATGCCTTTATTGATTGTAATTAGGATTTCTTATCATTGCAATCTAGTTTTTGTGATTGAGCTAGTTTAATATCTATTGCTTTGATGGTTTCCATTTTCCTATCTACAAATAGTTTATCATTGAATTTAAAATTATTAGTGGTAAATGTGTATGGGCCGATATCCAATATTTCAAGAGGGAATTTTGGGGGGAACTAGAACTTTTCCTATCTTCCTATCCACATTAGCATAAATTAATAGGTGGAGAATTCAATTCTATTATATGTTTGACTAATAAAAGAGGGGGTGTTTAGAGGATCAATAAATCTCAATAGAATTTTAAGGATTGGGTATACAAAAATAAACTAATGGATATTGAGTCTGGGACATGGGTATTCACATGGAATAATAGGAGAATGAGACTTAGTAACATAGATGAAAAAATAGATAGATTCTTATTTCAAGGGGATCTTACCACTTTCCATTTTAAGCTTAAGGAATCCATTCAACCTTTTTTAGGCTCATATCACTTTCTAGTTCAACTCATGTTCATAGGAGATAAGAAACCAGTTGGTTGTCCCTTTAAATTTGAGAACATGTTGATGAAATACAGTAACTTTTTTAAATTGTTGAAAGGATGGTGGTTAGAAGAATATCTCTTTGGTTCTAAACTTTTTTTCTCTGTGGAAAAACTCAAAGAAATCAAACAGAGGCTTCTAAAATGGAGTAGAGAGAACTTCAAAGATAGTTTTGTAGCTAAAAAAGATTTAGAAGAAGAATTGGACTCCTTGAATTGACGGGTGGTGGATTTAGGTATGGATTAGGACATATACCTCAAGGAGAAAGAATTATTATCAAAATATGTCTTGGATATAGAGGAAATATTTTGAAGGAAAAAATCTAAGGAAACTTGGTTGGTGGAAGGGGATACAAACTCAAAAAAAATCCACAATTCAACTAAGCAAAGCAGAAAATGTCAATAGAATTAAAAGTTTGAAAAAATAAGATGGAATCATCATAAAGGATTTAAAGGAGATAGTTAAGTACTCGGTCCACTTTTTCACACACATTCTAAACAACTGGGAAGGATCTAATTAGAATAATCAACAATCCTTTATTAACAACATTCCTAAACTAGTAACTGAGGAGTAGAATCGTATGTTAACAATGAAATTCACTATAGAGTTAATCAAGGTAGCCTTATTCCAAATTCATCTGGATAAGGCTCCTGGACTAAATGGTTTCCCTACTGGCTTCTTTACTAAATGTTGTCATATCTTAGGGGAGAATTTAATTGAGGCCATTGAGGTTGCTATGAATTCAGGTAAGTATTTTAGGGAGATCAATAATACCTTTATTATGCTCATTCCTAAAAAGGAGTTGGCAACAAGTTTGGATGACTACAGGCCTATATCTCTTTGCAATACCATCTATAAAATCATGTCCAAGGCTATGGCTAATAGATTAAAGACCATACTTCCTCACATCATATTTGAGGAGAAAACAAGGTTTGTTCTAGCAATATCAATTATGGATGGAGTTATTATTGCTTAAAAAGCCATCAATTTCATTCGATGCAATAAGTCTCCAAGCATGATTATTAATATTTATATTAAGAAGGCATATGATAAGGTGGATTGGAGGTTTTTATACAAATGCTTAGAGGATTTTGGTTTGAATAGACAGCGGGTGTACTAGATATTCTATTGTATCTCTAGTCTTAGATTCTCAATTCTCATCAATGGGGAACTTGTTGGATTCTTTGAAAGCTCTAGGGAGATAAGGCAAGGAGATCCTTTATCTCCATTCCTCTTTATTATAATGGTTGAAGCCATAGAGAGAGATTTGGGGTTTTCTCAGGAGAGAGGGCTCATTAAAAGAGTTAAAATCACTAGTGGTCTACTAGCTGTGACTCATCAACAATTTGTTGATGATACCATGCTATTTGGTGAAGGGAGGAAGAGGGAATCATTGTAGCCAAGGAAAATTTTGAGATAGTATGCATTAGCATCAGGACAAGACATTAACTAGTTAAAATCAAAGGTTTTTTTCTTTTCAATGGAATCTAAGAAAGAGATTGAAATTTTACAATCTCTTGGCTTCAAAGTGGGAATGCTTCCATGCATATATCTAGGGTTACCCTTGGATAAAGGAGTGAGATCCACTAAGCTCTGGGATCCACCAAACAAAAGGATGGAAAGAAGGTTGTCTTCATGGAAAGGCAAATGGTTATCTTGGGCTGGGAGACTCACTATGTTGAAGTCTATTATATCTTCCCTTCTCATTCATCTTCTTTCCTGCCTCCCACTTTCAATAGGGATGAATTCAAAATTGATACAACTTTTGAGAAATTTCTTTTAGCAAGGTAGTGAGGAAAACAAGAAAAAATAAATAATCTCTTGGAAAAAAATTTGTAAGCCAAAGGAGTTTGGAGGCATTGGGTTGAGAAAACAACTCTAGCAGATCAAGGCACTTGGGGCTAAACTAGCATGGAGGATGTATAAAGAGCCACAGTTTAAATGGGTCCAAATTATATAGTACAAATACTTGCAAAATGATGAGGCTTGTGGGATTATTAGAACTCCAAACCCTCCTAGGGGTTATAGGGTCTAAAACTTCATTCTTAGTTGTAGATCAGTTATTTGGAAATAAATATCTGAGGATATCCTGGATGGTAGGTCTGCATTATTTTAGGAATATTCCTATCTTGGTCTTCCTACCATAGATGATTTGATGGACACAAGTAGAATCAAGAATTATTTCAAGAAATATTAGGGAGTGACTATGAGGGATTATGTTGTTATGATAGATCAACATCCTTCTTTGGGCTGACAATGAAGAAGTATGGATGACCTACCTTTACCTGCTAGAGACTTGGTCGGTCTAAAACATATTTTGTTGGATAGGGGAGTGTCATTTAGACATGGTCAGGATGGATTAATTTGTCTGCGTTGTAAAATAGGTCAATATAATACTAAGGAAGGATATAGGAGCATCATTCAGAATCCGAATTGGTTAAAGATAGAACTTCCCTTGGAATTTTGTTGGAGTAAACTTTGTCTTCCTAAGGCTAGAGTATTTTCATGGGCTTCCTTTTAGGGAAGAATCTCAGCCACTAAGATGTTTAGGAATATGGGATTTGATGGTCCTTCTAGATGTGTTTTATGCAAAAATGATGAAGAAGCAACAAATTGCATTCTTTTGAGATTCCCCTACTCACAAACTTGCTAGAGATGGAGTTTTGTGCTTGATTAGGATGGATCACAACTCTCCCTAATGATATTTTAATCTTGTTTAAAGGTTGGATGCAAGGAAGAGAGAAAAACCTTTTTGGGATTCTATGGATATGTAGTCCATCAATCCTTTATGGGAATTATAGAAAGAGAGAAATAGAAGGGTGTTCTAAAATAAGGCTATGTCTAGAGAAAGCTTACTAAATAAGGTGGAAATAGCTATTGAAGAGATAGATAATAGTATAAATTCATCACATTTTCCTAAAGACGTCAAATTTATTTAATGGGATAATCTTATAAAGAGAGCTTGGTGTGGACTGAAGATACCCCCCTTCTTCAACATTGGAGAAGATTCTAGTAGGAAGGAAATGGAGGGATGTGTTTGGCATACTCCCTAAGAAGGATGGCTTAAATTAAACTTTGATGGAGATTCCCATGGCAATCCATGTATGTCTAGTGCTGGTAGGTTTATCCACCTTTGGGATGGATTGCTAGTGGCTAGATACTCATTTCCTTTGTAGAAGGACACTAACAACATTACAGAATTCAATGCATTGATTGAAGGACTCTTGCTCTATAAGGATATGGAAATAGATAATATTGAGATTGAGGGAGACTCTATGGTTGTAGTGAATGCAGTGAGAACCAAAGCTACTCCAAACTAGAGATTGAGCTCTTTATTGGAAAGGGTATTGGAAATCCTAGATTTCTTTGAAGATTATAGAATCAATCACATTTATAGAGAAGGAATTTTAATAGCAGAAAAATTGGCTAATGCAGGAGCTAATGGTCTTCATTTTTGCAAATTGGGTCCTATTTCTCTATAAGGATTGTTAGGATCGAGGAGATTAATCATTGAGAGGTTGAGGAGCCTTCTCAATTCTCTTCAACGTAGGTGGTAGATTTTTTGGGCCATGTTTTTGGTCGGTGTGTTGTCTTCCTTTGGTGGTTATCTTTTTGTTGGAAATTTGGTTGATGAGCTAGACATCCCAAGATAGGTCAACAACAACTTAGCAAGCAACATTTGAAATAAAATATTCACATTCTTCAAAATGAATATTTGCATTTATTGAAGCACATTGACGACAAAGTGGCTTACTTGCTTCACTCAAGGTTTAAGTCACATCAGATCAAATTTTAGGTTGATATGCATATTTTGAAGCATTTCAAAGTGAAGGAAAAGATAGCTTGGCTCCACATATTTATAAAGCATTTAAATATTCATTTAAAATCAAGAAGATAACCAAGATTGGAAAGATTTCTATATATTCTTCCCTCATCTTGTTGAAACCATACATTGTCATGTTCGAGCAATTTTTATAGATGGATTCACCCATTAGATTTGTCTTACAATATTTTGGTCTATCTCGGCTTCTAAGGACAAAATTTTGTTTTATCAGGTCAGGAGATATATTTTGAGTCTTTCTTTTGTTCGAGTAAACCTTGGTTTTTGGACAAATACAGGGCATGGCCTTATGTTATGCCATTTTTTGTTAGATATTAATATTAACTTTCGGCCTCAGCCTTTTATTAAACAAAAATAAATAAAATTCTTTGCTACAAAATTTTAATACTATTTAAAAATATTGAATGATATTATTTTACTTTCTATTGTCAATTTATAACTTCAAGATTAAAATACTACTTTTTGGGATTTTTCTCTTTTAGTCATTTCATGTTATTGTGTCAAACATGATATGAACATGGTAAGCTTTGTAGAGAGGTTTTGTGCATGAGATGTTCCATCTCTTTAGATTACTTAAACATTATACTCTTCAATGGTCAAATAGTAAATAATAGTTTTACATTTCATCCTTGTCAAAAAATGATAATTAATGAAAGTCCATTTCATTCTTAAATATTGAATGAACTAACATTCACCAAAGGAGCTCAAATTATTGAACAATGTAAATCTATATATATTCCTACCCAAGAGCTTGAAGTGTAGTACCTTATCATGAGTTAATTGAGCCATTTAAAATATTTTTATATAATTATTTATCATTTTAAGATATTATTGGTACATTAATGAGAATGTGGGATTAGTTGTCATTGAAACTTGGAACCTACTATCGTCATCATGAAAACTTTCAAATTCTATCAAGGAGTGAATGTTGCTTCCTACACACCATTTAAGGTAAATTAATATTGGGATCAACAATGATAACAAAATCAAAATTTTAGACATGATATAGTTTAGTTTTACTATATTTAGATAATTTCAACTATGATACATGATTTTTATTTCTAGTTATTTCTATCTTATAAATAATGCAACTTAAAAATTGCATTTTTTAAAATTAATTTTTATATAATTAAGGATTATGGAAAAATTATCTCACTAACAACATTTTACTATAACCAGAATAATTATTAACGTACCAGTTGTGTCTACTAGTCCAACTACTAATTTATGTTTATGTGGTTGTATTTTATTTAATTGACCTAAATTAAAATTTTTAAAAAAAATATATTTCTTTACCATTCTTCATTAGAGATATTTGTATTTGTAGAGTGTATTTTTACCATCCTCCTAATTTTATGATAAAGACAAATTCACTAATTTTGACTCAAAAAATAAGTCAACTTACATATTAATCAATACAAAGAACAATATAATCTTAATGAATCCAAATAATTAAAAAATTAATTTAAAATCAAATACTTTTGACAACTTTAACCTTAAAAAAATCAAATATTTAAATAAGAAAAAAGTCTCATGGAGAGATTCTATGGAGAGAAAAAAAAATTATGCTACAAATTAAAATAAAATATTGTGCAAATAGATGATTCTTTGGATTAAGGTTGAAAATTTTCTCACTTGCTATTTTAATTTAAATTCTTATAATGATTATGTAGATTATGTCTTTATTTGATTGATCTAGGTTCAAATTATTGAATGATGTAACCTATCTTCTTTACTCTGCCTCAGCTTCACCTATCTCATGGTTTAGCCACATTTTATTGGGCAAAATAAAAAAATCATTAAAGGAGTTCAAATTATTGAATAATGTAAATCTGTATATTCCTTCTCAAGAGCTTGCAATGTAGTAACCTATCAAGTAGAAGAGTTATTTGAGCCATTGTAGATATTTTTATACAATTTTTTATCATTTTAAGATATTTATGAGAATGTGGGATTAATTGTCATTCAAACTTAGAATCTATGCTTGTCACCATTTAAACTTTCAAATTTTATCAAGGAGTAAATTTCACTTCTTACACACCTTTTAAGGTACATTTATGTTGAGATCAACAATGATAACAAATTCAAAATTTTAGACATGGTATAGTTTATTTCTACTATATTTAGATAGGATAGAATTTCAACTATGATACATGATTTTTACTTTTAGTTAATTTCTATCTTATAAATAATGCATGAATTAAATTGTATACATTTTTTAAATTATTTTTCTTACAATTAAAAATAATGGAAAAATTATCTATCACTAACAAAATTCTATTATAACCAAAATAATTATTAATGTACCCATTGAGTCTGTTAATTTATGTTTATGTGGTTGTATTTTATTTGATTGACCTAGATTAAAATTAATAAAATTTTATTGTTCTTCCATTCTTCATTAAAGATTGGAAGAACATAAAAATTACATAAAAATTATTGTCCTTTATGATTCTTCATTAGAAATATTTGTAATGTGTGTTTTTACCATCCTCCTAGCTTTATGATAAAGACAAATTTACTAATTCTACTAAAAAAATAAGCCAACTTATACATAAATCAACACATAAAGAACAACATAATCTTAATTTATAATAAAGTTCCTTTGCCAACTTAACCTTAAGAAAATCAAGTACTGAAATAATTAAAAAGGTCTATCGAGATATTTCATGAAGGGTCCTATGAGAAAAAAAAAATTATGCTATACTGTAAAATAGAATTTTGTACAAGAAAATAGAAGTCTTTATTCACTATTCTTTTATAATTATTGTCAATAATTATTCATATTGAAGTATATAATCAAAGATTTGTCATTCTTTGTTGTTATACAATAATAATGAGACCATTGTCTTTGTGAAATATTGAAAATTAAAGTTTTAAGTTTATAAATTTATTAAAAATCCATCAGACCCATATTTATAAAACTCTTAAATATTTTGAGAGATTTGTTGAAACCTAATAAAACATAAATAGATAAATGACGATTACCACTATTTCACACAATGAATCCTCAAAGAGATGTACCTTTTGTGCAGGATGAGAAAAGGATTATGCAGCGCACATGACCATATCCTTAAAAAAATAAGAGTCATCTAGATTCACGAGACTTACAGGAGCAGGCAATGATTTATTGTCCTCTCCCAACACAAATCCTGATTTAGGTATGTGGTGTGAAAGGAGGAAAAAAAATTTAAAATATTTTTTAATTTGTATATTTTGCATCTTCCTAGAAACAATTTTTTTTCATAGTCAACATATGGCGACAACTGGGTAGTAGCAAGTTAGTAAACACAATAATGAGCATGCAACGACTTAAGAAAAACACCTTCAAGGGTTCAAGGGTCTATAACTTTATGCTAGTTTGCAGACAATAATATTTGATCATGTCACATGGGATATCTATAATGGTGGAGTTGCTCTCTTTTGGGAGGATTCTTGGGGGTATCCCAACATAGATAGTAATATTGAAGTTATTCAAACCAACAATTTTCTTAAGATACATTGGGGGCATGTAGTCAAGGACTATGTGGAAGTATTCCAAAACAACCTTGCATTAGAATGGAAATGGAAAGACATGAATGCACCACCTTTTGTCGATATGAGATTAGTCAGGTTTAGAATATCATATCAGATCGAAGAATTGTTTTTAGAAATGTTGTGTATAGACTTATATGGGTTGAATCCAAGAGTGGCATCTTCAATGCTAAGGATGTCTATGGAGTGGTGGCAAGTCTGGAAGAACAAACCAAATCAAAAATTACATTGCAACTTTGTTGGAGCAAAGACTGAATCCGAAAGGTTGGTTTATTTTCTTAGGTTGCTGCTCAAAAATTAGAAAGATGGGCTTTGAAAGGTCTAATTGGTGTGTGCTCTACAATTAGGAATAATAATTTATGAACCGTCTTCTTTTGGAGTGCCCCTTTGCACAGGAATGTCGGAAGATGGCTATGTACTAAAATGGTTGGATTCTTGCCCTACCAAATTATATAATGAGCTTGTTCAAAGGATGGCCAATGATGATAGGGATAGGTCTGTATGCAGAAAATTGTGAGGGCAAAACTAAAGAGATTGAAAAGATGAAACTAACAATCAAGCAAACACAAATTTCAACCACACTCAAGACTAGGATGCTACAAAGGAAGAAAACTAGAAAAAAAGAAAATGATAAACAAAAAATATGAAAACTCTAGATTATTCCTTTGATTTGATTGTCCTTCAATTTGATGTGTGCTAGATCTATGCTTCCAAGGGTGCTAGATATGCCCCATGATGAGGAATTATGCAATATTAGCTTAAAATGTGGATGCAAAATGGATGCTAAAATGATATGGTTATGCAAAGGATGAGTGAATAATTCGGTATTACGATGGTAAAAAAATGAAAGTGAATGAATTGTGAAGGAAAATGAATGGATTAAATAGGAAAATCTAGGAGATGAGAAGGCGTGAAAATGAGACACTTGTCCCTGAGAAGGGCAAGTGTCATGGATGGAAATGATGTGTCCTTGAGAAGGACAGATGTCATGGGGAGGAGTGACATGTGTCCCCTAGGACACATGCCTATTTGGGAGTGAGACACCCAAATAGGAAGGTTCTATTCCAAAATAGATATATTCCCACATATTAGGATCCCCAAATTTTAAGAAATTTCCCCAAATTCTAGGAAATTTAGGATATTTTGGGAATGTGCACACATATGGTGAGGGAAAGAGGATAAGGTTGACTAAAACCTATGGTTGGATAGGTGGGTAAGGTTTATAGGAAGAGTTAGATGAGGATTAGAGTTAGGAGACATGTCAGAAAATGAAATTAATTAATTAAATTAATTCCATAATGAAAAAGGAGGAAAAGAACAAGCCAAATATGCATTTGATGTATTCAATAGAAGAAAGGGGGTGGATTTAATTAATTAAATGATTTATGATTGTCAAATAATTAATTAAAAGGGGACTATAGCGTAGTTAATAAAATTAATTAGCTAGAGGGAACACTAATTAATTAAATAATGTGTAATTATTTAATTAAAGGGATTCAAGATAGCTAAATTCAATTAATTCTACATTTTGAGCCTCTTCGTAGTGGCGCTAGCATAGCATCAATGCGAAAATCATAAGACACTAGCAACATGAAGAATAGGAAGCAAGAAAATGCCCCAGGAAAATAGAGGAATAGTTAGTGATGCCCCATCAAGAGGGTGCACAAGAAATAGAGGCCCGAACGATGTCTTGAAAGAAACATTTCCCTAACAAACAGGATGAAGGACAACACAAAACAAAGCCTAAAAAAGAGAACAGATGAGAAAGAGGAGTGAATGAAAATGCAACAAATGATATGCATGAAATGATCATAGAGCGTGAGCACCCTTGGAAATGGGTTAGCATGCAGTGAACTCTTATTTCAATTTAGCACTGGATGTGATGCACCATGGTATAAGGAACCAAGGTGATTTTCATAGCCAATGCATGGACTGACTCAATAAACAAGCACAAAAGGTTAGTCTAGCACCACACAGAGTTACAAAGAACTTTGTGGTAAACAATGCTAGAAAAAACACAAGCAGAATATATGCCCCAGTGTAACATGAGATAGTTGAGACCTCATGAAGGAACAACATGGGACACATCAAGAAAACACATGCAAGAAAAATAAAACAAGATGATGCCCCAAGTTTTATTATTGATAGCGCACCATGATATAAAGGATCATGGTGACCATGAGGAGACAAAACAATGAAGCTCAAAAAGATAAACCTCTAGATCCTATAGATCCTCATCATCTCCACCATGAGCTGCAATAATCCTAGGGTTTGGCTGAATCTTACCAAAATCAATGCCTTTCCCACAACCCCCATCCAGTCCACTCATCCTACCTCCTCATGTCAATAGCAACCCTCTCAGTGATCTCATCCCTTCCCTGCCAATATCCTTCCCAATCCATCCAACATCTCTCCCACCCATAGGATGCGGTCTCCCAATCCTGCCAACCGGTCCAAACGGTCCTCCATGGACTCTCAATCGCCCTCCTCTCCATCCAGGTCTCCTACCACCCCCACCTCCATACCCACCCTCATCTCCACCTCCTCAGGCCTCCTGAGAAGCTCTAAGCTCTCGTCTCTGTCTCCGTCTCCTGACATCTGGATCATCTGAATTGTCATCCTCATCTCTTGAGCTGGGAGGATGATCTACTGGATTAGTAATACGAGGAAATGGATGAGATAGTATATACTAAGCATAATCTACAGTAACACTAGGATCAAGAATGTGTAATCTAATATCATAAGCCACTCTTGGAGTAGCAAGAAACTCTACGCAAGCAATCTCAAAAGACAAAGAAGGTCCCCAATCTAGCCTATCTCTGTACCGTCAAGCATATATCATGACACCAGTAGGAATAGGGTGAATGATACCGAACTGTCTAAGAATGTGACTAATCAACTGTCTCTCAATAATGTAAGGAGTCCGACCAATGAGATATCTACTATGCATAATAAATGGTAATGTCCATGCATCATCCATCCATGGCTCACAATCAACATATGGGCTCCAAGTAATATTATCTAATGAATCAAGCACCCAATGCCAATACTCCATCTTACCCATCTTATGCTGAGTAAGGATACCTGCATATAGATACACATATGGCTGCCTCTCTCCACAAACTCTATGATGGATAGGCCGAGTGATAGCAATGTGCTCCCAACACCAAATCTACAATAGTGTGCATCTTGTAGACAAACTAGCACTCTCATCATAAACCACCTGATGAAGATCATGATATAAATGAGCAAGCATACAAACACCCCAAGCATATCGAGTCTGATGCTACATCATACTCTGAAGAATCTCACCCCATCCAAAAACAAAACCTCATGATCAGCTATCAGGACAAATAAATCTTCCAATCAAACTAGCAAGAATAATAGGGAGAGTCTTGTAATACATAACCATATCATCCCATCGGATCTCTCCTCTAGAGATGCTCTCATCAGCAAAAATGGCTCTGCAAGCCTTTGTCCCTACATGATCATGAACATCATACTGCACTAACTCACTGATAACTGGGATGTGCAGAATCCTATAGACATCCTCGAGCGTCACACTAATCTCACCCATGGGCAGGTGGAAAGTGTTATGCTCACTGTGCCATCTCTTGGCTAACACCATCAATAATCTCCTATTATGAGTAATCTCAGGCATATATAATAAATGACATAATCCATAGGCATCTATATGTCTGACCTCTTCCTGTGTCATCTTTGGCACTAAATGTCGTACCGCTAGGAATTTCTCCCGACACTGGAGAACATCAAGTTTCTCCTATTTACCAAGAGAATTAGATCAATCATCACTTATCTATCTATCAAATTAAAGTGATCACTAATCTATCAAATCAATCAAATCAAACTAAAGCAAATAAAGCTATCAAATCATTTTAAAACCTATCAATCATGGTTTTCTATCAATCACTGAGTTAAATCGAAACTCTGCTAAGCTTTTACATCAGAAACTAAATCATTTTCTTAGAGCTAATCTATCCAATCAAACCAAATCAATCTATCAAATGACATCAATAAATCAATCAATCAAGTACCTATTCATCACACATGCACATCAAACATGCCTAAACCTAATCAACAAAGTGATTTTTGGCTTTTGCATCTATGAAAAATCCAAAAACGCACCAAAAAACATGAAAAGTTGTACAACAAGTTGAAAACAAAGCTTGGGATAAGATACATACTGGATACCCATACTCAAGAGGTTGTTGATATCATCGAACGCGCTCAAATCGATTTTTTTCCATAGGAATCACCATTTCGCCACCTCACCAAGACAATTTTCTTCACAAGCTGACAAGGATGACAGTGAAATTAAAATTAACCTTGGTTAATTTTATATTTACTATTTGAAAGGGTAATTAATGCTTTTCAATGGGGCAATTTAATTTGTTTTTTACAAATGAATCTAATTGATGAAACTTTATATCAATTATCATGAGATCAATCGTTGAAAACAAATTTTTCAAAAAATTCCACGATCAATCTCCCGAGGCCGGCGCACACAATCAAAATTTTTATCTCCATCAGGTGCACTATCAAGACTTGATTTAATCTTTGAAACAATGTTGTCTCGACATCATTTCAAAGAGGGGAAAAATATATAAACATAAAAATGGCTATGAGCAATTAAATAAATATTTATTCTTCTATTAAATAGTTAATTTGAAAAGATTAATTTATTTAATTCATTTTTTGTCTTTCTATTAATTAATTTAATTGAAATATTTTATTAATTAATTCATCTATCCTATTTCTCTAATTAATTAAATATCTAATATTTAATTATTCTTTTGATCAATTAATTAAATATCTAAATATTTAATTATCTCCTTCAATCAATTAAATATCTAATATTTAATGGTTATTCTCCTATCCTATAGTCTCAAATATTAAATAATTTCTTAAATTATTTAATCTCTCTTATCCAACTCACCTTCCATCTCCATTTCATCTTCCCTTTGCCAACTCATCCATCATGTGGTTAAGGAAATTAATATTTCTTAAATATTAATTCATCATTTATCTCCAACCTCCAAACTTAATGAAATATTGTGTACGTACACATATTTCATAACCTCCTTCTATATTTTCTCCAACATCCCTACATCTTAGGAAGGACTTGATTCCACTTGTCCTCTCATGCCTAAATTTTCTCCAACCATCCCTAGATTCCCTCAGTCAGCAACCCAGTCAAGGTGAGATGAGTGACACTTGTCTGCTCCTTCCCCCTTTCTCTCAACCTTCACCTTTTCTTATAGCCATCCAAATCTGCAGATCCGATCATGACCCTTAATCTAAGACACATTATCTTATCCTCTCAAGGTCTATAAAATCAAGAGTTTTAGTTGAGAGAGAGTTAGACATCAAGTGAATTTGCAAGCTAATTATTTGTAAAACATGCATCCGTGAGTTTTAATCTTGAAGCAAATAGCAATTAGCATTTTAGTATAATCATTTTAGCATAATCATGTAGTATTGCATATCATAGCATTTGTGAACTATCATTTATCATTCCATTCTTCATATCTCATCTTGGAAGCTATCAGTGCTTGTCTGAGAGCACACCATCTGCAACTAGGAACAGTGGAGTTAGGACACAATGAGACATAAACCATGAAGGTAATATCGGTATTTTTATTTCATTTGTATTTCATGTAGTTTCATTGGTTGAGTTTGGATTTCCTGTAGCATTTCCATTTGTATTTTGTGAAACTAACTTGTTGCAGGTTATATTTTGATGATGAAATTCAAGTCGACACATTTTGGCGCCCACCGTGGGGCTCATGGACCTCGCAGATACCTTTAAAAATCTTGCAAAAGTAAAATTAACGTATTGTAATGCAGATTCATGCATGTGTGAATTCTGACAATGCTTTTGTTCAATAGGTTAGTGCATTTGCATCACAGGTTAGGTCATTTGCATTGCAGGTTAACACATTTGCATTACAGGTTAACACATATGTCATGTAGGTTAGCGCTTTTGTCTCAAAATCTGTGCATTTGCATTATAGGTTAACGCTTTTGTCCTCTAGGTTAGTGCATTTGTTAAAGAAGTCATGCTTTTGAGTCCATAGAGTAGTGCTTTTGTAGTGCAGGTTAGCACTTTTTCCCTGAAGATTGGCATTTTTAAGGTGAAAGACAACGCATTTGTTAGAATAGCGCTTTTGTTTGCAACTGACATAATTTTCTTGTAGGTCCGAATGTCCGAGAACTAAATTTTTTCAAACTACTGACATGCATGTGCAGGATTGTGTTTAAGGCAAATTTTATGCATTTCCTCACCTAGTTAATTAAAAGCCCTATTTTGGAAAGTAATATATCATGTCTTGCTCATTTAGTCTAATTAAGGGGATAAATTGACAACATACAACTTGCATTTTGAGTAACTTCTCTAAAATAGTTGCACATAGACTTTTAAAAAGGCTAAAATAAACACCATGCTTGTTGGAGCAACATCTCCAAATAGAGGATAGATCGCATTGCTATGGAAAGTTAAAAAGAACACTTATATTCCATGTCTCGAAAGTGGTAGGTATATGCTCTCCCCTTAATTGGGTGATCAAAAATCCAAACCCACTCTTTTATGCTTTGTTTACTTTCAAGCAAATTGAATCCTTTAGAGGGTCTGCCTTCCCGAGTTGCCTCAAGGGGGCTAGTGAGAGGGTAACGACCAAAAGTGGAAACAGGCTAATACTTAGTCCTTCCAATCCACTCTAAATAAATCATGTTTGTGACGAAAGTCCCAAACAACATGTGCTGATAAGTTCATAGCGACACTATGTTTCCCCATAAACCCTATGGAGCGTAACCTCTATAGGCTGGGAACCTTATGTATTTATAGAGCTGAAAGTGCTACATGTATGGCCACATGACCGGAAGCCTTTACTAAAAACCACTTGTACTAGTTGCCAAAATCCTTCTAGTTGTTGGCGCAGGAGGTCAGACCTCTGAAGCAGCTCACACACATACGGTTCTTAGTAGAGATATGAAGTTTTCCATGGAGAGTTTTCATGGAAACTAGTGCTTGGGTGCCCCAGAGAAGTGAGTTTCGAGGGTGGAGTAGTGGGGTCAAGCATCTACCGCTTTGAATAGCATAGCCTTGGGGGAAACCCCATGTGAGATTCAACAACTATTGTCTCAACCTGCCATAAGATTTATACTTGCTTGTGCATTTTTTTTATTAAACATTTTGTCTTCTATGCCTGTAACATGTTCCAAATGGTCAAAAATTGAAGAAAATTATCATCTACGAGTGAGCAAAAATCCAACAAATTGCTGGAAAAATTGATCAAAAGGGTAGTACAAAGGCTTTCCAACATTTGAACACCAGATCAAACTAAAGTGTCAAAACATCAGTATCAAAATACTTCTTGAGTAGATTTGTCTCTAAACCATCATGTATTTTCAAACTAGCTCAACAACTGGGTCACTAATCCAACAGGCTATTCCCAAAAGGTTTCTATAAGCATAAACATTCAACAAGCTATTGATTCAAACATCTTAAGTGCAAAAAAATCAACATCATTGTCAAGTGTCTCATCAGGATAATCAAATCCTCTATCACGAAGCTTGATCAATTTATCCTATGTTCATAATCTTGGATATATCTTTCGTATTTTGAACCTAGGTTATATCAACATCAGAATTGCACCAACATTGGAATCAAACAAACTTGTAAACTGTCAGATGCTTATATGATTTTTAAGTATCACCTTAAGAAAAAAAAACCTAGTTATAAAGCTACTCAGAAAAGAATAAGATTCTTGTATATCAATCGCAAGATCTTATTAAAACATAGGACATTCCTACACCATTTTCATCACTATTTAAGTGGCTGCGGTACAGAGTTTGATGGAGAAATTTTGCAAGGACGTTCTTTTCAAAAAAGAGATGCTTTATCACAACAAACAAACAATAGCGGTAAAATCAACAAAGCATATCTTCCTAAACCAATAATCACCTATTGACTTTGTCCTTTGGAAATTTAAAAAAAAATTAAAATAATCACATGCCAGTTTGGACTAGAGCTCAATACGAACAATTTAGAAAACAACAAAAACAAATGGAGGAAGAAGATAATCCTGCATTCCAAACTTTTGGGTATACCGTTGTTGGCGAAGAAGCAGACAATAGCACCATTAGAGACCTTGAGAAAGATTTCAAATTTGATAGGCTAATGGAAAAATTGTTGGCAAAACAAAAAAAGAAATATCTCTTGATGTTGGCAAAATCTGGAGCTAAACTACAAGAAGACTTTAACATAGAAATCTTGAAACAAGATGTGGAGGCAAGTAACACCCAAAACATAGATGATCCAAATAACGAAGATCTAAACAAAGAAGGTCATGAAGAGACGAGAAAAGAATGTGATGACACAAGAAAAGAGCATAGTGATAAAAGAACTTAAACAAGGAGAAGCTATGTGGATAATCCATTGTTAAACCTTACTCAACAAATGCAAACTCTACAACAACAGATGCAAGATATGAAAAATGGAACAAGCTCCAAGAAGTATTCATTGAAAGATATATGCCCATATCCTTTCGATAAAAAATTGAATATGGTACCATTTCCGCAACATTGCGAGATCCCTAAATATGACAAATATGATGGAAAATCTGATCCTCAGGATCACATTAGGGAGTTTTGTACTATGAGCATGGAATTTGCCCATGATAAAACTTACCTTATGCGTCTTTTTTCCAGGAGTTTAAATGGACAATCAATGGAGTGGTTTTCAATATTACCATCCAAAATCAAATCTTTTGAAGAAATTGTGAATAGATTTATTTCACAATACTCCTACAATATAAGGAATAAGATAACAATGTTGGATCTATGCAATGTTAAAAAAAAGAATGGTGAATCTTTTATGATCTTCTTACAATGATGGAAATGCATGTTTAATAGGTATCCAAGGGATGTGTCTGATCAATAAAAAATGGACATATTCATTGATAATCTTATCAGTGAAATGAGTTATCGACTAAGAATGCAATGTCCTCCCTCCTTTGCCAAGATGATTGAGAATGGTCTAAAAATAGAGAACGCGATGGTAAAAAAAGGAGAGCTAAAACTTTACAATAATTCCTACAACAACAACAACAACAAAAACAAAAATGACAAACCCAAGTTCTGGTCAAAGAATAGGAATGTCAGCAATGGAGGAAATGATGATAATAGTGCTACAAAACAACAACAACCAATTTTTAATCTATCAAGTCAAATCCCAAGCAATAACAATCAAGAAAACAATAAAACCAAGTCCTTCTCCAATCCTCAAAGGAAATTCACAAACATTGGAGAAGCATTGGAATTAGCTTTAAAAACTCTGCTTGCTAACAAATTGATTGTTTTACCAGAAGCAAGAAGTTATGAACCACTAGTCAAGCCAAATTGGTGGAATGACAATCATTTTTGCAATTACCATCAGAATAAAGGACACCAAACAAATGATTGTCAAATATTGAAACACCTTATCCAATATCTAATCAATAATGGAACTATCATAGTGGATAGCCACAAGACAAATGAATCACACCTAGCTTTCAAAACTCCACTTCCGAATTACAACAAAGGTGAACCATCCCAATTAAAAGATGACAAAGGAAAAGCCAAAGTGAATTACACTTATACATATGATGATGTGGTAAATGTTATCATTGTTAAAGATAATCCATCTTCTGAGCCAATCAATGTTATTATGAGAAGCAAAGCAAAAGTTACCTTTCAAGGTATAACAAAAGACCCAACATCCACTTCACAACAATACAATTTAGTAGAGCAATTACAAAGAATACCCACTCAAATATCAATTTTGGAACTTCTCAAAGTTTCACCTATGCATAAGGAAATTTTGGAAAAAGCTTTAGTGGAAACAACAGTTTCAAAAGATTTGGATATAGATCAGTTCCAAAACTTGGTAGGACACCTTATAGCTCCCCATTGCTTATCATTTTCTGAAAATGATGATGCATCCTTACAACATCCTCACAATGCTCCCTTACATGTTGAAGTCACCATTAATAAAACTCGTGTCAAACGTGTACTCATAGATGGTGGAGTCGGCTTAAAAGTTTGTGCATTAAGTTTGATAAAAGCTTTGGGATATTCAGAAAATGTAGTGGATCCAAAGAAGAAAATAACCATTAAGGCTTATGATGAAGCAGAACGTTCTTCTAAAGGAACTGTTCTGTTACCAATCAAAATAGGACATGTGAAAAGGAATACATTGTGTCGGGTTTTATATTTAAACCTCTCTTACAACTTTCTTCTAGGAAGATCATGGATTCACAAAATGCAAGCAGTTCCTTCTACATATCATCAATGTGTAGAATTTCCTCATGAAGCACAAGAGATCACTATAATTGTAGATTCTAGTCAATATTGCAATAATTTGAAGCCAACACAAGATACAAGAGTTCCACATAATAGAGAATCAATATATCCTACCAAAGAAATTCAAGAAAAGTTATGGGAAACCTTTGAAGAAAATCTCAAATTTAATGATGAAGGAATGGGAAAATATTCTTTGCATAATTTTCCACTTTCCCCTAAGTCATATGGAAAGCCTACAAATATCCAATCAAAGACCTCAGAAAGATCAAAAGATGTTTAAAGGAACATTTGTTAGAGCTGAAACTCTTGAAGAAGAAAATGAAGACAAAGATATTCTTGGTTGGTTGTACAAAGATGAAAATGAAACTATAACAATAGTTGCAGAAGTCAATATTCCTATAAACCAATATGGCAATAGTTATAAAATCATGCAAAAAAATGGGATATGAAGGAAAAGGACCAATTGGTAAGTGACATCAAGGTATTTCAGAACCTATTTGTCCCCACTCGCAATCCAAAGAAGACAAATTAGGGCTTGGATATCTAAAATCCAATCAAAAGCAACATAATCATCAACAACAAAAGTGGAGAAAGAAATTAGTCTCTGAAGAAGAACAATGGCAAGAAAAGCTACATCAAGCAGCAGAAATAGTAACCAATAAACAAAAGAAGCAAGAAGAACATGAAAAGCAAGAAGAGGAGATCACTATCAAAGGTAAAGAAGAATCTTGTCAACAAGTTCAAGAAATATGAACAAATGTAAAATCTGAATAAGATATTCTAGAAGCAGTGAAAATAGAGATGGTAGAATTCCTATATGGTATAGTGGAGTAGTCCTAGATCATGGTTTAGAGATAGATTCAAATGAGTATGAATGGGGTCTAGATGTCTTATCTAGTACGTCAAGTAAGGAAAACAATGAAGAACAAACATCTATTACAGAGGAAGACTTATTTAATACAAAACAAAAGATGGAGTTAGAAAGAAGACGAGAAGAACTCAAAATTCAGAGAAAAGAGGCATATGCAAAACAAAAAAGGAAAGGGAATGGAAAAGAAAAAGAAGTAACGTCACAAGAAGTACAAATAGGGATAGATCAAGAATCTGGAAATATAAGATTTTCATCAAATGAGGAACAAGATGTATCAAGATGTGGCTGAACCAAAGAGGAATTAAGAAATAGCTAAGTAGGATTGACTATTAGTCTAGAAGAAGTTGAGTTTTAAATGAGACAAAATCTAGCAAAAGAATCTTCTTTATCATGTACACAAGTATGTCAACTCCAAAATGCAAATGAGGTCAATCAAAAAGAAATTTGCAGTATTAAAGACGTGTGTGTTGATATAATCCATTCATTTAAGCAACAAACGTCAGCTGAAGAACCACTTGAGTGTGAACCACAAAATACTAATACTGATTTTGTTGGAACTAATTGGAAGACACTTGGGGGAGACAATTCTCAAAATCATTCAATCTATGACATTACCTACTCTGTGCCAAATTATGATCATTATATCATGATATTTGAAGCACCTAATGATGATAGTGACTATGACTTACCCCTTCTTCATCCTGAAGTAATTGATTGGGATAATTTAGAAAACCCTAAACTAAATGCTTTTTCCAAAGATCATGACTTAGCCATGTATCTTAATGCCATCGAACCCATCACACCTAAGATATCTTCCATTGTAGAATCAAGTAACATTTCTTGTAGTCAGGAGAATGCCAAACTTTCCAGTCGCAAAATTGAAATAAAACAAGGAAAGAGACCTACTATTGAAAACCATTTCATGGCAACACTAGATCAATCAAAAGGGAAAATAAAGGTCATATCTGATGGTGAAAATCTCTTTGAGGTGCCAGAAGATGGAAAGTTTGACATTCTTCCTACATATTTTTAGGAGAGATCTGCTATCCTGATAGAACCAACAGAAGCAGTAAAAATTGGTACATCAAAGGATCCTAAAATACTTCATTATGTTTCCTCATTATTAGATGAAGAGAGGAAAGAATACATGGAATTCTTGAAGAAAAGACAAATATTTTTTTCTTGGTCCTATGCAGACATGCCAGGACTTAATCCAGATCTTATCATGAATAATCTTAATGTGGATTTAAAAGCAAAACCAGTTAAGCAAAAACTAAGAAAGATACATCCACACGTTGCTCTTCTTGTAAAAACCAAGCTGAAGAAACTATTAGATGTGGGTTTTATAAGACCTGTTGCTTATCCAGAATGGGTTTCAAGTATTGTACCAGTGTCAAAGCCAGATAAAAGCATAAGAATTTGTATAGATTTTAGAGATCTGAATAAAGCATGTCGAAAATATGATTTCCCACTACCAAACATTGATATAATTGTGGACTTATTAGCAGGACATGAGATGTTTTCATTAATGGATGGTTTCTCGGGATATAATCAAATAAGAATTGCACCTGAAGATCAAGAAAAGACATCTTTCACCTATGCATGGGGAATGCATTGCTAGAATGTTATGTCATTTGGGCTTAAGAATGCAGGAGCAACTTATCAAAGGGATATGCCAACTATTTTCCATGATGTGATGCATACATTGATGGAAGATTATGTAGATTATATACTTGCAAAATCTCATACAAGACAAGAAAATTTGAACATCTTAAGCAAGATTTTTGACAGGCTAAAAAGATATCAATTGAGATTAAATCCAAAGAAATGTGCATTTGGGGTAACCCCTAGGAAACTTCTTGGGTACATTATATCATCTTGTGGAATTGAAGTAGATCCTAAAAAGGTCAAAGTCATCATGGAGATGGAGTCACCAAGGAACATAAGTCAATTGAGATCTTTACAAGGAAGATTGCAATCAATCAGGAGATTTATCTCTCAATTAGAAGATAGATGTCTTTCATTCACCCATCTTCTACATAAGAATATTCCATTCAAATGGGATAAAAAATGTGAAGAAGCTTTTTTGCAAATAAAAGAATATCTTATGAGTCCTCCAGTACTGGTATCACCAACTAAAGGGAAACCATTGTTGCTCTATATCTCAACAACAAATGTGTCATTATGATCTCTCCTAGCTCAACATGATGAAGAAGGAAAAGAAAGAGAAGTGCATTATATCAGTAGAACGCTTGTTGGCTATGAATTAAATTGTTCCTTAACAGAGAAGACATGTCTAGCAGTTGTATTTACAACTCAAAAGCTACGACATTATATGTTAATTCATTCTGTGAAACTAATAGCAAAGATAGATCTACTCAAATATTTGTTGAGCAAGTCAACCTTGACAGGAAGACTAGCCAAATGGGTTATGATACTGAGTGAATTTGATATAGAGTATGTTGACTAAAAATCTATCAAGGGATAGGTCATTGTTGATCAATTGGTTGAAGCACCTTTACAACACGACATGCCTTTGCACATTGAATTTCCTGATGCAGATATTTTGACAGTAAGTACAAAATTTTGGGAATTGTACTTTGATGGTTCTTATACACAATATGGATCAAGCGCATGAATATTTTTCATCACACCTCATGGACACACAATTCCGAAATCATATAGACTGCGGTTTCCATGCACCAATAATACTGTAGAATATGAAACATTGACTATTGGGCTCAAAATGGCCATTGAATGGAATGTCAAAGAACTACATGTCTATGGTGATTCACAACTTATCATCAACCAAATAAATGATAATTATCAAACTAAGGATGATAAGCTCATGCCATACAAACAACTGATAGAGGAGTTTAAAGAACACTTTAAAGAAATATCATTCACCCAGATTCCAAGAAATGAGAATAAAGCAACAGATGCAATGGCTACAATAGCATCTCTCTTGCAAAATAAGGAGAATCAACATCATTACAAATTTCTCATGGAAGATATCTTAACCCCTACCATTCAATCCCAACATACCCACTGAATTTGCCATATATCAGGAACCAATCAATCCTTATACGATTAAACTTATCAGTACTTAAAAGAGAATATCCTTCCTCTTGACCTATCCCACAATTAGAGAAGGAATTTTATCCATCAGTCCTCTTGCTATACTATTATTGTAGATGTCCTATATAGGTGTGGTCTAGATGGCACTTTGTCGAGATGTCTTGAACAAGATGAGTCTGAGAAAGTTCTTAACGAAGTTCATGTAGGTATTTGTGGCACACACTCAAGTGGCTTAACATTGGCTAAGAAACTTCTTCGTATGGGTTGCTATTGGCCTACTATGGAGAGAGATTCATTCACATATGCTAGGAAATGCAAAAAATGTCAGATCCATGGGAATCTCATTCATGCACCAACACAAGAGTTATATCCTATGACAGGATCATGGCCATTTTCTCAATGGGGCCTTGATTTGGTAGGAAAGATAAATCCCTCATCTTCTAATGGACATAAGTTTATTCTGACTGCTATTGAATATTTCACTAAATGGATTGAAGCAGTACCTCTAACAATAGTGATAGGAAAGCAAATACCATCATTCATTTTGAATTATATAATCTGTCGCTATGGAGTTCCTATGACCATTACCACTGATAATGGAAGACCATTCAAAAATTAAGGTGTGAAGGATCTATGTGAACAATTTCATATCCAACATAGGTTTTCTACTCCATATTATCCATAGGGGAATGGTCAAGTTGAGGCATCAAACAAAACTATCTTGAAAATTTTAAAGAAAACAGTTAATGAAGCTGGAAAAGATTGATACATTCAACTAAATCCTACTCTGTGGGCAAACCGAACCAGCATCCGCACTCCAATAGGGGCAACTCCATATTGTTTGGTCTATGGATCAGAAGCCATATTACCTATATAAGTAGAGATACCTTCTCTACGAGCATCCTTGAAAGGTCTTATACTAGAAGAAGAAGAATGAGTCTCTCAACTCCTAGAACTTGAATTGATTTAGGAACGTCACCAAAATGCAATAGGTCATTTGAAAGTATATCAACAAAGAATGGCAAGAAGTTATAACCATAGAGTCAAGCCACACATTTTTCAGATTGGAGATATAGTTCTAAGGGAGAATCCAAGAAATCAGCAAGACTGAGAAAAGAAGGTAAAATTTGAACCAAATTGGCTAGGACCTTTTGTCATAGTAGCAGCATATGGATCAGGAGCATACAATTTATCTACCCCTAAGGTGATTGGTTTGGTGAACCTATCAATTCTATTTATCTCAAGAAATTCTATGCTTGAGATATAAAGTCGTAGAAAAAATCAATAAAAAGCATATAAAGTCCTGGAAAAAATCAATAAAAAGCATATAAAGTCCTAAAGAAATCAATAAAAATTAGAAAAGCAAAAAATCCCTAAAAAGAATAAAACAAAAAAAAAAGAGAAAAGAGAAAAAAATGCAATAAATTTAGATGGTGAAAACTTGGTAAACAAGTGCTATCTAAAAAGTGAGTTCCTTCATCTATGAGATTGCTTTGCACACCTATCCACTCCATCATATCACATCTATCGATTCCATCAATATTATATTATCCATTCCATCTTTCACATCTATTGCTTTGAACCATTTCGCAGGAAATATGCAACTTACCAACAGTTATGAATTTTTGACATACTTGTCATAGTCACTGTCTTAAATCTTATCAGAATTGATCAATTTGCATTTGTATCCTACGATGGTTTGGATCTTAATCAATTCATATATCCACAATAAATTTTTGTTTTCGTTGGGGGCAAAATCCTAATTCCTTTTGCTAAGATGATCTTTTGAATCTTTGAAAATACAAAACATTCAGAAAACTTAGAAAAACCAAAAACACCTAGGATTTTGAAACAGATAATGAGCAACAAAGCAATGAAGATAAAGGCTTCTTATAATAACTGAATCATTAAACTCAGACACCGAAGAATCAACCAGCAAGTAATAAAGGATTATCAAAGATCATTCATCAAGATGGTTATATCAGTTAATGACCTTAAGAACATGTGAATGACATACAAGATTCAGTGTTTATATCTTGATTTTATTGTTAATCATGTACTCTATGCGACTCAAGGATGTCCATGACTAGAGAAGCTATGATGGGGAATGATTATTTTCTTTGATTGATGTCTGTGGTTTATCTCTTATTAATGTATGTACTTGTCTCAGGATATGATTGACAAAAGATCAAGGAGGATGTTCCAAGTCATGCATGAAAGGAGATAATCCTTGTCTGTTCTGCAAGCAATACTTAAGTCAACTTGATTCATTTTATCAAGTTGCTTGTATTAACTTGCTATATCAAAATCCATCTAATAAATACTCAGGTCATCTTGAATCTTTATGTCAAGTTGCTTGTATTCTCTTACAACATTTTAAAGCCCAATGATGAAATCAAGCACTATTACAAGATAACATATGAAGAATGGCAATATAATTTTTAGTTAGATCATTTTTAGATTAGCTCATTATTCATTTGCATTATAAGCATTCATTGTTAGTTTCATTATAAGCATATCATTTCATTAAGAGATCAATGGTCATAAATAAAGATTGAGTATGCTTGGAGAAACAAAAACAATTTGCATTTGATCATCGTAGGTGCATTCATCTTTAGAATCATTTCAAATCATTTAGTTGCATCTTTTCACTTAGATTCATTCATCATTATAAGCATTTATCATTATAAGTTTTATTAAACATAGCCTTCATAATCATCATCACTATAAAACATTTTCATTTTCATATCATTTCATTCATATCATTTAAGTTAGTAATCATTTTCATTTGCATCCATGGTCATCAAAAACAAAAATCAAGAAACATTTATCATTGCATCATATAGATCATTATCATAAGGAAAAGAAAGACAATCATCATCATATCATCAGCCATGTAATCCATGCATAATAAAAATCATCATCATATAGAATGGTCCATGTCTGCATATAAAAAATAAAAGTCCAAGTATACAATGATATTAGATAAACAATACAAGTGCCTCAAAATCAAGTCACGATTGTCCTATACCAGTACCACCTAACTCTGTTTGTCTCTATGGTTGTGGGTGAGAAGATCCTCTAGATGCCTATCTCCCATGATCACCACTCCTTTGAGGAGGTCCCATGACTCTACCATTGCTAGTATCCATCAACATAGTGGTATGATAAGTACCTGCTCTCTGGCTCTCTGCGACAACATCCTCATATAGTTATCGCAAATGGGAAGTCTCCTTCCCGGCCCAAACTAGTGCTCTAATAGTTGCAGCTGAGAGAGTGCTTGATCCAACCTGTGGAATATGATTAAGGAGACCCTAAGTATCCTGTTGTCTCCTGACAGCTCTATCCCTCTCAGCCATGAAAGTATGTACCTCTGCTCGAAGATGATCAATCTGTGCTCTAAGACTATTAATGGTATCTTGCTCTGGCACATCATGCTCTGGTGCCACAATCCCCTCCTCACCATCTCCACCATGAGCTTCAATAACCCTAGGGTCTGGCTGAATCTGACCAAAATCAATCCCTCTCCCGCAACCCCCATCCTACCTCCTCCTGTCAATGGAAACCCTCTCGGTGATCTCATCCCTTCCCTGCTAGTATCCCTCCCAATCCATCACACATCTCTCCCACCAATAGGATGCGGTCTCCCAATCCTGCCAACTAGTCCAAATGGTCCTCCATGGAATCTCAATCACCCTCCTCTCCGTCCAGGTCTCCTACCACCCCCACCTCCATCCCCACCCTCATCTCCACTCCCATGGGCCTCCTGAGCAGCTCTAAGCTCTCATCTCTATCTCCACCTCCTGACACCTGGATCATCTGAATCATCATCCTCATCTACTGAGCTGGGAGGAGGATCTGTTGGATCTATAATACGAGGAAATGGATGAGCTAGTATATGCTGAGCATAATCTGTAGTAACACTAGGATAAAGAATGTGTAACCTCGTATCATAAGACACTCTCGGAGTAGCAAGAAACTCTGTGCCAGCAATCTCAAAAGACAAAGAAGGTCCCCAATCTTGCCTATCTCTGTACCACCGAGCATATATCATGACACCAGTAGGCATAGGCTGAATGATACCGAAATGTCTAAGAATGCGACTAATCAACTATCACTCAATAATGTAAGGAGTCTGACCAATGAGATATCTACAATGCATAATAAATGGTAATGTCTCTGCATCATCCATCCATGGCTCAGAATCAACATATGGTCTCCAAGTAATACTATCCAATGAATCAAGCACCCAACACCAATACTCCATCTTACCCATCTTATGCTGAGTAAGGATACTTGCATATAGATACATATATGGCTGCCTCTCTCCATGAACTCTATGATGGATTGGCCGAGTGATAGTAATGTTCTCCCAACACCAAATTTGCAATAGTGTGCATCCTGAAGACAAACTAGCACTCTCATCATAAACCACCCGATGAAGATCATGATATAAATGAGCAAGCATACAAACACCCCAAGCATATCAAGTCTGATGCTACATCATACTCTGAAGAATCTCACCCCATCCAACAACAAAACCTCGTGATCGACTATCAGGACAAATAAATCCTCCAATCAAACCAGCAAGAATCACAGGGAGAGTCTTGTAATACATAACCATATCCTCCCATCGGATCTCTCCTCTATAGATGCTCTCATCAGCAAAAAATGCTCTACAAGCCTCTATCCCTACATGATCATGAACATCATACTGCACTAACATGAACATCATACTGCACTAACTCATCGATAACTGGGATGTGCAGAATCCTATAGACATCCTCGAGTGTCACACTAATCTCACCCGTGGGTAGGTGGAAAGTGTTATGCTCACTGCGACATCTCTCAGCTAACACCATCAATAATCCCCTATTATGGGTAATCTCAGGCATATATAATAAATGACTTAATCCACAGGCATCTATATGTATGACCTCTTCCTATGTCATCTCTAGCACTAAATGTCGTACCATCGGGAATTTCTCCCGACACTGCAGAACATCAAGTTTCTCCTATTTACCAAGATATTTAGATCAAACATCACTTATTTATCTATCAAATCAAAATGATCACTAATCTATCAAATCAATCAAATCAAACTGAAGTAACTAAAGCTATCAAATTATTTTAAAACCTATCAATCATGGTTTTCTATCAATCACTGAGTTAAATCAAAACTCTGCTATGCTCTTACATCAGAAACTAAATCGGTTTCTTAGAGCTATTCTATCAAATCAAATCAATCTATCAAACGACATCAATCAATCAATCAAGAACCTATTCATCATACATGTGCATCAAACATGCCTAAATCTAATCAACAAAGTGATTTTTGGCTTTTGCATCTATGAAAAATATGTCCTATCCTATTGAACATAAGCACTAAACAAAGCATATGCACTAACCTTTTGAACAAAAGTGCTAACCCTAAGCACATATGCCTGACACTTGCAAATGCGCTAACAAACAATGCATATGCGCTAACAAACGAAACAAAAGTGCTAACCAATGCATATGCATTAACATCCTTAACATATGTGCTAACAAAATGAGCTTAAGCACTATCATGAGCAAAAGAGATAAACCTAATTGCATATTCACTAAATCTAAATGCAAAAGCGCTAACCTAATACCGGAAATCCTAAAAAAATCAAAAAAATCAAAAAACGCGCCAAAAAACATGAAAAGTTGTATGACAAGTTGAAAACAAAGCTCGGGATAAGATACATACCGGATCCCCATACTTAGGAGGTCACTGATATCGTCGAACGTGCTCAAATCGATGGTTCTCCATAGGAATCACCATTTCGCCACCTCACAAAGACAATTTTCTTCACAAGCTGACAAGGATGACAATGAAATTAAAATTAACCTTGGTTAATTTTATATTTACAATTTGAAAGGGTAATTAATGCTTTTCAATGGGGCAATTTAATTTTTTTTTTTACAAATGAATTTAATTGACGAAACTTTATATCAATTATCATGAGATCAATCGTTCAAAACAAATTTTTCAAAAAATTTCACGATCAATCTCCTGAGGGGGCACACAATCAAGATTTTTATCTCCATCAGGCGCACTATCAAGACTTGATTTAATCTTTGAAACAATGTTGTCTCGACATCATTTCAAAGAGGGGAAAAATGTATACACATAAAAATGGCTATGAGCAATTAAATAAATATTTTATATTTATTTAATATTTATTCTTCTATTAAATAGTTAATTTGAAAAGATTAATTTATTTAATTCATTTCGTGTCTTTCTATTAATTAATTTAATTGAAATATTTTATTAATTAATTCAACTATCATATTCCTCTTATTAATTAAATATCTAGTATTTAATTATTCTTCTGATCAATTAATTAAATATCTAAATATTTAATTATCTCCTTCAATCAATTAAATATCTAATATTTAATGGTTATTCTCCTGGCCTATAGTCTCAAATATTAAATAATTTCTTAAATTATTTAATCTCTCTTATCCAGCTCACCTTCCATTTCCACTTCATCTTCCCTTTGCCAACTCATCCATCATGTGGCTAAGGAAATTAATATTTCTTAAATATTAATTCATCATTTATCTCCAACCTCCAAACTTAATGAAATATTGTGTACATACACATATTTCATAACCTCCTTCTATATTCTCTCCAACATCCCTACATCTTAGGAAGGACTTGAGTCCACCTGTCCTCTCATGCCTAAATTTTCTCCAACCATCCCTAGATTCCCTCAGTCAGAAACCCAGTCAAGGTGAGATGAGTGACACTTGTCTTCTCCTTCCCCCTTTCTCTCAACCTTCACTTTTGCTCACAACCATCCAAATCTATAGATCTGATCATGACCGTTGATTTAAGCCATATCATCTTATCCTCTCAAGGTCTATAAAATCAAGAGTTTTAGTTGAGAGAGTTAGACTTCAAGTGAATTTGCAAGCTAATCATTTGTAAAACTTATGCATCCGTGATTTTTAATCTTGAAGCAAATAGCAACTAGCATTTTAGTATAATCATTTTAGCATAATCATGTAGTATTGCATATCATAGTATTTGTGAACTATCATTTATCAGTCCATTCTTCATATGTCATCTTGGAAGCTATCAATGCTTGTCTGAGAGCACACCATCTGCAACCAAGAACAATGGAGTTAGGACACAATGAGACATAAACCATGAAGGTAATATCAATATTTTTATTTCATATGTATTTCATGTAGTTTCATTGATTGAGTTTGGATTTCCTGTAGCATTTCTATTTGTATTTTGTGAAATTAACTTGTTGCGGGTAGTATTTTGATGTTGAAATTCAAGTCGACACACACGTAGCTACTCAACTTTTGATTTGGCACTTTGGAGGTATTTGCTTGCTAAGAGCCACCCAAATACCACCTTCAAGGTTCTAAAAAATAGAGCAGGATGGGACATCTTAAAGGAAGCCAATGGTTTGCTTTTACTAATTTTTCCATTTGCTTGTTAAGTTCATTTGTTATCTCATTTATGTGTTTGTTATTACTAATTGACACTATTTTTAGTAGTATATTTATTGGCGCCTACCATGGGGTGTAGCCCCTTTGATCTCTAACAATTTTGCTTGTAGGAAATTTCATTGACAAGTTGAATATCATTTTGAAAGCACAGATTAGCTCTCTCGGATTCTAGATTTGCATTCTCAGACTCTGTACTAGCGTCTCGTCACCTCAAATGGCGTTCTCATGACTTTCTGACAAGCAACACTTTTTTCCCTATCTTTTCCTCTATTTCAACATTTTTGGTTTGCCCTTTAGCATTCTGAGCATATTTGATAGCATTTTAGGTCATTTATATAGATTTTCTGGTCATTCTGACAGCATTTTTAGTCAATTTGACAGTGTTTTTAGTTAGTTTAGAAATGTTTTGGCTAGACAGAACAATATTCTAGGTAGACAAAAAAACATTTTTAGTAGTTTGCACAACGTTCTATTTAGCAGTGCTTTGGTTAGATAGAACAACATTCTGGGTAGACAGAAACATTTTCAATAGTTTGCACAACGTTCTATTTAGCATTTTCATGTTTTGTTCTGCATTTTTCAATTCTACTTCTCAACTGTCATTCTATCGAATCCTAATTTGCAGGTACCTATTTGTAATGCCCCTACCCTAGTCGGACTTGTAAAACCCATTTGACCTTGGTTGACTTCCTATGTGGCATTCTTGAATGGTAGGTTAACCATGATGCAATGTGTAGTTTAGATAATATAAATAATCGTGCATACCTATTATTGTGCTTTTGCATCGATTCTTGTGTAAATGTAATTGTTTCCTAACTCTTGTGATAAATCTCGAGCTAATGCCTTCATTGAATATGTATATGTATATGTATGCTTACATGATTCATGGGTGCAGGAGATTGCAGGTACAACACCACCTAGGGTGAGGTTCATCTCCTTCAGGATTCACAGGTTTGAGTAGACCTCCTCCATCCTCAGAATTCGGATTTGGGGGTCATAAAACTCTCATCTTGCCTTAGCCATGGTTAGGTGAGCATCGTGTGTGGTTCGTGGGGCTTTCTTTTTGTTGGGTTGCGTGTCATGTGATTTGGTAGACTTCCTCGGTTTGCATGCCTTGTGTGGGGTAAGTGGAGTTTGTTGTCCTAAGTATTCAATTCAATTTAATGTGTGGATGTATGCATTAATAATGTGGAAAATTTAAAATAGGTAGTTTCTTTTATATGATTAATCGTTAATTTAAAGAGATCGCTTTAATTAGAATTGTAGCAAGCTTAAAGTATTTAACTTGGATTTTGTAGTTGAGAAAATTAGAATAAATAGGTTTCTTTCAAGAGATTAGTCATTTATTAAAAAGGTCGCTTTATTATGTTGTAGCGAGTTAATTTAATAGTTAATTTTAAAAATAACGAATTCAATGAGTTATGTGTTTTAGAAAGGAAAGATTTAAAGTCATTTGGAAATAGAAATAAATTAATCATTTTCGCATTTTGGAAAAAGAAAGAGGAAAATTTTATTATTTAAAGGAAATTATTTTTAAACTTGTAAAGTCGATATAGTCTAAAAGATTGATTTTTGGAAATTTAAATTAATCTAAACGCTTTACTCTGGTCAATAGTTTCGAAATATAATGTAGGCCTAAATTAATATTGAGAAATTAAAATTTAAAACTAAATAAGAGAAAGAAGCATGTTAATTTTAATTAGAATAAAACGAGTTAGATTTATTGAGCAGTGGAAAAGAATGATTTCCATTTTCATTTTCTTGTATTTAAAAAAAAAAAAAATGCTTAAATTCAAAATTGAAAATTAGGTAAAAAAAAAAGGGGTTTCTCATTTAACCTAGTTATTGGGAATATTTTGGGGGGTTCTTCTTTTTGGATTTTTTTTTTGGAGAAGAAAAGAAAATGGTTTTGGAAGGGAGATTGGGGATGGGGAGAAAATGGAGTTTTGTTGTGAGTTGCAGGTGGAGGTCTCCTTCAAAGTCTTGCCTGGAATGCGATACAAGGTAGGATTCCAGCTTACCCTTGTATTTATTGTTGAATCAAAAAAAAAAAATTGGTGATTGAATGTTCTCCATGAAATGCTAGAAAAAGAAATGATAATACCCATGAATGTTTTTAAGATTTAGTTTCAGTTTCTTTTTGAAAGCTTGGTTGTTCTTGGATTCAAGGTTTGTTATGGATTCTTGAAACATTTTGAAGAGAGGAAACTAATAGAAAAAAATAAAAAAGAGAACCTGTTAAAAAAAAATTCCTTTTGTTTTGACTGTAAATAAAAAAAATGTGTATCAAAACTGTTGTTTTCATTGCTACTTTGGCCATGTTTATTTTTCCTTTTAAAAAAAAAAAATTATTATCAAATGGGGCGTTAGGGTTTGGCAGGCGGAGAAGCCGAGGCTCAACTCACACCGCCATTTCCTCCCCCCCCCTCTCTTCTCTCTCCCCGCGGGCTCACAGATCTTCTGCGACCACATTGTGGTCCGCAGGGACCTGTGTCCACAATGTGGGCCACAGGGACCTACATCCACAATGTGGGCCGTAGGGAGACCTGCGACCACAATACAACTCGTAGGGCCTGCATCCACACTGTGGGCCGCAGGGAACCTGCGACCACAGTGTGGTTTCACAGGACTTGTGTCCACACTGTGGGCCGCAGGGACCTGTGTATTGGTCCCTCACACTCCCGTGATGGGAGGTGGGACCCGTAGGCTAGGGCTCCCAATTAAAATAAGATTTGTTTTATGTTTTTCTTTATATATTTTTTTTCAAAAAAAATATATGCAATATTAACATTTATAAAATGAAAGAAAAATGCCATGGGGGTATGAATAACAGAAGTTTGTAATATATTTGTAGAAAGATCAATTTTATTTGAAATTAGATTTTTATTGCTAAATACTATATATATATATATATATATATATATATATATATATATATATATATATATATATATATATATATATATATATATTGAATAATGAAGTTTGTGTATATTCGGATTTGTTGCTTAATTAAAAATTCATTAATCATGGCTTATTAAATTTATAGTAGTTAACATTTAATTTTGGAGCCAATTCCAATAGGGAAGTAATCTTTGGAAAAGAGATTAAATAATGTCTTTATTTGATGATCTTGAAATAAAATACTTTTGTTAACATTTGGTAATACATTTTGATAAGAAGTTTTTCTGGGATATGTATTATCTTTCGTTTGCATGATAAAGAACAACCGGAAGTTTTTAGGAATGAAATACTAAAGTATAGGAGTGTATGGAATATGAATCTAAAATTATCTTCGTATATTTTGTTATTACTTCAACGATATGCTAGTAGAATGAATGTAAATTTGATATCGTATCGATCAAAAAAAATTGTTGTAAGTTTAAGTTCCGTATTTGCCTTGTTTAAAGTGGTGGAAAACCTTGATGCATTTGTTTTGGACCCTGTCGTTGTTGGAAAATGGACCTTGTACTTTCTTTTAGCATGCTCAGTTGGATCTGCCTCTATGTGGACATCATTTAGGATTTATGGACCAAAGTGGTCATTTGTATACTGGTTGTGTTCGCCTAAGTGGCAAAGATGTAGCAGACATGTAATTAAGTATTTCCAACTATATTGAATGTCAGAGGGGTCTTGCAGTTGAGCAGACCCGGAGATGTAGCCCTTTAGGGTTGAACTCCGAGATCATATCTGTGTTATGCGATGTGTTTAGCCTCCTTTGTTTCATTCTTTAAGTTATCATGTATGATTGTTATCTTGTATAAGTGTATGGTGGGAATTTAATGAATTTAAATCAAAGTGCATAAAATTATTCATCTTGATAAATGTAGTAATCAGGTTCATAAAACATTGTAAGTATGATTATGGAAAAGTATTTGGTTTATGTAATTAAAGGAAGTAATTGTGGAAAGAATCTCATTAGGATACCATTATTGTTTTAGCTTGATATAAGTTGGTAAATTGATCAAATGTGTATGGGTAACAAAGTTAGTACTAATGTTGTAATTTTCTAATTTGAAATCTAAAGGATGAACATCATATAGGTATTTACTTTTATCTTCTTAAATGATTATCGCCATGTTAATTATATTTCGCTATATTGGATGGATTTGTTTAGCTATTTCACGTCTTAAACTTAACAAATAATCATTACCAAAATAACTTGATAATTTGGTGAACTCAACTATTTATCCATAATTATAACCCTAATAAAAGAATTCTCTTATGATAGCTAAAATTGAACTGGAAAGGGAAGAATTCGTATAGTTGTTTAAATCTTAATCTTAGTAAATGTGTCTCTTCATATTAACTACATTTAACTAAAAAGAGTGACATGCAACAAGATAGTTATATTCTAATCCTAATGGAAGAACGTCACTATGAACTTATATTTTAATCTGTAATAATGAATGTCATCTTGCTAACTATATTTTAACTAAAGGGATGAACTCATGTGTTCCTATTACATTTTCACCTTAATGAATTGAACTCCTTCTTTTAGCGTTATTAAAACTTCAATGAATGAACTCTATGGCTACTTACACTTTATCCTCCATAAAAGAACTACGACTCATTAGTTGGTTATGCTCGAATTCAAATGAAGGGACCTCACTCTATTAATGGAAGTTTAATCCTTAATGAGCAAATCTCATCTTATTAGCCATACTTTTAATATTTAAGAAAGATATCAAATGTGGGTGGTTATCTTAAAACCAAATTAATGAACTTCGGTATATTAATCGCATTGAACCTTAAGGGAGGCCTCTTAAATTAATTATGTTTTAAAGTGCATTGAGTAAATAACCTCACGATGGCCTGCTAACCACCCAAAGTAAATGGGCGCTTCCTAAAATTCCAAGGCGTCAATTTATCGAACATAAATATATGTCCATGTCTTATGCATTATCTTGTAATTAAGGTATCTAGCTTATTGGATCATTTGGCGCGAGTTGAGTCAGGTGTAAGGTTACGTAATCACGTTGGGAAACTCCTTAGGTTCGTTATCCCTCCGCTGTGTTATATAAGTTTTTAGATAACTCCAAATTATCTTAATGTTGCAATTTATCAGTAATACTCTTAACTATTATTATAAAAAAAAATATTTACACTCTATTTGAGTGTTTTTAACTTAAACCTTTAGGGGTTTCCTGGCGGGGCATTACACGTGGTATCAGAGCCCATGTTGCAACACTGGGATCTCTAGTTTTGCTTGTGCTATTAGTTGGTGTGTGTGTGTCTACCTTATGTTGTATGCTTGTCCTCCTTGATGTGAGTGTGTGATTGAACAAACCCTACTTGTGTGTAATGCATGTGTTCACACCTTGTTTACACCTTCTTGATGTGGGTGTTTTGGGAATAATTATAGGTGTTTTGTCTGCTTATTGAAGTCTTGGTCTACAATTTCTCTTACTTTGAAAGGGAATCGTATGTACCTTCGTTCTTGATTTGTTTTACTCTTTTGACTAGTGCATCTGGGTTGGTTGTTAATATCTCGAATCTAAAAGTATGGTATGTGCTTGTTTATGGTATTGATCGATTTTAATGATTGTCCACTTGAAAGACTAGTATGGCAAATGTTAATGCTTATTATGTAGTACATTGAGTGATTATGACTCTTCTTCTTCTCCCTCTCTAGTAAATTAAAAGGATTTGATATGGGTAATTATCTCTTATTTAAGTTTTCTTACTGCAAGAGAAAGGATGATATATCTTGAGCCCTTGTGTGGGCCTTGTAATGTTTTTGTGTTTTAGATTCTGAAAGGGATTTGGGTTGGGAGTTAATTTTTGGTTAATGATAGAAAATGGTATGTTTGCATTAAAGGGTTCTCCATGTGCTTGGTAGGAGTAATATAATTAAATTCCATCTTAAGTAAGGTGCATTAATATGCGCATAGTTGATTTTGAGCAAATTGCTTGTTGTGAAAGGAATACCAAAAGAGGACATGTTAAAGTAGCTTCAGGAGTGTATTAATGTGTTCCTTGAAAGATGGTTTTATGTGCTTATTCAACTAGTGTGATTTAGGACCTATTAAGAGACACACCATTTAACTTGCTTTGGATATAGATAATTGTCTTATTGTGTTTAAGAAAGAGTAAATGAAAGACTTGTTGAATTGCATGCATTAAATGTGTATAATCTAGTAGATAGCTCTTCATTTACCTCCTTGTCGTATTATGAATTTTCAATGTTATATTTGATGTATTATTGTATTGTATTGTATCACGAATAGTGATTGTTCTCAAGAAGACTTGTATTACAAAAGAAAATTTGGTTGTCTTGAATTCTTGTTCGGAAAACTAGAACATTATAGTGCAACAATAATGATTAGAAATGTCATGTTAGGATGCTTTGGCACCTTCCTAAAAGATAGCGAAATGAAAACCGTGCAACTAAAATGATAGACTTATATCCAAGCAATATGGTGTGATCTTGAAGTTCTTGTGTATTCGTAGGAAATAATTGATTTTCCAACTCTCTTCCTCCTCTTGCCTAAAATATAGGATTTGTTGTTTTGAAATACTATTTGGAATGCAGCGATTTAAGAAGAAATTTTGTTATAACGCATATGAAATTGTATGTTTGCTTTTGGCTTCTAATTGAAAGAGGAAAGTTTTTTCGCTTGGAAAAGAAAATTTCATAGTTAGTAATGTGAATGAAAATCCTTAGTGAGATTTGAGAAAGATATGAGAATGATGTTATTTCCTTGTGTAAATTTGAATTGTTAAAAATTTCAGAACGTGTATCTAGAGTAAACTTTATTTGGTGATTCATGTGTAAAAGCATAATTAAGACTTCCCTTAAGTACATGTTAGCATAGTGTAAGGTACTCCCCGTAAATGTGACTAAACCAGTAATAGTGTTATTCTGTGTGTGTTGTGAGAAAACCCGTACTTGTTTTGTGTGCCCATGGGATGGTGAAGTAATCAACCATGGGGAATATGTTTGCTTTTGAGTATGGGAAACCATACCTAGCTATGTGATGTTGCTTATTTGTTTCCTTACTGAGTGCCAACCCATGGGTTGTTGATAAGTCAATATGTGAAGGGGTAGTAGTAGAACTCACCATTCCTTGAATAGTATGAGCAGCGTACGAGTAATGTCAACGCGAAGCGACTTTAGCTTCCCGATTTTGAGGAAAAATATAGTTTCGTAATGAAACTGTAACATAGGTGAACTCAATACTTCCCCTTGTGATGAACCGATCTATGAGGTTCATGTGTGCCAACCCTATCCCTTGTTTTGAGCATATAGATGACAGTTCTTGAGCATATTGATGGATCTTATTGGAGCATCTTTTGCCTTGTCTTCATGAGAGGCGTGTTATTTTTCTTACATGAGTTGCCAATTGACTAGTGTTGGTAGACTTGTGGGTAGACCTTAGCCATGTATACCTCTGGCTTACAGCGAGTATCCTGAGAGGAACATCACTATGTGGAGCATGACCGACGTGTGCCTTATCCGCAAGGTACACTACCATGTGGGATACGTCCATTGCGTTCCCAGTCCGCTTGGAGTATTTCCATGCCGTGTTGAGACACGATGCGGGATGTAGTAGACATTTCCATGCGGCCTACCAATAGGTATAGGGTAGAGCCATGCCGCGTGACGACGTGATGCAGGGTGATGTCGAGGTGCACACTGCCATGCCATGCAGATGTGTGACTTGACCACACCACATGATGAGCTACTAGGATAGCTAGATGATTGTCCCTTCCTTCCTCGTTGGTGGCTAGCTACTAGTCACGTAGTGATGTAATGTGCACTTATGATTTTCTTTTATTTATTTATTTATTTCCTTGTGGGCCAACACTTTATTTTACTTTGACCTTGATAGTTTAGCCACGATCTTGCAATCTTGATCTTACTTGATTTGATGTTGCAAATCCAGAAATTATTTTCTTGTCTTATTGTTGGAATTGACAATTATTATCTTTATTCTTTTGTACTTTGGTGGCTAAACCGGTTTATCCTTGTTGTTTTCGTATGCTGGTCTTGTGTTGCAATGTGAATTCCTCTCCAAGAACATAGGAGATGGTCTTGGATGAGTGTATATGAGGAAGTAGACATAGGGAACCTTGAGGATGGAGGTATGTGAGGCTGTGAGACAGCTAGGATCCACTACCTACCTATGAGTGGTGACTATCTCTTTGAGGCTAAACACCTTACGCAACAAGGGGTATTCACAAGGGACTTGCATGGAAGGTAGCACCGCTATGGTGTACCCTAACACCATCAAGCCCTTGAGTGAGATGATGGATATTGTTGATCATGTATTTTTTCTGAGAGCAGGCATAGAGATGTTGATCGTATATGTTACCTTTGACCGAGCATTAGACATGCTCACATGTGGCCTTTTGTGTTGTGCAAACCAGTCTTGTGGATGGATATTATGTGCAATCATGGAATAAATGGTATTAACTTGTCACTATGTTATGGGGCATAGTCATTGGAAAGGTTCTTGTATGTCTGAAAAGTGTAAACAATTGAGTTCTTATGTTGCTCTTATTTGTCGAAAGTTAACTTGGTGGTAGAAATTGATATTTGAAGCTAGTTCTATGCGATAAAGTTTTGTGAAAGAGATGAATTGGTGAAAGAAATTGACCTTGAGGGCATATTCTCTTGTCATGTTTGATAAATGAGTATGATAATTGTGTCTATATATTTTAATTGCTTTAATTTGGTGTAATAAAAGGGAAAATCCTCGTTTCTCTACTATGATTGTGTGTAAATTCTAGAATATTTTAAGATGTGAATGATGTTAGGTGCATTCTATTAATGGATAATGACATTCGTAGAGGATTTATAAGTAATGTTCTAAAATGTTGACAAAATAGTTGTTTGTGCAAATTGATAATTGTTAATTGAGTTTAAGGGCTAATACGTGTTGCATGACATCTGTTTAGCCTTGCAACTTCCAGGAGTAAGTCAGAGGCCTAGGGGGGGAGAATGTAATGCCCCTACCCTAGTCGGACTTGTAAAACCCGTTTGACCTTGGTTGACTTCCTATGTGGCATTCTTGAATGGTAGGTTAACTGTGATGCAATGTGTAGTTTAGATAATATAAATAATCGTACGTACCTATTATTGTGCTTTTGCATCGATTCTTGTGTAAATGTAATTGTTTCCTAACTCTTGTGATAAATCTCAAGCTAATGCCTTCATTGAATATGTATATGTATATGTATGCTTGCATGATTCATGGGTGCAGGAGATTGCAGGTACAACACTGCCTACGGCGAGGTTCATCTCCTTCAGGATTCGCAGGTTTGAGTAAACCTCCTCCATCCTCAAAATTCGGATTTGGGGGTCATAAAACTCTCATCTTGCCTTAGCCATGGTCAGGTGAGCGTCGTGTGTGGTTCGTGGGGCTTTCTTTTCATTGGGTTGCGTGTCATGTGATTTGGTGGACTTCCTCGGTTTGCATGCCTTGTGTGGGGTAAGTGGAGTTTGTTATCCTAAGTATTCAATTCAATTTAATGTGTGGATGTATGCATTAGTAATGTGGAAAATTTAAAATAGGTAGTTTCTTTTATATGATTAATCGTTAATTTAAAGAGATCGCTTTAATTAGAATTGTAGCAAGCTTAAAGTATTTAACTTGGATTAATGTGCTCATTTACGCATTTGTAGTTGAGAAAATTAGAATAAATAGGTTTCTTTCAAGAGATTAGTCATTTATTAAAAAGGTCGCTTTATTATGTTGTAGCGAGTTAATTTAATAGTTAATTTTAAAAATAACGAATTCAATGAGTTATGCGTTTTAGAAAGGAAAGATTTAAAGTCATTTGGAAATAGAAATAAATTAATCATTTTCGCATTTTGGAAAAAGAAAGGGGAAAATTTTATTATTTAAAGGAAATTATTTTTAAACTTGTAAAGTCGATATAGTCTAAAAGATTGATTTTTGGAAATTTAAATTAATCTAAACGCTTTACCCTAGTCAATAGCTTCAAAATATAATGTAGGCCTAAATTAATATTGAGAAATTAAAATTTAAAACTAAATAAGAGAAAGAAGCATGTTAATTTTAATTAGAATAAAACGAGTTAGATTTATTGAGTAGTGGAAAAGAATGATTTCCATTTTCATTTTCTTGTATTTAAAAAAAAATGCTTAAATTCGAAATTGAAAATTAGGTCAAAAAAAAAGGGGTTTCTCATTTAACCTAGTTATTGGGAATATTTTGGGGGGTTCTTCTTTTTGGATTTTTTTTTTGGAGAAGAAAAGAAAATGGTTTTGGAAGGGAGATTGGGGATGGGGAGAAAATGGAGTTTTGCTGTGAGTTGTAGGTGGAGCTCTCCTTCAAAGTCTTGCCCAGAATGCGATACAAGGTAGGATTCCAGCTTACCCTTGTATTTATTGTTGAATCAAAAAAAAAAAATTGGTGATTGAATGTTCTCCATGAAATGTTGGAAAAAGAAATGATAATACCCATGAATGTTTTTAAGATTTAGTTTCAGTTTCTTTTTGAAAGCTTGGTTGTTCTTGGATTCAAGGTTTGTTATGGTTTCTTGAAACATTTTGAAGAGAGGAAACTAATAGAAAAAAATAAAAAAGAGAACCTGTTAAAAAATAATTCCTTTTGTTTTGACTATAAAAAAAAAAAATGTGTATCAAAACTGTTGTTTTCATTGCTACTTTGGCCATGTTTATTTTTCCTTTAAAAAAAAAAATTATTATCAAATGGGGCATTAGGGTTTGGCAGGTGGAGGAGCCGAGGCTCAACTCATGCAGCCATTCCCCCCCCCCTCTCTTCTCTCTCCCCGCAGGCTCACAGATCTTCTGCGACCACATTGTGGTTCGCAGGGACCTGCGTCCACAATGTGGGTTGCAGGGGACCCGCATCCACACTGTGGGCCGCAGGGAGACCTGCGACCACAGTGTGGCTCGCAGGGCCTGCATCTACACTGTGGGCCGCAAGGAACCTGCGACCACAGTGTGGTTTCGTAGGACCTGCGTCCACATTGTGGGCCGCAAGGACCTGCGTATTGGTCCCTCCTAGTCCTGTGATGGGAGGTGGGACCCATAGGCTGGGGTTCCCAATTAAAATAAGATTTGTTTTATGTTTTTTTTATATATTTTTTTTCAAAAAAAATATATGCAATATTAACATTTATAAAATGAAAGAAAAATGCCATGGGGGTATGAATAACAGAAGTTTGTAATATATTTGTAGAAAGATCTATTTTATTTGAAATTAGATTTTTATTGCTAAATACTATTAATATATATATATATATATATATATATTGAATAACGAAGTTTGTGTATATTCGGATTTGTTGCTTAATTAAAAATTCATTAATCATGGCTTATTAAATTTATAGTAGTTAACATTTAATTTTGGAACCAATTCCAATAGGGAAGTAATCTTTGGAAAAGAGATTAAATAATGTCTTTATTTGATGATCTTGAAATAAAATACTTTTGTTAACATTTGGTAATACATTTTGATAAGAAGTTTTTCTGGGATATGTATTATCTTTCGTTTGCATGATAAAGAACAACCGGAAGTTTTTAGGAATGAAATACTAAAGTATAGGAGTGTATGGAATATGAATCTAAAATTATCTTCGTATATTTTGTTATTACTTCAACGATATACTAGTAGAATGAATGTAAATTTGATATCATATCGATCAAAAAAAATTGTTGTAAGTTTAAGTTCCGTATTTGCCTTGTTTAAAGTGGTGGCAAACCTTGATGCATTTGTTTTGGACCCTGTCATTGTTGGACAATGGACCTTGTACTTTCTTTTAGCATGCTCAGTTGGATCCCCCTCTATGTGGACATCATTTAGGATTTATGGACCAAAGTGGTCATTTGTATACTAGTTGTGTTTGCCTAAGTGGCAAAGATGTAGCAGACATGTAATTAAGTATTTCCAACTATATTGAATGTCAGAGGGGTCTTGCAGTTGAGCAGACTCGGAGATGTAGCCCTTTAGGGGTGAACTCCGAGATCATATCTGTGTTATGCGATCTGTTTAGCCTCCTTTGTTTCATGCTTAAGTTATCATGTATGGTTGTTATCTTGTATAAGTGTATGGTGGGAATTTAATGAATTTAAATCAAAGTGCATAAAATTATTCATCTTGATAAATGTAGTAATCAGGTTCATAAAACATTGTAAGTATGATTATGGAAAATTATTTGGTTTATGTAATTAAAGGAAGTAATGGTGGAAAGAATCTCATTAGGATACCATTATTGTTCTAGCTTGATATAAGTTGGTAAATTGATCGAATGTGTATGGGTAACAAAGTTAGTACTAATGTCGTAATTTTCTAATTTGAAATCTAAAGGATGAACATCATATAGGTATTTACTTTTATCTTCTTAAATGAATATCGCCATGTTAATTATATTTCGCTATATTGGATGGATTGGTTTAGCTATTTCACATCTTAAACTTAACAAATAATCTTTACCAAACTAACTTGATAATTGGGTGAACTCAACTATTTATCCATAATTATAACCCTAATAAAAGAATTCTCCTATGATTGCTAAAATTGAACTGGAAAGGGAAGAATTTGTATAGTTGTTTAAATATTAATCTTAGTAAATGTGTCTCTTCATATTAACTACATTTAACTAAAAAGAGTGACATGCAACAAGATAGTTATATTCTAATCCTAATGGAAGAACGTCACTATGAACTTATATTTTAATCCTGTAATAATGAATATCATCTTGCTAACTATATTTTAACTAAAGGGATGAACTCATGTGTTCCTATTACATTTTCACCTTAATGAATTGAGCTCCTTCTTTTAGCATTATTAAAACTTCAATGAATGAACTCTATGGCTACTTACACTTTATACTCCATAAAAGAACTATGACTCATTAGTTGGTTATGCTCGAATTCAAATGAAGGGACCTCACTCTATTAATGGAAGTTCAATCCTTAATGAATGAATCTCATCTTATTAGCCATACTTTTAATATTTAAGAAAGATATCAAATGTGGGTGGTTATCTTAAAACCAAATGAATGAACTTCGATATATTAATCACATTGAACCTTAAGGGAGGTCTCTTAAATTAATTATGTTTTAAAGTGCATTGAGTAAATAACCTCACGATGGCCTCCTAACCACCCAAAGTAAATGGGCGCTTCCTAAAATTCCAAGGCGTGAATTTATCGAACATAAATATATGTCCATGTCTTATGCATTATCTCGTAATTAAGGTATCTAGCTTATTGGATCATTTGGCGCGAGTTGAGTCAGGTGTAAGGTTACGTAATCACGTTGGGAAACTCCTTAGGTTCGTTATCCCTCCGCTGTGTTATATAAGTTTTTAGATAACTCCAAATTATCTTAATGTTGCAATTTATCAGTAATACTCTTAACTATTATTATAAAAAAAAATATTTACACTCTATTTGAGTGTTTTTAACTTAAACCCTTAGGGGTTTCCTAGCGGGGCATTACACTATTTAGTTGTCAAAGACCAGATTTATAAACCCTTTCATCATCAAAGAATGCATGATAAACTACTAACTCTTGATGCAGTCATGGGATTTTGCACTTATTTTTGATAACTTAGGCACATAGACTAATTACAAATAAAGAACAATCATGTCTTATGTGTATTTGATAATAGGAGAGTATGCTCTCACCTTTCTTAGGTGATCAGAAAGCTAGACTCATATGTAGGGTCATAAAATTGTGACCCTAGCAATTTTCGACCGCATTAGGGTCCTCATGCACGTGAGATCGAATCCCCTAGCCTAATTGGAGACTGGAGACTTCTCAACCCTCAAAATTTGCTTCTCCCTTGGCCTCCGCACCACCCTATCTACACTCTGCCCTGGAAAAAGGGTCAAGACAGGGGTGTGGCCCCCCTATCCACCATAGGACAGGGGTGTGGCACCCTTGTCCTCCCAGGATAGGGGTGTGATGACCCTGTCCCTGCCCTATTTTGGGGCAAGACCTTTCCTAAGCATGCATTGTAGGTTGTGCATTGAGCGGTAAAACTTCCCCAATGTCAGCCTATGACAAAAATCAATTTCATTAACCCTAATTGACATGTATTTAAGTTGCAATTTCCCTCTCATTTGGATAATTTCAAAAATTTGGATAAGTCAGATGAGTGGGAAGTTTACATGAGATCAAGCATTCAAGAGCATTCAAGCATTCCTTTCCAGCATTGAGCATTCTCAAGTCTAGGTGTTGCATTCAAGTCAAGGATTCAACCATTGAAGAGGACATTGATTCCAACATTCAATTCCACACAAGCGTTTCTATCAACATTTCTATCACAACCTCCCTTGAGGTGATTTACATTTTAGTCTTTCATTTACATCTACTTGCAAGTACTTTCTTTCATTACTTGGTTAATTCCAAAACAAGGGTTTGACCTAAAGGAAAACCCCCAATCCCAACCCATTTTCCTCTCTTTTCTGTGTGTAGGTTGCAGGTGCACAGTTGTACTTTCGGACTCGAGCTCCATTTGTAGAGGTGAAAAAACCCTTTTTGTTTCGCGAATTTTTTGGAGGATCATGTACATTCCCGCCATGGTCTGGGCAACTTTTCCTCAAATTCATAGGGCGGCTTCGTCTCGACATATTACTGCCAGATCCACATGCACAACTTTATCCCATACTCCTATCTCAAGTTATAATCAGTTCTTTGTCACTTTTGCACTACATAATTCAATCAATTCCTTTCCATTTCAAATAGGAAGAGGGGATTAGCTTATCATTCCCATTTCACTTAGAATTCTATCTTCTTCTTTGGAGATTGAATCTAGTCAATTTTCCTCTCCTCTTCCAATGTAATAGGTGAAAAGTGTTTGAAGGAAAATTCATAGTGAAACTCTCATCTCTCCTTGGAGGGAAAGGGTAGTTTTCCTCTTGGTCTCTCATTCACACATTGTTCACCCACCATTACATTTTGGTGAACCCGACATATTGCATGGTTTCCTTTGAACAAAATTGCATATTTTTCATTCGCAAGTTTAAATTTTCTGCAAACAAAGTGGTTAAATCATTAAAAACCCTAGTTTTTAAAATTAAAATTGAACTTGTGATTTGTAAAAATTGCTTGTGGTTATCTTAGATCTGAAAATTGTTTTTTTTTTCAAATTCAATTTCCTCATTGTCTTGTTCAATTTCCAAATCAAATTTACAAAATTAAGAGGTTACTTGTTAAAACCCTAATTTTCAAAAATCATCTTGTACTTGTGCAAAAATTGGATTTTCATTTAATTTTCAGATTATTCTTAGACTTGTTTTCATTTCTACAATTCAAATTTTCAATTTCCCTCCTTTTTCGCAAAATTCAAATTTCAAAATTAAGTGGTTAGGTCATAAAACCCTAATTTTCAAATTTTAATTGGATTTTGTGCGAATTTCAATCAATTTCATTCAAATTCATATTTCTACACATTTTCCAAGGTGTCCCTATCCATTAGGTTTGACCTTTTTCAAATTTCAATTCCTTTTTTTCTTCAAAACCCTAATAAGATCCTATTTTTACATTTGAACCATAATTTCACCCATCTAGAAATCGTAAAATTCATCAATTTTTTGGGGTTAGCTTTGAAATCATCGTAATGTTCATCCCTGAAAATTTTTGAAAAAAGTTGATCGGACCATGTGCGTTCCCACCACGGTCCTTGGCTTTTTCCCCAAAATTTTGGGAGACTGTTATGACTATATTTAATAGCCTAATTTCAAAAGATTGGCTGATTTTGTCAATTTTTGATCCCTCTAGAATCGAAAATACCTCCAAAATTCAATATTTCAAATTTAAAGAATTTTTTTAAAATTCAAAGGTTAATTATAATCTGCCCTAATTTTAAAAAATTTATTTTTAAAATTAAGTGGTATTCCCTTGGCCCTAATTTTAAAATTCCAATTTCCTTTTATTTTTGGAAATTGTGTCATCCTCGTCTTCCAACAAAGTTCAAATTGTTTAATCAGTATTTTCTTAAATTTTGCATTAATCAATTTTGTAAGCTTTGTTCCACAACTCAAAATTCAAACTTTCCCTCTAGTGCATGAGTTTCACCACTATTAGTCCTACCTATACTATCCCTATTAGATGAAGCATTAGAATTAAGGCCTCCCAAGGTTTAATTATTGAGGAGATGGAGCTGAATTTAAGTGACTTCTTTAACGAGGATCATGCTAATTCTTCCCATCCTAATCTTGTCCCTATTCACCCCATTGATGAAACCCATGATGAAGAAGAAGCTTTAACTAGGGTCTCTATAGATCAACTTTCCACATTGGACAATGAATTTGATAAATTTCAACAATGGATGTCCCAAGAATACCCTAATAGTGAAGCTCTTTGATTAATTGAAGGCCTTAAGCACATGATTCAAAGTGATAAGAATGGAATTGATATATTGCATGGCAATGCACATATTTTTTATTCTAATGTCATGCCTATCAAGAGTTGTGTCGAAACCCTAGGTTGTTCACAACCTTCAACACAAGTCAATCCTTCAATTCCTCTGACTACTCTTATGACTACTATTCCTACTTTTACCTCTAACATCATGGATACATCAACTCAAAATTTCATTCTTATAAGCATTAGTCATGGGGGAAATCCCTCTTCTTCATTTAATCCTCCATCTTTACCTATGCCTTCCATAATTATTCCTATTATTCCTCAACTAATCAATGTGACACAAGGGGGCAATTCCTTCAACAACTTGTTTCCTCCTTTAAGTGTCCCTTTTCCTACCCAATCATCACCTATGCCTACTTATCATAATGTCCCACCACCTTATTCTTAGTCCATGCCTTCTTTCAATAACATCACACCACCTTCTCAATCAACTATGTCTAACATCAATTCTTCTACCGAAGTGACAATTAACAATCTTTCTCAAACCATGTCTTCCTTACAACAATAAATTGCTTCTATGAGTCAATCCAAGTTTAGTTTGCTCACCTTTGATGTTGCGAGTCCACTTTCTCTTGATATTATTAAAGTCATTTTTCATTTTACCTAAACATGTTGAAGTCCGTCAATTAGAACTATATAATGGAAAAGGTGATCCTCTTATACATGTCAAAACATTTCAAACCCTGTGTACTGGTTTTGCTTATGCTCAAAGATTGCTTGCAAAATTGTTTACAAGAACACTAAGAGATAAGGATTTACAATGGTATTTCTCTTTTCCTTCTTATTCTATCACTTCCTTTCAACAACTAGCAAATTCTTTCATCCAACAATTTCAAAACAACATTGGTCCTAAAACCACTTTGACTGATTTAATGCATTGTAAACAAGGTGTTAAAGAAAAAGTGACTGATTTCATTGGTAGATATAATCATTTTTGTGCTCAAAATTCTTTTCATGTACCTGATAATGATATTCAAAGAATTTTCATTTCTAATTTACAAAAATATATCAGGGAAAAGCTTCTTTTTGTCTTAGTTTACTTCCTTTTTATAGTTGTGCACAACACTCCACAATTATCAACTGGTTGTAAGTTAAATGGAGCAATCCACTCCTATGGCTTTGAGTGATAAGGGGGAGAGTGTTCAACAACCATTTGCAAAGTTAAAACCAACAAAAAGATTCATCAAGTTCAATGATACAATCAACAACAACAATGTGAATGCTACAATAGGTGTGCCTTCTACTTCTAAATTTTTCCAAAGAGAAAGACAATTTACTTCTTTGAATGAATCTTTACATAGTATTATGTCTCAATTTTTGAAAAGAAGTGTTATCAAACTTCCTCCAATAAAACCAGTTGAGCCTTCTAAACTTGCATCCCCTTATTTTGATAACAATTCATTTTGTCAATTTCATTGTCAACCTGGTCATGATACTAAACAAAATTGCATTAAAAAATAAGATTCAAGATTTGATTGATAATAATAGTATATATATGGCAGGTGTGAATGATAAAGGGAATAAATCAGTAGCTTCTCTTAATCAAAATCTTAATATTTTCACTAATCCCTTGCCTTCTCATACCTCTAACATTATTGAGATTGTGCCTAATTCTTTCTCTTCCGAGGAATCCACCTCTATGGCTTTGAACTTGGTAAATATGGTAGAAAAAAAAGATACGCCTAAGGATCCTTGTATTACATTTGACCCTAGCGAGACCATTAGAGAACCCGATGGCCCTTTATACATATTTTCAAAGGTTAAGGATATCCCTTTCCGTGGTTCCCTTATTGATCCCTCTTGCATGGTTAATATCATCACTAAAGAGCATCTTTTCACTTTACGATTGCATAAACCAATATATGATGCTTCTAATGTGGTTGTAAAGTTATTTGATGGCTTCTCTTGTCCTACCATTATCTCTATCACCCTTCCTATTGAAGTTCATACTAAATCTATGGATGTAAACTTTATTATCATTCCCTCTTCTAAGCAATTCCATGCAAAGTTGGGCTATCCTTGGCTATCTTCCATGAAGGCTATTTCTTCTCCAATCCACAAGTGTTTAAAATTTCCTCACAATGGAGAAATCATAACCATGAACCATAGCTTATTTCATCCATCCAAAAGAAGCCCTAGTGTTCCTATTGATTTCTTTTGGCCTAAATAATTTCAATCTCTTCCATCAAGAAGCGATGCTCTTTTTCAATCTTATCAAACATGGCAGAAAGATATGATCTTATCCTTCAGTCAACCTAGATCCCCAACAAATGACATTCCTATTATTCTTCAAGATGAGGTTCTTCCCCTCATGGATAGAAATAATCTCCATCCTAAGGAAGATCATCAACATATTCCTATGGATGTGACTATACCTTCTCTTAAGAAGAACAACAATATTCTTCCTAAGGTTAGACCAGTACCTCCTCCTCATGATGGACTTGGTCTTCTTCCTACACCTAATATTTATCCTTTATATAGTGCAGTTCCACCTCCTTCCTCTTATCAAGAGAAGAGGCCTGCTTCTCCTCTTGTTCAACCTAAAACACCTCAACCTAAACCTTCAACTATAAAGGAGAGAAACATTCCTAATTTTTCAAGTGTTCCTCCCCCTTCTCAACCTTCCACTAGGACTCAACGGAATCGTTCTACGAGCGAGCACCGACAAAGATGCCGTGTTGGAGCTCATGAAGCTATCCCTCAAAATACTCAATCTCCTCAGACTCCAATAGTTGACATGATTCTCTTTTCTCCTAAACAAGATGTTCAACCTACATCTCCAAATCATAGGTTGCACAAAACATGTGATGGTTTTACTCCTATTCGTGTTCTTTCTCCTCTTTCTCTAAAATTTGATGAAGAAATGGGTGAAAATGTTATTCATGATGGAAATACAACTCCTAATGCTTCTGATAGTGAGTATGAATATGTTGATGTGGACAAGCATTTATCAACTAAATTTTCACAAACTCTAATCCTAGCTCCTAGAATCGAACAAAGTGACTTACAAAATGAGCATAGCCCTTGTTTGGATTTTGTGATAGCTCCATTTGTTGTGCTCGATATCGCTCCTCTAGCATGTTTCTCGCCTTCCTGAAATAGTGATCAACAAGATCAGGAGGTGGATGTCATGATAGATTAGCAATATTAGCACTGTAGATATTCTCTTTCTCTCCTTTCTTGCTCTTTTGTGACCATTCTTCTATGTGTATCCCCGTTCTTTTATTGTTCCCTAAATGTCTAGTTGGGTACGATGCAAAGAATTGAGATCTTTTCTTGGTCTCTTTCATGTTGACTTGAAAGACATCCTCTCTTCCCTTTCTTCCAAGGTAGTGTCCTTCTTTGGAGAATGGAAATTATTATATGCATATACATACATGATATACATGACTTATCATGCAACATACTAACCCCGAGGAAAGTGAAACTACCTCATACCTCATGTTTTGTGTTCATTATCCTTACGTTTATTCCTCGATTGGGGGATAAATCCTTGTGATAACGTGCTACCTCTCTTTTCTCTCTCTTGGGTGTATCCTACCTTAAAAAATCACTCCCGATAAGGCATGTACGATCACTTTAATGTGGGGGCATACACTCTGCTCATATTTTCATTCTTGATACTTAGAATTACTTAGTGAAATTTGTTTTGCTTTGTAATATTTGGTATCCTTGTTTTCATGACTCATAGTGAGGGGAACTTTTCTACTTATGGTTCTCCCCTTCTCGATCTTCCCTTTTACTTTGTCAATCGAAGTCGTAAGATCCTAAGTCCATTGGGGGCTTGGTGCATCTTGCCTCCTTGATATGGTAAAAGTATTTCAATCTTGTTTCCTTGTACTTTACCGATAGTATTGGTGTACGCTCATACTCCCACTAAAGTGGGGGCTAAATGTAGAGTCATAAAATTGTGACCCTAGCAATTTTTGACTGAATTAGGGTCCTCACACACTTGAGATTAAATCCCCTAGCCTGATTAGAGACCAGAGACTACTCAACCCTCGGAATCTACTTCTCCCTTGGCCTCTGCACCACCCTATCTACACTTTGCCCTAGAGAAAGGGGCAGGATAGGGGCATGGCACCCCTGTCCCCCCTAGGATAGAGGTGTGGCACCCTTTTCCTCCCAGGAGAGAGGCATGGTGCCCCTTTCCCTATCCTATTTTGGGGCATGACCTTTCCTAAGCATGCATTGTAGGTTGTGCAGTGAGTAGGAAAACTTCCCTGATGTCAGCCTGTGACAAAACTCAGTTTCATTAACCCTAATTGACATGTATTTAAGCTGAATTTGCCCTGTCATTTGGATAAGTTCAAAAAGTTGGATAAGTTGGATGAGTGGGAAGTTTACATGAGATCAAGAATTCAAGAGCATTCAAGCATTCCTTTCCAGCATTGAGCATTCTCAAGTCTCCCTTCAAGGCTAGGTGTTGCATTCAATTCAAGGATTCAACCATTGAAGAGGAGATTGATTCCAACATTAAATTCCACACAAGCATTTCTATCAACATTTCTATCACAACCTCTCTTGAGGTGATTTACATTTCAATCTTTCATTTACATCTACTTGCAAGTACTTTCTTTCATTACTTGGTCAGGGTTTGACTTGAAGGCAAACCTCCAATCCCATCCCATTTTCCTCTCTTTTCTGTCTGTAGGTTGCAGGTGTGCAACTATACTTTCCGATTCAGGCTCCATTTGCAGAGGCAGAAAAACCCTTTTTGTTTCGCAGATTTTTCAGAGGACCGTGTACATTCCTGCCATGATCCGGGCAACTTTTCCTCGAATTCACAGGGCGGCTTCGTCTCGACATATTACTGCCAGATCCATGTGCACAACTTCATCCCATGCTCTGATGCCAAGTTATAATTGGTTCTTTGTCACTTTTACACTACATAATTCAATCAATTCCTTTCTACTTCAAATAGGAAGAGGAGATTAGCTTGTCATTCCCGTTTCACTTAGAATTCTATCTTCTTCTTTGGAGATTGAATCTAGTGAATTTTCCTCTCCTCTTCCAATGTAATAGGTGAAAAGTGTTTGAAGGAAAATTCGTAGTGAAAATCTCATCTCTCCTTGGAGGGAAAGGGTAGTTTTCCTCTTGATCTCTCATTCACACATTTTTCACCCACCATTACATTTTGATGGCATTGCATCATCTTTTTATTTTCAATAGTGCATTTCCTTAGAGGGCTTGCCTCCCAAGTATCCGATAAGGTTTGGTGAGATGGAACAACCCAAGTGGCTAATGGCTAAAGCCAAGCAATCTGAGTCACCATAATCAAAAGATTTTGTGACGAAATTCATAAATGACAAGTGTTACATGCTTTCATAACAACATCATGTTTCCCTTAGTACCTTTATGGTGCGTAAAAACCTATAGACCGTAACCTTTATAGGTTGGGAAGCCTCCTTTAATGGAGTGGAAAATGCTACTCATTATGATCACTCGAATGGTGCCCTTACTAATACCACTTTTTAACTAGAAGCTACTCGATTCACCTCCAAACATTATTATCATCTCAGTGCAGAGAGGGGGAAGAATATCTCTCGAAAACACTCACCATATGTCCCTCTTGAGCGTATGTGTGAACTCCCCTTTTGAGTTCTTATTTCTAGGCTCATAATGGGACTCCATTAGCTCTCACAAAGGCAAAAATACAAGCACCCTTTAGGGGGTGACAAGGTTGTGTGAGCTAATAGGGTACCAAGCTGTGGGCTGAGAAATAATAATGAAGCCAATTTTATTAGGATAGAATGGATTGGTGTGTCTTTCATGTTATATACTCATGAAAACTTGGGCTTTCTTCAAAGCCTTGAACATACACTTTATGTTGTTTGTTGATACAAAGACAATGTGTATTTTGTGTTTTGAATCAAGTCAAGATATCATCCATTGAAAAATTCAACAAAAACTACAAACTTAAACTTCAAAACTATCAGATTTACACTTTTCATCGCAAATTAGCTCTTTCAGTCCAAACATTAGAGTTCCTAGTCTAAACATCAGAGTTCTTGGTCTAAACATTATATTGCTTGGTCTAAACTTTAAAGTTCCTAGTCTAAACTTTAGAGTTCTTGGTTTGAACATTAGAGTTCCTAGTCTAAACATTAGAGTTCTTGGTCTAAACTTTAGAGTTCCTGGTCTAAACATCAAATTTCTTGGTCTAAAAATTAGATTTCCTAGTATAAACATCAGAGTTCTTGGTCTAAAATTTAGAGTTCTTGGTCTAAACATTAGAGTTTCTAGTCTAAACATAAAATTTCTTGGTCTAAACTTTAGAGTTCCTAGTCTAAACATCAAAGTTCCTAGTTTACACATCAGAGTTCTTGGTCTGAACATCTGAACATTGGAGTTCCTATTCTAAACATCAACATTCTTGGTATAAGCATTAGAGTTCCTAGTTTGCAAATTAGTGTTTCCAGTATTAACATCAATGTTTTTTGGTCTCAACATCAGCGTTTCTAGTCATTCTTTTAGTGTTTTGGGTAAATTTGACCAAAATCAAGAACCTAAAACAACTCTTTTCAGGCAGTGAAACATATTCTTAGGTCATCTCCTCGAGACGTTCATCAAGTTATCTTCTGTCAAAGAAAATTCAAAACTAGACACACTAAGGTTTTCAAGTATTCATCTCCAACAAGTTTAAGATCCAACATCTCAAAGTGCATAATCAAATTTCTTTGATAACTGATCTCTCAAACATAGATTCTCATAAGGATTTATCATCCTTCATCATGAAACTACTATTCTAGATTAGACTAACCTCATTCTCTACATAGGATATATTGTTCCTATTGAGCTTGGTCATATGAAAATCACAAAAATTTGCACTCTAACTAAGATAAAAAACTTGCAAATTCTCAAACACTTGTATGACCAATTTGTGATGTCTGAAAAAGAGGAAGCTTAGTCAGAAAGCAATCTTGAAAAGGAATAATTTTTTTTTATATAAATCACAAACTCTGATTGAAACATCATGTGTTCGTACACCGCTATTGTGGTTATTTGTGCGGTCATGGAAACGAGTTTGACAACAAACCTCTGAGAACATAGGCCTTGCAACAAATATCAATATTATCTCAATCTTTCAATAGAGGTGGTCACATCAATTTATCATATTTACCTCAACAATTGATCACTTATTGAGATGAATTTTATAAAATCAAAACCTTGAAAAATATTCAGATCACTTGTATGCCCATTTTAACCAGGACTGAAAGATGAAAAATCAAAGAAAAGGAAATAGAAACACCTGAAATGGCAGAATATAATCCTTCCTTTGAGAGATTTGTACAAGAAGATGAAGTGGAGGAAGAGAAAACTAAAGAACACATTAGAGAAATCCAACAAGATCCTAAATTTGATAAATTTATAGAGAAAATATTGGAGCATGAAAAGGAGAAATACTTCCTAATGTTAGAAAAATATGGTGCTAAACTTCCCCAAGATTTTGACATAAACAACTTAAGACAAAGGGAGGGATCAAATGGTACTTGCAATAACAATGATCAAAATGATGAAACTCTCAATCGCATAAATAGTGACACAAGGAGGAATCATGATAACACAAGAACTCATGATGATATGAGAAGAAATCATGTTAATGATCCTCTTTTAAATCCCACACAACAAATACAAACTCTACAACAATAGATTTAGGATATGTATAATGGAACAAGTGCCAAAAGATATTCATTAGAAGACATTTTACCATATCCTTTTGACGGGAGTTTGAACATGGTGTCATTTCCACAACATTGTGAGATCCTAAAATATGATAAATATGATGGAAAAACTAATCCATAAGATCACATCAGAGAGTTCTATGCAATGAGCATGTAATTTTCTCATAATGAAACATATCTAATGTGATTATTCCCCAGAAGTTTGAGTGGACAATCAATGGAGTGGTTCTCTAAATTATCACTTGGGATTAGATCATTTGTAGATCTTGTGAACAAATTTGCATTTCACAATACTCTTATAACATACACCATGATATAACTATGTTGGATTTGTGCAACATTAAAAAAAAGAATGGGGAGTCTTTCATGATCTTCTTACAGAGATGGAGACGTTTATTCAACAAATATCCTATACCAATTCCAGACAATGAAAAGACATCCATTGATTATCTCACAAGTGAAATGATGTATAGGATCAAATTACAATGTCCTCCTAGTTTTACAAAGATGATTGAAAATGGTCTCAAAATAGAGGATGATATGGTTAAGAAAGGAGAATTATAACTCTATAAAGAAGGAAATAATTCTCCAACTTCTCCAACAATAACAACAACAATAATCACAATAATGATAAACCAAAATTTTTGACAAGAAATAGAAATGTTGTGAATGATGGAGTAGTTGATGCCAACAATGTTAAACCACAATAACCTATTTTCAATCTATCAAGTCGTGCATCAGTGAGTAGTCAAGACAATAATGCTAAATCAAAACCATTCTTTCCCACTGCTCGCAGAAAATTTACCAACATTGGTGAACCATTGCAACCGGCTTAAAAAACACTTCTTGTGAACAAATTAATCACACTGCCAGAAGAAAGAGTTCTTTAACCCAAAGTTAAACCAAGTTGGTGGAATGATAATCATTTCTGTAATTTTCATCGAAACAAAGGGCATTAGACCAATGATTGCCAAAGACTTAAACATATTATTTAGGATTTAATTGACAATGAGGTCATCACAGTGGATGGGCACAAAACAAATAAATCACGTAGGGCCTTCAAAACTCCACTGCCCAATTATGAAAATGGTGAACCATAAAATACTCAAGATGGCAAAGGGAAAGAAAAGGTTAACTATGCTCGCACCTACGACGATGTGGTAAATGTCATTATCATCAAAGAGAAAACACAAGTCGAACCAACACACACCATTACTCGAAGTAAGGCTAAGGTAACATTCCCACGTGTAATAAATAATGTAACATCTATCTCGAGGCAGTATAACGTAGTGGATCAGTTACAGAAAACCCTCACACAGATATCGATCCTAGAATCTCTAAAGACTTGGATGTTGATCAATTCCAAACCATGGTGGGACACCTTATAGCCCCTCATTGTCTATTATTCACAGAAGATGACAACGTGTCATTGCAACATCCCAACAATGCTCCAATGCACATTGAAGTGCTTATTCACAAAACGCGTGCCAAACATGTTCTTGTAGATGGAGGAGAGAGCTTAAATATTTGTGCATTGAGTTTAGTGCATGCCTTAGGTTTTTCAGAAGAAGCAGTGGATCCTAGAAAGAAAATAACAATCAAATCATATGATGAAGAAGAGAGATCCTCTAAAGGAATAGTGGTATTACCACTCAGAATAGGACCAATTCAAAGAGATATAGTCTGTCAAGTCCTAGACTTGAATCTATCCTATAACATTCTTTTGAGTAGGCCATGGATCCATGATATGAAGGAAGTCCCTTAGACATATCACCAATGTGTTAAATTCCCCTATAATGAAAAAGAGGTAACAATTTCAGCAGATTCAACTCAATATTGCAACAATCTGAGGCCGGCTCAAGATGCCATAGTTCCTCACAATACAGAAGCATCCTCTCCTTTCACATCATCCTAGGAGAAATTTTTGACATCAACCTTAGCAAGTTTTGATAAGAAGTTGAAACTAAATGAAAAGGGAATAGGAGAGTATTCTCTACAGGCTTTGCCACATTCCCCAAGATCTTATGGAAAACCAACAAGTTCACAACCACAACTCCACAAAAACCTCTTCAAATATTTGATGGAGCATTTGTTAGAGCTGGGACATTATCTAAAGAGAATGAGGACAAATATGTGATACAATAGCTATATAAGGACAAAGAAGTTCAAAAAAAAAAATATCAGTATACCCACAGATAAATATGGAAAAGGATTCAGCTTCCTACAAAAAATGGGATACACTGGAATGGGTCCTATGGGAAAAAGAAAAGAAGGTGTTCTAGAACCTATACAACCTAAATCTCATTTGGCTAAAGACAAATCAAGCTTAGGGTATGGACAAGTTACTCCTGTGTGTGTGAAAAGTGGAATAAGAATATATATCTGCAAGACAGAACACTTCAATTAAGTCATTGCATGTATGGTTAGATAGATATAAGCATGAATAATAAAACCATAACAAATCAACCAATTGCCTTCTAAAAGATGCAAGTATAAGATTGCTCTCAGATTTGTATAAGCCATACCACTGTCTAGACTACACCAAGATGAAGGATTTAATCTATATGAGCATGATATTAAGCTAAAATAGATGCAAGATGGATGAATAATTCAAGCAATAATGAATTCAAGCAATATGGATAAAACTAAATATGGATGCAAATAATCTAAAAAAGCACAATATATTCAATGACTCCAGAACAAAAAATCAACGTAATAATAATCTCCAAGCATGTTCTCAAAATCTCTGGGGTAAATTGGATGAGAGATAAAGGCTGAATTTATAGAGAATTACAAGAGAGATGATGAAAGAGATCAGTTTAGGATTAATTGAAAATAACTGAGAAATCAAGTTCAGTTAACCTTGAGATAGATTCCAATTATAGTTTAATTGAAATGCATTTAAATAAGAAGTTCAAGTTGCATTGGAAATAAGATTTAATTAATTCCATGCATTTGTGATAAAAATAGACAATTCTTTGATTTATTCAAGAAAAGTGTCTTTTCAATGCAACTGAACTTCTTTTTCTGAAAAGCTTTGAGTTCCAATTTTAGAGAATAATCAATAATCCAATTAATTGCTTTTCTGATTTCAAGTTCTAAATTTAGAAAAAGAAATAATATCTCAAGTTTGATTTCTCTCTCAATTCAATTCTTTTATTTTATTTTCAATGCACCTCTTGCTTTGTAATTAATTCCTCTTTTGTAATAAATTAATTCCCTTTTTGCATGATTAAATGGCAAATTTATTAATTAATTAAATATGCTAGGATATTTAATTAAAATAGGATAATTGATTAAAATGATTTTCTTGGAATGATTCAATTAATTAAATAAATATTTAATTAATATTGAGTAATTGACTTGCCATGTGACATTTGATGATTGAAGAATTAATAAATGTGCTCAAGATTGATTTAATTTCCTTTGGTTAGGACCTTGGTGATGTTGTCGAGATTAGGGGCCCATGGTTTAGATGACCATTTTTAGGGTATTACATTTGCCCCTCTTTGAATTAATGTGCGAGCAACGCGTTGGTTCAAAGAATATGTTGATGTCTAGGAGATACCAATTCTGAACTTGATTGATCATGAACTAGATAAAGAGAAAGGTGTTCAACTTGATTTGAAGCGATGAAGCTAAACAAAGTCTGATTAAAGCGATACTGATCCTGAACTTGATTGAACTAGGAACGATAGAGAGAAAAGATACCAAACTTGAACTTGATTGATCAAGAAGCGGATCTTACTGATCTAGAACTTGATTCAACTAGACACAGTGAGCGAAGATAAAATCGATCTTGAACTTGATTGATCAAGATATGATGAGCGAAGATAAACTGTCCAACTTGATTCAATGTGATGAAACTGAACACCTGCTTAGATTGAGCGTGTGATCAAAGATACTCTTTAAACTTTTGATTAAGTTTAAACGAATAATTAGCTTGATGAAAAGCAATGAAACTGATTAACGTTAAGAGATTGATTCAAATGAAGACAAATATTAGCTTGATATGAAGCGATGAAACAAATATGCCCCTAGCGATTGATTCGATTCAGATGATCGAGAGATATCAACTTGATGTGAAGCGATGAAGTTAAGATGCCCCTTAGCAATAAGATTTTATTGATTTTCTTTATTTGAAAAGATTTTTGCTCGACTTTGAAGATGTGAGGTCATAAGGTCATGAGTATGCCCCCTTGGGAGCGAAATCAAAAGATAGTGAGGGTAATGATTATAGGCAATTTTGAGCGATGATAATTTATTTGAGCACAAATGATTCAGAGGAATATTTAAAAATCTGGCATTGATTGATAAGAAATTGAGCGCAATGTTTTTGATTACAATAAAAGTAGGTTTTGAAGGGGCCCCGAAACCCTTTACAAAAGATCCTTAAGAAAAAAGAGCATTAAGAAACAAGAAGGAACGTGCATCAGAAAAACCAACATAGCAACTAGCAAAATCCAGCAACAAAGCCCCATAAAACTAGCAACGACCAACCAAAATAGACAAAGCACATAAAAGGAACTACTTTATGTTTTTTAGGGCATTAGCCAAGTTTCCACTAATCCCATACAGTTCTTTAATATTATCCCTAAGTTTAGGGGTTTCCTTAGAAGAGGCCACAACAGCTTTCTTCATGCTCGCCCTTGTTCTCTTTGTCACTCTAGCAGGAGTACTTTATGCAATCCCAGTCTTGATTGCATCTTCATCAATGTCAAGTTCCACGACCGATTTGGGAGAGCTAGAGCTTTCAAGGACCTTAGAGATTTCCTCTAGGTTCTTAGTGAGAGCTGTCAAGATATCTGGAATCATTCCAAATAGGTTTTTCATTGTAGCTTTTCCTTCCTCCAAATTATCAATCTGAGCTTCCATCTCCTTAGCTTTTTCCTCCATGTCCTGCTTCCATTTCTTCTAGTACCTTTCATCTTCCTTCCTTTTCTCTTCCAACTGCTTCCCTTTTTTTTCCAGATTCTTTATAAATTCATAAGTCCACCTGTCAAAACCCAATCTAGCCTCAGTTAGGTTTTTGAGATTATCTAGAAATAACCCTTCTTTAGCACACTCCTTATCCTTGCTTAGATTCTTCTTGGCTGTTTCCTACTCAGGTTCCTTATTCTTCTTCTTCTTCTCAATATCCATTTCTTTTTCCTCATTAATCTTATCATCCTTCTCCTCCATTGGCTAGCTGTTGTCATTGCCTAAGCTAGCATTGTGAGTAGGACTATCTTGGTTGGACACGTACTCAACTTCACCTTCCTCTTCCCCCACGTCCTCATCTTTCCAACTTTCCTCACCTCCAGACTCATTTGTTTCCATCTCACTACCATCTTTTTCTGTATCCTCTGAATCATTCTTGTCCTCTTGGATTTTCATCCAAGTAGCACTTTTGCTCTTTTTGCTTTGAGTTGACTCTTCCTTGCTGGGTCTGCCTTCCTCCACCTTTCTCTTGCCTTTCCCTGGAGATGTAGACAATCTCTTTTTTTCTTGGATAGCACGGATTTTGCAGTGCTCATATATGAGCAAAATGAGGCCACAATGAAGCACCAGATTCGAAGGATTCTTGTTGTGCTTATTAAGAGACCTCGATAGAGACCTTAAGAGGTAGTAGGGCAAGGAACCCCTTTTTTCATGCCCGAAATGATTTAACAACACAAAATGGTATGTGTGGGCCCTAGTAAAATGACCCTCCATTAATGTATTCCATGATAGCATTCAACATAGCCCCAAATTTTCTTAATGTTGGAAGCATCATAATAACCCCCCGTTGCTTTAGCAATTTTTGCCCTCTCCTTCTCCTTGCACAGAAAAATCTTAACCACGTTATTAGAAACTTTCAAATCTCTAAAAAAATTGAGACCTGAGTGGGGCATACCTGTTATAGTTGCTATGAGGCCCGCATCCAATTTAAACCTCACACCATGGATTTTAAATGACCCGTTACTCCATTTTTTAGTAATTTTAGAGATTGCAAGATTAACCCTACCTTTATCGTAATCGACTAGCTTCTCCATGAAATTCATCATGACCCTTTTTCCAGCTTATTCCATACCTTTGGCATTTCCTTCCATTTGGAGATATTATCTGGTTCCTCCCTCCTTATATCCCCTCCCATATTCAAGTTCAAAATACCAATCTGTTCTTCTACAATTTCAAAGCTTCCTTCCCATTGTCTCTCAAAATTTTGAAAATTTTAACCCACAAAGTGTGCGGAGGATTAATATCTTTGATTAGGATTCTGCCACTTTTCCAAGTAATCATAACCTTTCTATAAATGTATAGATTACTCATTACAACTATCATAATTGATTGTGCAGTCCCTCTTTACCCATGAATCTATCCTTTCTTAGAAGATCTTTAATATTAAAATTAATATTACCTTCCCTGTACCAAATGCTTTGAGCTTCAAAATTAACGCCTAGGTTCGCCAGGCCATCCGCAACCAAATTTTTTTCTCTAAAGGCATGTTCAATTATAGTAACTTTAAAGCTAGCAATAATTTCTCTATCTTTAAAAATTATGTTTTCTATAGACCACGATGGCTCGGTTTCCCCCTTCAGGCACTTGATAATATGTAGCGAGTCTCCCTCCAGCCATAAGTTATCATGATTTAGATTCTTAACAATAATCAAAGTATTCAGAGCTGCAGATGCTTCGACATAATGACTAGTTTGACTACCCAAGGGGCTAGCGACTGCCACAAGGTAACTTCTAGCAAAATTCCTGACAATGCCCCATAACTAGCTTTACCTAGATTCCCCTTCGACGCCCCATCAAAGTTGGCCTTTATCCATCCCTAAGATGGAAAGAACCACACCAGACCATCCCTACCCATCAAAATTGAGTGCAAAGTTGATTTGTAGAATAAAAATTGAATTGAGATTCAGCGTTGATTCATGAGAAATTGAGCGTAATTTGAAGAAAGAATGAGCTTTTGATGAAAAATGCTAAGTGGTCCAAATTGTGTGAAATTGACTAGCAAAATGATCTCAAATTTTGATTTTGATCCCGAAAATGGAATCAGAATGGGCAAATTAGCTAAGGGTACAATTTTCATGTCCATAGGAGCAAGTTGAAAAATTAGGGTTTTGGCTATATAAGGGGTAAAAGTGTCATTTTCAAATCATTTTAACCCTCCAAGTTTGAAAATTCAAAAAAGCCTTCTGTGAAGAAAATGGTGGTCCCTACTCATGAGCATTGATTCGACTGCCAGAGATGACATAATCAACCTCGGAACTATGAGCCAACGGTAAGTGATCGATCTTAAGCCTGTTATTGATTTCAATTTTGAACTTTTTTTGTTGAATTTTTCAATTTTTAGCACATTGAAGTCGACCTTTCTCATTTTGTCATGCGAGATAGGATCCTGTCTCATACGAAAAACTGTTAAAGTTTGTTTTTTCATTTAGAGTCATTAGTTTTGTCATTCTAAGCCCACCCTTCTATCGTACGATGGCATTCATAAAAGACCATTTTATCGTCCGAGGTATAATCTTATGTCATATGGGGATCTTTTATCATACTAGGTCCAATCCTGACTCATACGAGTTTCTTCCCTTCTGTGTTTTGTCATTTGGAAAATAGTGAGCATTTTTGAAGGCCTAAACTTGAAGTTTTGATTTTACAATTGACATAGTCAGATTTGCATGATGTTTTACTTCTCTTGTAGGATTATTTGGAATGTTTTATGATACTCTGTTGTTTGATTTTTGCAGGTTTGATTGCCTCATGTTCTCTTCAGATGCATGTATCCACCGATGATGACATTAGTGCGGTAGTTATCAGAGGTTGAGTAGGCACATATTGATTTGTGTGGTTTGACACACCTTCTTGGTTTACCAAGTATCCGTGTGAATCATGGTATGCTTACTGCACTAGTTGAGAGGTTTCATTCGGAGCATAACACGTTCCATTTTCCAGTTGGGGAGATGACCATCACTCTTGAGGATGTCTATAGGATTCTACGTATCCCTTTTGCTAGGGGTAAGGTGAATTATGATGCAGCGAAACTACCTGGATTACAGGCGGTCAGACATGTATTCAGGGATCTTGATATCTTGACACATTCTATCAGTTGAGACGTCATGATGAGAAGGTACAGTGAGGAGTTTCCTCTGGCTTGTGTTCTAGCAAGTTTTATTGGCTTCTTTTTGATGTCGGATAGGGGACAATAGGAATTCCATTGTGGATGGGGTAGGATGCTGGAGAGGCTGATTGAGATGCCTCAGATACTAGGTTGGGGTTCTTGTATATTAGCCCACATGTATCATGAGATGCATGAGATTGTGTATAGAGAGGGGAAGAGCATGGTTGCTGGAGTTTTGATCTTATAGGTATGGGCTTGGGAGCACCTCCCGGTATGTAGGCCGATTGTGGATGATAGCAGAGAGCCTAGTTAGCCTATTGCATATAGGTATTCTGGATATGTTACTCAGCCCCATCTAGGAAAGACCAATTTTTGGTGACGGCAAGTCGACGACTTGATAGCTTTTATGTGGAGACCTTATAGGGGCTTAGAGCCATGGGATGACTGGAGGATCATATGCAGGGATTTTTTTGTTATGCGCCCACTCATCGATAGATCACAAAATTTGGTTGAGTGATTCGTGGTTTCGTGAGTGATAAGGCAGTATGGTAGGCCTCAGGGGATCTCGCAGGAGTTCACAGTATACGTGAGATATGCTGATGAGGAGAGGCGGGGATGGGCGCCAAGGTTATCTTATGCCTTAGGTATGTAGGAGTTGACTAGATTGCAGCGACTCTGGTGGGACTATATGGATGATGTTGCAGATGCGGGGGTATTGCCCCAGTACAGGGATTGGTTCCAGCAGCATCCATTCCCTAGATTTATTGATCCAGCAAAGTAGGCACCTCATATTGAGGAGATTGAGGATGATGCCCCCGTACAGGGACAGGGACAAGGCTAGAAAGAGGGATAGGGAGAGAGAGACAAGGCTCCGAGGTGGGCAGGTAGCGATCCTGGTGCTAGAAGAAATAGGGTTCCAGCTTGGGTTGGACAATAGAGGGGTGAGGGCAGATCCCTTGGGAGGGTAGGTGTGAGGTTGGGTGGAGTTGAGGAGGAGCGAGTAGCTCTGAGACAAGTTCAATAGAGGAGAGAGGATCAAGGGGAGCCAGAGGCAGAGATGGAGGTGGAGATGGAGGCAAAGAGCCTGCAAGGGATGAGGGGGTTGACACAGTGCGGTCGATGAGAGCATGCCTAGCGAGGTTATAGTCACAGTTGATAGTATCACAGACTCAGCTGGCGGAGTGAGACCATTAGTTAGTAGAGGTGAGAGCAGAGCGAGACTCTTTGCGATAGGAGGTTCTTCATCAGAAGAGTCAGACAGCCTACTATGTTGTAGCTTATAGCATAGCAATTCCATTAGTGCAGTAGGTTGTACCATACTCATAGTACATCACACGGTCAGAGGGAGCTCAGGCACCTCATCAAGATCCCGGTCAATAGGCTCCACCTCCTCCACCAGGCTATGAGGGAGAGGTTGAGAGCTAGATATTCTTTTTGGAGCTCTGAGATTTGTTTCTAGACACACCCATTTTTTGTAGCCTATACGATTCTTGCTCTGATGGGAGTTTGTATATGTTAGTTGACATTATTTTGTATATGTCAGTTGACTTCATTGTACTTGTGTTGATTCTATTATGAGATGCTTTCTATATGGTTTATTCTATATGTATGCATTTCTTTTCAGTATGGATGTATGTAAAATGTGTTTCTTTTCATATGCAAATAAATGAATGTAAATGAGTAATGAGTAATACAAATTTTTATTTTTCTATGCAATGAGATGAATGCAAATGAATAATATGAAATGTATGAATCTATATAAGATGTTTATGTATGCAGCTAACATCTCAAAACACAAATACTCAATCAGAGAAATGATGAAAAATAGACCACTTAGCTAAGAAATGATGGTGCTTCCAACTCTCATTCAGAAGATAAAGAGATCATTATTATACCGAATTTACTCTAAATTCATAAAATACAGAATGAAATGCAACCTAAACCTAGTCACTGGATTTAAAATTCTTAAGATTCATCACCAAGCATAACGAACATAACAGGCAGATTAGAGTTCCTTTCTTTTTAATGTGCAATTTTAATTATCTTGTCTGCAATGATCCTTTTTTCGTTCATATCCTTGGACAAATTTCACAGGGACTCGAATTGCATCATAAAGAAATTCCGTCAAAATAAACAAATAAATGACATGGACCTCTTTGTAGCATTCAAATAAGTGGAGTCGAGGTATGTGTGGCGATTTCACCTTGATGTGAAGGCTCTTATCACAGACACCCAGTTGATTAGATGTTTCCAGATCATGGGGATCATTCCTACAAGTAGAAAACAAAGAAAATATTATGCCCCCAATCCTTGCTTCTCTTAGTCAGGATAGACTTCGTCGAGTTACTCAGAGGGATAATAATCAAAAACCAATATAAAAGACAACATACAAAGTAAATTTTCATTCATAGCTCAAACTATTTAGTGATTGTTTTTCGTTATGTTGTTTTTCTTGTTAACTCAATGATAAAAATCTTCAGTAGTCAGTAGATAGGTGACTGACTCGAAGTGGACGACTAGGTTTCACTAACGGAAAGATGACTTGGTTGATACTGCTTAGGACATGTAATGTGCTCTGTCAATTAACCTAAGACTAGGACATTAATCAGTTTCAAGCCATGAGGGTTCCAACAAACCAGGATGTCACCAAAGTGACTAAAATATATGTACAAGTGAAAGCAAAGATGCATGAAAGCGGGAAATGCCAATGTTGCATTGATAGATGGAGCGCTTGAGTACAAGAGGCGCCTGGTTACCAAGTTTTCACAAGGGCATTTTCTCTCTTTTTTATTTTTATTTTTTTCTTTCCAAGACTTTTTCAGATTTTTATGATTTTTTCAGGACATTTTCAGTTGTACAGGTTGCTAGAGCAGAGAATGCTAAGTGAAGAATTTCTTCAAGTGGATGGTGTTAATCGATTCATGGAGTTTTTCTCCCTCTAATGTTGAGAGTTGATAGGCACCAGAGCCAAAGACTGCATTAACGATGTAGGGACCCAGCCAATTGGGTTCAAACTTCCCTTTGTTGTCTCGAAACTGCTGATTTTTTGGATTTTCTCTCAAGACTAGGTCACCAACCTGAAATTCTCTTTGTCTAACTTTCTTGTTATATCCTCTAGACATTCTTTTTTGATATACTCTAAGATGATCAAATGCCACTTGTTGACGCTCATCCAACAATTCAAGTTCTTGCAATCTAGATATTTTGTGGTCTTCATCAGTAGCAAGACCTTGCAAAGAAACTCTTAGAGATGGTATTTCCACTTCAATAGGTAATACTACTTTGGACCCATACACCAAAGAAAAAGGTGTAGCCCCAGTAGGTGTTCTAATACTTGTTCTGTAAGCCCATAATGCAAGATCGAGTTGTAGATGCCAATCCTTCCTAGATTTGTTCACTGTTCTATGCAAGATGGTGCTTCCAGCTCTCATTCAGAAGATAAAGAGATCATTATTATACCGAAATTACTCCAAATTCACAAAATACAGAATGAAATGCAAAATGAAATGCAACCTAAACCTAGTCATTGGATTTAAAATGCTTAAAATTCATCACTAAGCATAATGAACATAACATGCAGATTAGAGTTCCTTTCTTTTTAATGTGCAATTTTAATTATCTTGTCTGCAATGATCCTTTTTTCGTTCATATCCTTGGACAGATTTCGCAGGGACCCGAATTGCATCATAAAGAAATTCCCTCAAAACAAACAAATAAATGACATGGACCTCTCTGTAGCATTCAAATAAAAGGAGTCGAGGTATGTGTGGTGATTTCACCTTGATGTGAAGGCCCTTATCATAGACACCTAGTTGATTAGATGTTTCTAGATCATTGGGATCATTCCTACAAGTAGAAAACAAAGAAAATATTATGCCCCCAATCCTTTCTTCTCTTAGTCACAATAGACTTTGTCGAGTTACTCAGAGGGATATTAATCGAAAACCAATATAAAAGACAACATACAAAGTAAATTTTCATTCATAGCTCAAACTATTTAGTGATTGTTTTTCGTTATGTTGTTTTTCTTGTTAACTCAATGATATAACTCTTCAGTAGTCAGTAGACAGGTGACTGACTCGAAGTGGATGAACAGGTTTCACTGATGGAAAGATGACTTGGTTGATACTGCTTAGGACATGTAATGTACTCTGTCGATTAACCTAAGACTAGGACATTAATCAGTTTCAAGCCATGAGGGTTCCAACAAACCAGGATATCACCAAAGTGACTGAAATATATGTACAAGTGAAAGCAAAGATGCATGAAAGCAGGAAATGCCAATGTTGCGTTGATAGATGGAGTGCTTGAGTACAAGAGGCGCCTGGTTACCAGGTTTTCACCTTATTGGTAGAGATTCTTTTTTTTTTTTAATCAAGGTGCCTGTTTACCAGGTTTTCACTAGGGCATTTTCTCTCTTTTTATTTTTATTTTTTGCTTTTCAGGACTTTTTCATATTTTTATGATTTTTTTCAGGACATTTTCAGCTATACAGGTTGCTAGAGTGGAGAATGCTAAGTGAAGAATTTCTTCAAATGGATGGTGTTAATCGATTCACTAAGTTTTTCTCCTTCTGATGTTGAGAGTTAATAGGTACCAGAGCCAAAGACTACAGTAATGATGTAGGGACCCAGCCAGTTGGCTTCAAACTTCCCTTTGTTGTCTCGAAACTGCTAATTTTTTGGATTTTCTCTCAGGTTTAGGTCACCAACCTAAAATTCTCTTTGTCTAACTTTCTTGTTATATCCTCTAGAAATTCTCTTTTGATATACTCTGAGATGATCAAACGCGACTTATCGACACTCATCCAGTAATTCAAGTTCTTGCAATCTAGATATTCTATGGTCTTCATTAGTAACAAGACCTTGCAAAGAAACTCTTAGAGATGGTATTTCCACTTCAATAGGTAATACTGCTTTGGACCCATACACCAAAGAAAAAGGTGTAGCCCCAGTAGGTGTTCTGATACTTGTTCTATAAGCCCATAATGCGGGATTGAGTTGTAGATGCCAATCCTTCCCAGATTTGTTCATTGTTTTGTGCAAGATAGTCAATAGGTTTTTGTTAGATGCCTCGGCTTGTCCATTACCTTGAGGGTAATATACTGATGATCAGTGTTGTTTAATTTTGAATTTCTCACAGAGCTCATCTAGATCTTTGTTCTTGAACTTTCCTCCATTATCAGTCACGATGGACAAAGGTATCCCATACCTACATATGATATAGTTTAGGATGAAGAGAGCTACTTGTTTACTGGTTGCTTTGATGAGCGGAACCGCTTCTACCCACTTAGTGAAGTACTTAGTGGCAGTTATGATGAATTTATGTCCGTTAGATGATGCAAGATCTATCTGACCAATGAGATCAAAGGCCCATTGCTAAAAAGGCCAATGTGTAATGAAGGGTATGATATCCCTTGCTAGAGCATGTATGAGGTTCCCATGTAGCTTACATTTCTCACAAGTCTTAGCAAATTTAATAGCATCTTTCTCCATGTCTAGCCAGTAGTAGCCAGCCCGCAGTAGTTTTTGAGCTAAAGTAAGACCATTTGAATGAGATCCACAAATACCTTCATGGAATTTTGATAATGCATGTTTAGACTCTTCGGTTTTTGGACACCTAAGAAATGCACCATCCAAAACTCATCTAAATAAATAGTTAGCAATGATAACATACCACAAAGCATTTCAGGTTAGGTTCCTTTTCTCATTACGGGTAAGATTTTCATGGACAGTTTGGTCTCGTAGATAAGAGTAAATGTGGCTATATCGGGATGAGTCATGTCCAATAATAGAACAAACTATTTGGGTCTCAAGAGAATCATAGGTAGGATAATGTAACTCTTCCACCAGGAATTCAAAGCGAAAATTGGATTCTTCCAACTCAGGTATAGATACCAAGGTGGCCATAGCATTTGCTGCTCTATTGGAATGATACAAAAGCAAAATACTTCTTAAGATAATCAACCATTCTCTTATAAGGCATCAATTTCTCATCTCGAGTCTGATATGTATCATTGATTTGATTGATGATCAGCTGAGAATCTCCATAAATTTGTAATTCTGCAACCTTCCATTCAATAGCTAGCTTTATCCCATTTACCAAAGCTTCATATTTTGCAATGTTGTTTGTGCAGGGGAACAAAATCTTATAAGACTCTGGGATTGAATACTTCTAAGAAGTAATAAATAGTATTCCAGTAGCAAAACCATTTTGAGTAAAAGACCCATCGAAGAACATCTTCTAGGGTTGTTGAGTAAGATGCATTATTGATTCATCTGGAAACTCTATATGCAGCGGTTGAGTGTCTTCAAGTGGAGCTTCAACAAGTTAATCAAAAATAACTTGTCCTCTTATGGCTTTGTGCTCCACATATTCAATATCAAACTCTATTAGGACCATGACCCATTTTGCCAATCTTCTTGTAAGTGTTTCTTTGCTGAGAAGATATTTGAGCGGATCAATTTTAGCCACCAGCTTGACTGAATGTGCTAACATGTAGTGTCTCAATTTTTGTGATGCAAAGACTAATACCAAGCATGCTTTTTCTATCATAGTGTAGTTCATTTCATAAGACACCAATGTTCTGCTGATGTAATATAAAGCTCGTTCCTTTTTATTGTCATCCTGTTGTGCTAGAAGTGCCCCCAGTGATGAGTCAGTTGTTGATATGTATAAGATCAATGGTTTACCCTGAATTGGTGGATTGGACAGGTACTCTTTGATTTGCTGAAGATGTTGTTCACATTCTTGATCCCAGTTGTATATTACTCCTTTCCTCAATACCTTTGTGAAAGGTTAAGCTTTGTCTGCTAGCTGAGAAATGAAGCATCTGATTGATTGGAGACATCCCTGTAAACTTCTCATTTGGTTGATATTCTTCGAAGGAGGCATTTCCATTATAGCTTAGACTTTCTCAGGATCGACCTTGATTCCCTTCTTTGAAATGATGTAGCCGAGTAATTTTCCAGATGTCACTTCGAATGCACACTTTTTTGGATTTAACCGGAGTTTATATTTTTCCATTCTATCTAGTATAGGGCCTAGCTCTTGAATATGCGTGGATCTCTTCATAGTCTTCACTAAGGTGTCATCAACATAATCTTCCATATTCTTATGCATCATGTCATGAAAGATAGTAGTTACTGCTCTTTGGTATGTTGCTCTTGCGTTCTTTAGCCCAAATGGCATGACATTCCAGCAAAAGGTTCCCCATGCATAGGTGAAAGTTGTCTTTTCTTGATCTCTGGGAGATATTTTAATTTTATTATAGCCAGAGAATCTGTCCATTAGTGAGTACATCTCATACCCAGTAGTCATAACGATTATCATATCAATGTTTGGTAATAGAAAGTCACCCTTCGGACAAGCTTTGTTGAGATCTCTGAAGTCAGTGCAAACTCTAATAGATTTGTCTACCTTTGACACAGGTACTATGTTTGAAATCAATTCAGCATAGTCTATGGCTCTGATGAATCCAGCGTTTAGCAGGTTTTCTAGTTTAGTCTTGACTAGTAGTGCCACATGAGGGTGCATCTTACAGATTTTTTGCTTGATTGGTTTAACTCTTGGTATGATAGAAATATGGTGCATGATAAGATCAGGATCCAGGCCTGGCATATCAGAGTATGTCGATGCAAAATTGATCTTCTTTTCTGAAAATAGATGAGTGAAATCTTTCAATTCTTCTGCTGATAGTGATTGAGATACATGAATAATGTGTGGTGTCTCTTGACTCCCAATGTTCATTGGCTAAGTTGGCTCGATCAATATAGAAGACCTTTCCTGAAAATGACTTGGTAGTATATCAAGTATCTCACCTTCAGGTGCCTCATAGAGGTTTTCACCCTTAGGTATGCCCTTTATTTTTTATTTTTTAGATTCTGACACCACCACAATGTGGTTTTCACCATCAAGTCTTTTATTTTATTTTTTCTTATTTTTACGACTAAGATACTTGATATCTATTTCAGTCATGTTTTCACTCCGTTCACTGGTGGAAGAGTCCATGGGTTCAACTGCATTGAGATAATAGGCTAAGATATAGTCATTGGCAAAAGTAGGTATATTCATTGGCTGGTTTTGTAAAGTGCAGTCAATTAGTTCTGGATGTAGTAAGGATAAATGTTGACTAGGTTCAAGGGCATTCATGGTATTGGTATCACAACTGTAGATCAAAAAGTCAAGTTCCAGAAAGATACCTTGCGTAAGTGTCTTGAGACCAAGAAGAGTCAGAACATGATTTTTAAAGTGCACGTTGATATTTAGTTGACCTGATCCAATAGACATACTTGTAGCATCATTCCCTACGCCAGGCTGGACGTCATATCATTGTTCGACAGCAATAAGATCAATAGATAGATTTTCATCATTTACATCAGATGATTTAGAATTTGATGCTGAGTAGATATTATCAAAATTAGGACTGGCGTCTGTGTTATCAGAGTCACTGAATGAAGTTTTTGAGTCTTCTTCAAGTGATTTAGTGAGTATATGTATGGTATCAACACCAACATATTTAATGATGCAAGTTCCTTCAAGCTCTAGCTCATTTGTCATTTGTATCTGACATACCTGTTGACATGATCTTGTTGTTTCTGTGATTCCTTGTCATCTACTCCATTCAACTTCTTCTGGACTGATGATTGGTTCCGGCTTCTGTTGCTTCCAATTCTTCCTGTGTAGTGCTATACCTAATTTGTTCTATTTTATTAGAGGGGTACATAGATAAAAATATTTCTTGTATTATTCCTTCCTTTAGTCCTTGTTCATAGTTTGCTTGTCTCTTTTGTCTGAATTCTTGTATTTCTTTTTCTAGTTTTATGCACATCAACTCTTGAGTATCATCTATGGTACTAGTAGGGTCTTCTAAAGTTTCTGTAGTGGATGTATCTGAGAGGCGATCTGAACCCCATTAATACTCATTTGATTCAGTCTTTAAATCTTCTAATTGTTGCCTACTAGTGTATGTGACTGGAATTTTCAACGGTGTAAACATTTCCCTGAACCTTTCTACTTCTTCTTTCATATCTTCTGGGACTTCTAATTTTTGTAGCATTGTGGCTAATACCATTGGAGCTTGAGTACTAACGGTTTCTTCTCCCTTGATTGCTAGATCCCCTTGTTCTGTTTCATAGCTGTCTTGAATTTTTACTTCCTGTAATGTTAAAGGCAGTGTCTTTTTCTTCCATTTAGTTTTAGAAGCATGTTTTTGGTCTGATGTTTTTTATGGATTATCCCAGTCCAACTTTATCATTTATGGACTTTGTTTGTAGCTGAATTGGTTCAATGATACCCTCTTGATATTTTCCCAAAGGACCGGTACCTTAATATCCCATGCGTTGAATCATTTTGTAGCCAGGACCATATTGGGTTGGAGAAATCTCACAATGTTGTACTTCCTCTTTTTGACTATCTTCCTTGAAAAGTCAGTTAAGCACAGCATCCTCTTCTATTTCATCTACCAAGGAAGTAGAAGATTGTACAAAGAGACCATCATATATGACATTCAGAGTTGAAGTTTGTGTTCTCATAGCCTCTGATGGTTTGCCCAACTGTTTTGGTGATGGAGGGAGAGAAACTAATGATAGTAGCGGTTCTATCTTATAGCCATCCATGTCGGTATTTGTAATCTTGAATTTCCTTTCTAAGTCTTTCATCAGAGCTTTTGGACTTTCATTTGTAGAGACTGCCCTATTAAGAGGCACAAACATATCAACACCTTTTGTTAATGCATTACCGGTGACATTTGTATCAGCAGCAATACTAACTTCTGTTCCATTATAAGGAAATTTTAAGCATTGATGGTATGTTGATGGAACTGCCTTCATTTCATGAATCCATGGCTTGCCAAGTAAGATATTGTATGACAGAGGGAGATCAAGTACCTGGAAAATGACATCTCTTTCTATAGGTCCCACCCTGATGGGTAATGATACTAGATCCTTAGAGGTCCTTTCTTCTTCATCATAGGCTTTAATTGTTATTTTCTTGGCGAGATCAATGACATTTTTTCAGAGAATCCTAGTTGTGTAAGCAGACTGTAAGTACATATATTCAACCCCGTGCATCCATCTATCAAAACATGTTTAACTCTGTGTTTATGGATCATGGCTTCAATATGCAATGGTTGGTTATGTGGATGATTTAGTGAGTTGTCATCTTCTTTAGAGAAGGTCAGATAGTGAGGTGAAGTTAGATGACCCACCATAGACTGAAACCAATCAATATCTAAATCTTTGGGAACATTAGTGGTGAGCAATTCTTTGTCTAGGATCTCTTTGTGAGCAGAAGAGAGTTTTATCAATTCAAAGATTGAGATTTGAGCATTTGTCCTTTTTAATTGTTCAACAATGCTATATTCAGAGGATGATGTTGAAGTTGGCCTTTTAAATTTATCCAAGGTTGATTCTTTTTGTTTGTTTGACGAGACTGGTAAGTTTGATGTTGCTTGAGTTGGGTTGGAAGAACTAGCTCCTTGGAGAGTGACTTTCCTTTGAGAATGGGTCAGAGCTCTTGCATATAGTGATTCATTTGGTTGATCTTGGACTATAATCACATTGGAATATTTAGATTGGGAAGGCTCAATCATGTTAATGATGTTGTCATTGCTAGTATAAGTATAATTTAGTTTGGCACCTCCTTTGTTCTTTGAAGAATCACCTTGTTCGCAAACAAGTAAAGGGTCTTTAAATGCTTTGTGATCAACATCGGTTGGGAAATTCTCGACAACAATTTTACCAGCGTCTATGAGATCTCGAATCTTATGTTTGAGCTTCATGCATTTGTTTGTGTTATGACCTTTTTATGTCCACCATTTTGGTTTGATTTCCAGATCATATGGCCTGGAATTATCTGGTAGTGTTATCAGATTGTTTGCCAACAAAGTCTTGAAAGTAGATTCATAAAATTCTTCAAGAGGAGTGAAATCATGCTTAAGTTTGGAAAGCCAAGGTTTCTCTTTGAACCATTCTTTTGTTTTATTTGGAGGATTTTCTATTGTAGCTTCATTAGCTTTGAGTGCTTGTGTGACACTAGCCAAGTTGAATATCATGGGTTGTGAATTGGTTTTAACAGTGTTTACTACTCCATTGTTAACAACATTCTTGTTGTTGTCTTTGCCAAATTTCCAATACTTATTCTTCTCTTTAGAGCTAGATCCTGGTTGTATTTTTTTCCAAGGTGAGATATTCCCCTTCTTTATGAGCACATCTTCCATTTGAATGGCATTATCTACCATTTTGTTAAATGATGGGTGTACTTGCATTTGTATACTATATTTTAGTTTTGGGACCAAGTTATTGACAAATATATCCATTTTCTCATAATCTAGGATAGGTCGTGAATACCTAGAGAACATCTTTCTCCAATGTTGGAGGAAAGTAAGGAAAGGCTCCCCTGTTTTCTGTTTATTATTGCAAAGCTCGATCATAGTCACAGGATGTCAAATTTTGTATGAGTATTGTTGTAAAAATAGTTGGATTAGTTCTTCAAATGTTTTTATTCCTTTAGGTAGACTTGAGAACCATTCCATGGCTTGTCCTCCCAAACTCCTTGGAAAGAGTCGCATGAGATATGTTTGATCATGCATGAACTCCATACAAGCAACACAAAATTCCCTGACATGATCTTGAGGATCTGAGGTACCATCATATTTGTCAAATTTTGGGATCTCAACTCATGAAGGGAATGGAGGCATGTATATATTTTTGTCAAATGGAAAGGGTCATATTGTCTCTAGAGAATATTGTTTTGGGGACTTATCCTTATTCTTCAATTTTGTGATCTCAGTCTGTAAGGCTTATAATCATCTATGTACTGTGAGTATAGGTGATTCTTCCTTTTTAGTAACAAGTGTCTAAACATCATATCCAGTAAGAAGTTTGGCACATTGTTTTGCTAGTTCTAAGAAATAGTCCTCCTTTTCTCGAGCCAGGATAGCTTTCATCATTTTTCAGAAGTCTCTATCCTTTTTACAGTCATGAATATCTTTTTCTAGAGGTTCAGTGTCTTCTTCAGCTTCACTTGATGAGGAATCATTATCGATTTCATGAATACTAAGGTTGTCTTTGTCATTGTATTTCATCTCACGTATAGTGGGAGATTCGGGTTCATCAAAAATTGGTACTCCTGAGGACGAAGGTTTGTCAGTGAGTGGGTCCTTCATGTAGTATGGGTTATCTTGATATGTGAAGGATTGTCCTTTGCCTTTGGCTTCTTTCTTATGAGAACTCTTAGTTTGAGTAGGCATTTTTACAAATTAGTGTGACCTAAAGTTGTTTGTGATGTAGAGGTCAAGATCAATTTCAGAGCTAGTTGTTCGGTTAACGTATTGTTTGAGAGAAGCAACTAAGATTTAGTCTGGTTGCAAGAAAGATCTATCCTGTATAAGACATTTATCTAAGTTGATTCTAGAGTAGTGACTAAGATTTCAGTCTAGTTTCAGGAATGATCTATCCTATATAAGACGTTATCTAAGTGACTTAGGTTTGATAGGTAGTTGATTGAACTAGCTGAAAGATGATCGACCAAATCATGCAACATAAATGGCTGAGGTACACTGTCTTGATTTGTTTATGCTCAGGATGATGATAACTAGCATTATGTTCGCTATAGACTATTTTTAGGAGAGTTTGACTGCTCTGTACTGACAAAACTAGAGATTTGTACGACAGGATTTACTGAGCCAGATGACAATTTAATAGCTTTAGGACAACAATAGTTTTGTTTCATATGAGTTGTTGCTTAGTATCATATGATAAATGGGTATGTCCAAGACGAAAAAAGATTTAGTGCAATTATGTATCGTACAACATAGGATATAGAGCAGGACAATAAATGATCAGATTCATATGACTATTAATAGGATAGAGACAAAAATTTAGAGTTTTTCAATAGCTGAGTATGACAACTTAGTATGACCAATTTTGAGATGGACTGAGATTTGACTAGGATATACTAGTTTTGGACAAAATTTTGACTTAGGATGGACTAGTTCTAACATAGACAGAGTTTTTGATCACTGAGTTGTTTCTTCTTTTCTCCAATTTTGGTATTCTAGTTTTAGTTTGAGGGATGAAAACACAAAAAACACTTAGTATGAATACTAACTCCAATCTCAGCATGCAAGCCCTACGGAATTTGGTGAGAGAAAAAAACCTTTTCTTGTAGACTCGGGTACACACCCAATAGATAATCAAAATAAGGCCACTAAGTCTCATGCAATGGATTCTCAACGTCATATTATCCAACTCCAAATGCTAATGGGGGCAAGAAATGACAAGAATCTTGGGAGAGTTTTGATTAAGTAAAAGCAGGTATTTGAAAGGTACCTTAACCTTGTACAAGCCAGGAGATCAGAATTACAAGAGAGAAAAGTGCCTGATCACTTCAAAAAATAGAAAGATCCCAACCGAAAGGGATCAACTTACATAAAAAAACATAAAATAACCATAAATAGACAGCGAAAGGAAAGCACAGTGACAACCAAAAGATAGAACCAAGGACCCCTGCAGAAATAGAGACAAAGATAGAGACCTAAATACTTTTCATGATTTCCTCAGCATGAACAACCATTTGTTTCATGTTGTTTGTTGAGGTCTTTAATTCCTCCAACTCACAAACTTTGATGTCACCCTTGATCTTTGTGTTAGCTTTGGTCCTCTTTTCGTGACCCTTCTTGTCCGGCTGCTATTTATCACCATCCTTCTCTGCATTGTTCTCAAGCCTGTTGATCAAGATGTTCATGTTATCCACTGAAGCTTTGAGGATTTGAAAATTTTGATCTGCAATCTTCTTAACATTGAGTTCCAGTCTGTCGATTCTGCTACCCAAGTTGTTCATTTTATTTTCCATTTCCTTGATATCTCCCATCTCATTGACCTTTTTTTTCTGTTGCTATGATTTTACCCACCATACATTCAATAGCTTCCGAATTCTGTAGAACAGCAACCAGTTCCTTAACATGTTTTGTGAGGGGCTTATCACCAACCGTAACTCTTGTGATAGCCTTCGTATCCATCTTCAAACTGTTGATATCCTTCACCATGGTTGCAATGGTCTCAGAGAAAGCTTTTATAGTATCATTATCACCAATACCACTTTTATCCCCTTTATCCTCCTTCTGTAGACTTGTGGTATTCAAGACCTTAATGTTGCCCGTCACCAGGTTGACCTCCCCCTCTTTATCCTGACCCTCATCCTTCTTGTTCTCCTCAACTTCCTCCTTAAAATCAACCAGAATATGGTTGATTTCTTTATTGTTACCCTTTTTAGTGTTCTTCCTCTAAGTCTACTTTCCAGTTGCTTTCCCTTTCTTTTTTTTTTACAATTTTTTTCTCAAAGGATTCAGTTTTAGACTCCGACATGTCTGAATCCACCACAATCCTTTTCCTCTTAGCCTTATTCCTCCCTTTTTTTCTAGTCTCTTCCGATTCTCCCTTAGTCTCCGATTCAAAGTTGAATCCGCTAGCTTCACCCTCCATAGTCTCATCTCTTATATTTTTGCCTTTAATAGGCTTTTCAATGCATTTCTCCTTAAGCATTTTATAAACTAGGATCATACGCCCTTGGTGGAGGGCATGGTCACCTTTAGGATCCTTTTGAACCTCCTTGATAGTGTGGTCCATAGAACAGACAAGCTAATAAGGCAAGCTCATCTTTTCCCCATGGCGAAAATGGTTGAGCAAGACAAAGTGATGACCATAGGCTCTAGTAAACCAACCATCCAAAGTAATGTAAGTGATAGAAGAAAATAAAACAAACCTCCATGGCCTGCAAATCCTCTTTGGAGCATGGTAGGAGTTGTCGATTTTTACCATCTTTCTCCTCTCTTCATCCGTGACTGGGAACTTATCCGCTGCTTTATTTGATATGTTGCGGTCCCTGTAAAATTCCATTTCCTCAGTAGTCATCCCCATGGCCTCAGCAATGACCTCCTCATCAACATTCATCATCTGGGACCCGACTTGGATTTTACTATTTTTCCAGTTCTTGATGAAATAGTTGGTAATAGTGGGATCTTTCCCACTTAGCCTCTCCATGAAAACATTCAAACCCCCCTGCTGAAGGATATCCCAGACTTCGTTGTTCTTTCTCCAGTCAGAGCAAGAGGTGGGTTCAAATCTTTTCTTGTTACCTCCCATTTTTTTAGCACTTTCCTTAAAATTCCTTCTCTCGGCTTGAAAACATCTCCTCTGGTTTATGTGGATGCCCTATAAGAACACCCAGAATCCATGCCAGATAATTATGATAAGACACCTATATAAATGCTCATTATCTTTTAAATAACCCTGCATCAAAAAACGCGGAAGAGACATTAGAAATAATGATTAAAAGTACCACATTGCCTAGCCTGGCTATGGTCCAGATTAAGCAGGGATTTAATTTCACTTGCAATCTCACTTTCACTATAACTAGTAATGATGTCTTCCGATTGGCAAGCTAGGTTGGCAACCCAATCAGTGCAAGAATTGACCTCCCTATACACATGTAAAAACACAAATTTAAAATTCTTCTTTGATTTTCTTAGTTGCTTTAATAGCATTACTAACTGACCAAGAAGGCAGGAATTTCATATTTAAACAATTGATTATGTTCAATGAGTCTCCTTCACACCAAACTTTAGTGTAGCTAGCTTCCTTAGCAAGGATCATCCCATGGTAAGCCGCCATTGCTTAGGCAACATGATTTGTCTGATTTCCTATGGGAATACTTTTTGTGATTTTGCAAGTTCCCCGTTCGTCCCTAAGGACCACTCCACATCCAGCAACACCCGGATTACCCTTTGAGGCACCATCAAAATTAATTTTCATCCACCCTTTGGGTGGATTGATCCATATCACACCCTCTCTAGGGTTGATCTGAAAGTGCTCTTGACCCTTTAATCTCCACTTCTTGTAGATAAATTGATCATCCTTATCTTGAGGATTATCAATGCCTTCTATGATATTCATATTTTCCACTATATTTCTTTTCATTTTTTCAAACACAATTTTAGCCTTAGAAACCTTCTCTAAAAACTCTATCATTTCTCTTTTTCCATATACCCCAACACATATGAGCTAAGGCAATTTTCCATAATAAAGTTGTGGACTTATTCCTTGAAGGATGATGCCAAGAGTTGAAAACCTCCTGAATCAACTCAGGGAAACCCCAACTGATTTTGAAGTGGTCCAGACAGCTTCCCTAGACATCAACAGAGAAAGGGCAATGAAAGAGCATATGATTAAGTATCTTGGGAGAGTTACTATCTCTCTTGCACAAAGATTATCCCCCTTTTGGAGGTGAACCAGGTAGCTTCTAATTTTAATTGGATCTAGTAAGGGGTCTGTCCAGCGCGTCGAGGTATAAACTCAATTAAGAGGTCTCCTAGCCTTGAAAACCAAGGTTTAATATACCCGAAGGTATGGAGGAGAGCTATTCTCGAGCACTGTCATTGACTTGATTTTCATCAAATCATGTTTATTTTATAGTGGGTTGGAGTACTTGGCATTTATCCGTTCCCACTTAGGTTGTTCCCCTCACACCGGTCATAAAGGCTTTAAGAGTTTTTAAGCTCCTCGGGAGGGTAGGCCTGCTAAAGATGTACAAATCTCAAACAAAGAAAAAGCCTCAAGGGTCTGAATTTCTGATTGTCTAGAAAAAGACAAGAGCATACTCTCCTACCTCTCATAATCTTCTAAAAACATGAAATACATATTTGTTCTTTAACCAAATAGCAATTTAGGTGCCTAAAAGTGAATTGAAAGAATACACGATGTTTGGTTGATTCTCCTCAGGCAACTTGCAAAGACAACGAATCAGTAGTCATATTGTCTTTGTGTGACAAGCATATTCTTTGACAAGCGTTCTGCAAAAAACTAATTAGGCTTTGAAAAATTCTAAGATAGACAGATCAAAAACCAGGGTCAGTCGTCAGACTAATCAATTTGAACAGAAAGCCAAAATCATGAAATTTACTTTTTTGTCTTTTTAACTAGAAAAATACAGAATCGTACGATAAAGTTTAAGCTCGTACGATACAAGATTCCATTTTGTACAATACAGGAATCCAGTTTGTACGACACCTGCAATTTGTCATTTTGGCCTATGAGAAATGTTGTACGATATGACGTAGAGGCTGTATGGATGAAAACCTGAAAAGTCAAAAATCTAAAAAAATAACAAAAATGAAAAAAAGTCAGTCTTGGAGGCCGAAAAATGTAGTCTTCTGCCCCATGGTGGGTGCTAGAAATGTGTGTGTGAAAAGTGGAATAAGAATATATATCTCCAAGAAACAACACTTCAATTAAGTCATTACATGTATGGTTAGATAGATATAAGCATGAATAATAAAACCATAACAAATCGACCAATTGCCTTCTAAAAGATGCGAGTACAAGATTGCTCTTAGATTTTTATAAGAAATACCAGTGACTAGATTACACCAAGACGAAGGATTTAATCTATATGAGCATAATATTAAGCTAAAATGGATGCAAGATGGATGAATAATTTAAGCAATAATGAATTCAAGCAATACGGATTCAAGCAATATGGATAAAACTAAATATGGATGCAAATAATCTAAAAAAGCACAATATATTCAATGACTCTAGAGCAAAAAATCAGCGTAATAATAATCTCCAAGCATGTTCTCAAAAATCTTTGGGGTAAATTGGATGAGATCTAAAGGCTGAATTTATAGAGAATTACAAGAGAGTTGATGAAAGAGCTCAACTTAGGATTAATTGAAAATAATTGAGAAATCAAGTTCAGTTAACCTTGAGATAGATTCCAATTATAGTTTAATTGAAATGCATTTAAAGAAGAAGTTCAAGTTGCATTGGAAATAAGATTTAATTAATTCCATGCATTTGTGATAAAAATAGATAATTCTTTAATTTATTCAAGAAAAGAGTCTTTTCAATGCAACTGAACTTCTTTTTCTGAAAAGCTTTGAGTTCCAATTTTAGAGAATAATCAATAATCCAATTAATTGCTTTTCTGATTTCAAGTTCTAAATTTAGAAAAAGAAATAATATCTCAAGTTTGATTTCTCTCTCAATTCAATTCTTTTATTTTATTTTATTTTCAATTCAACTCTTGCTTTGTAATTAATTCCTCTTTTGTAATAAATTAATTCCTTTTTTGCATGATTAAATGGCAAATTTATTAATTAATTAAATATGCTAGGATATTTAATTAAAATAGGATAATTGATTAAAATGATTTTCTTGGAATGATTCAATTAATTAAATAAATATTTAATTAATATTGAGTAATTGACTTGCCATGTGACATTTGATGATTGAAGAATTAATAAATGTGCTCAAGACTGATTTAATTGCCTTTGGTTAGGACCTTGGTGATGTTGTCGAGATTAGGGGCCCATGGTTTAGATGACCATTTTTAGGGTATTACAACTCCAAAAGAAGAAACACCTTCTAGACAAAAAAAAGAGGAACATGGTAGAAGACAAGAGGAACTTGCAATCCAAAGAGAGGAAGCATCTGCTAGAAAACAAGAAGAGGAGAACAACAAAAAACAAGAAGAAGAGAACAATAGAAAACAAGAAGAGGGGAACAAAAGAAAACAAGAAGAGTTGGCAATCCAAAGGGCGAACGCAACCGCTAATAAACAACAAGAACAAAAGGACATAAGACCACAAGAAGAGAGAATCTCTAGTCAGCAATAAGAACAAAATGATAGAAAATACCAAGAAGAGTCAACTTTCAATCAACAAAGATAAGAAACTAATGTAAGGCAATAATACTTGATAGCAAGACTAGTAGAAGTAACCATTAGTCCAGAAGAAGTAGAATATGAGAGAAGAAAAGAACTAGAAAAGAAAACTAAAGAAGCAACCCACAATCTATATGAACAAAATTTGTAGATTACAAGCTAGCAGTGAAACTGACTCGCATGAGTGGAAATTTGATAAATGTTTTGCGACATCTTCTGAAGAGGCTTGCGATGTAAAATATGTAGATTGTGATGTAGTCCATTTGTATGGGGGCCATACGTCATAATATAGGCCACTTGAATGGGGATCACAAATGATCGATTCTAACTTCACCAGGGTTAATTGGGAGAGTCTATCCCGAGGAGAGTGATATCCTTAACTCGACCGAAATAACCGAAAACTTTGACAACTCTGTCATGACCGTTGAAGTTTTTGAAACAAATCAACTAGACAATCCTTATCCTTAATATACCCAAAACTTATTAACTGGGAGAACACTGAAATCATTGAGATAGATACCTTCCCAAATGACCATGCTATAGCCATAAATCTTAATAATGTTATACCCATAACAACCAAAAGAGATTCCACCAGTGAATCTAATAACGCATCTTCTACTTAGGGGGGTGCCAAATCTTCCAGACGCAAAAGTGAAATTAAAGAATAAAAAAGGTCTAATGCTGAAAACCATTCTATGACAACATTAGATCAATCAAAAGATAAAAGAAAGGGCATATCTGAGGGTGAAAACCTCCTTGAGGCACCCGAAGACGGAAGATTTGACACTCTCCTAGAACACTTTCAAGAGAGTTCGGCTATCCTGATTGAACCTATAGAAGTAGTCAAGATCAATACTCCAAAGAATCCTAAGATTCTCCACCCTACAACATCTTTATCAGAACAAGAGAGAAAAGACTACAGTGACTTCTTCAAGAGAAGGTGAATCAACTTTGTCTGGTCATACGTAGATATGTTAGGACTAGATCTAGACCTCATCATGCATCACCTCAATGTTGCTCCAAGAGCTAAGTCGGTCAAACAAAAACTCAAGAAGATACACCCTCACATTGCTCTTCTTGTCAAAGAAGAGTTGAATAAACTATTATATGTAGGATTCATAAGACCAGTTGCATATCCAAACTGGGTGTCAAATATTATACCTGTGTCAAAATTGGATAAAAGTATCAAAGTGTGCACGGACTTCAGGGACATGAACAAGACATGCCCAAAGGATGATTTTCCACTACCAAGCATTGATATCATTGTAGATCTCATAGTAGGATATGAAATTTTCTCTTTAATAGATGCTTTCTCAGGGTACAACCAGATCAAGATAGCCCCTCAAGATCAAGAGAAAATGGCATTCATGTGCCCTTGGGGTACTTTCTATTGGAATGTCATGTCTTTTGGGCTCAAGAATGTTGAAGCTACTTATAAGAGAGATATGACCACCAGTTTCCATGATATGATGCATACCTATATGGAAGATTATGTGGATGATATACTAGCAAAATCACACACCAGAGAAGGACACCTGGAAATTCTAGACAAAATATTTGACAGGTTAGATAAATACAAGTTGAGACTGAACCCAAAGAAGTGTTCTTTCGGGATCACATCAGGCAAGCTTCTGGGATATATCATATTTGCTCATGGAGTAGAAGTTGATCCAGCAAAGGTAAAATCTATAATGGAAATGGAATCACCGAAGAAAATCAATCAGTTACGTTTTCTACAAGGGAAATTGCATCAATAAGAAGGTTCATATAACAATTGGCTAATCACTATCATCCATTCACTCACTTATTGCACAAGAATGTTCCATTCAGATGGGACGAAAAATGTGAGGAATCCTTCACTCAAATCAAGGAATATCTGGTAACTCCACCAATACTAGCATCATCAATTGAAGGAAAACCATTGTTGCTTTACATCTCAGCTATAGAAGTATCACTAGGAGTTCTCCTGGCGCAACATGACAATGAAGGAAAAGAATGAGAAATCTACTATATCAGTAGAATTCTAGTTAGATATGGGTTGAACTACACAATAGTGGAGAAAACATGCCTAGCAATAGTGTTCACATCCTAAAAGTTGCAACATTATATGCTCACACACTCAATTAAGATGATTACAAAGATCAATCCTTTAAAGTATCTCCTAAGCAAGGAAACACTGATAGACCAACTAGCTAAATGGGTCATGGTGTTGAGTGAATTTGACGTAGAGTATGTTGATAAAAAATCTATAAAAGGACAAGCAATCGCGGATTAACTAGCCGAAGTGCCCCTACATGATGATACACTATTACAAATTGAATTTTTGGATGTAGATGTTCTCAACATCAGTAAAAAGAATTGGGAGTTGTATTTTGATGGTTTCTATAGACAACATGGATCAGGTGCAAGGATTTTATTTATAACACCTCAGGGTCACACTATCCCTAAATCATACAAGTTGAGTTTCCCATGTATAAACAATAAGAAAAAGTATGAAGCATTATTTATCGGCCTCAAGATGGCTACTGAATGGAATATCATAGATTTGCATATATATGGTGATTCCTTATCAACCAAATAAATGATGGGTACCAAACCAAGGATGATAAACTGATGCCCTACAAGAAACTGGTTGATGATTTCAAGAAGTACTTTGTTGAGATCACTTTTGTTCAGATCCCAATGAATGAAAATAAAGCAGTAGATGCCATGGCAACAATAGCATCTCTTCTACAAACTCAAGAGAATCAAGAGCATTATAAATTCCTAGTGGAAGAACTCTTTTATCCATCCCATGATCCCCTTGACACCCAAATTGTTTACAATATAGCCGGAACTGATTCCCCACGTTATGGCCCAACGTATCTTTACTTGAAAGATAATATCCTTCCCCTAGACCTCTCACAAAACTAGAAACAAAATTTTATCCGTCAATCCTCTCGCTATACCATTATCACTAATACCCTTTATAGACGAGGTCTAGATAGCACTCTCCTTAGGTTCCTCAAACATGACGAATCTGAAAAAGCCTTAAACAAAGTCCATGAAGGTATTTATGGCACACATTCAAGTGGTCTTATGTTGGCCAAGAAACTCATATGCTTGGGTTATTATTGGTCTACTATGAAAAGATAGTCCTTCACATATGCCAAGAAATGTAAACAATGTCAGATTCACGACAATTTGATTCATGTACCGACACAAGAATTACATCCTTTGGTAGGATCATGGTCATTTTCTCAATGGGGATTGGACCTGGTAGGAAAGATTCACCCTTCATCTTCAAATGGACACAAGTTCATTTTGACTGCTACAAATTACTTTACTAAATGGATTGAGGCAGTACATCTAACAACAATGATAGGAAAGAAGATAGCTTATTTTATCCTCAACTATATCATCTATCGCTATGGCATTCCCATCTCCATTATCATTGATAAAGGAAGACCTTTTAAGAATCAAGATGTGCAAGAACTATGTGAGCGATTCCAAATCCAACATAGATTCTCAACACCCTACTATCCTCACAGGAATGTTCAAGCTGAGGCATCTAACAAAACAATCCTGAAAATTTTGAAGAAGACAGTCAATGAAGCTGGTAGGGACTGGAATGTTTAGTTGAATCCTTCTCTATGGGCTTATCGCTTTAGCATCCGTACACCCACTAGGGCAACTCTGTATTGCCTTTGTATGGGTTAGAAGCAATCTTTCCAATTGAAGTAGAGATACCTTCTCTACGAGTTTCATTAAAGGAACTCATTCCAGATGAGGAGCAGAGAGTATCCAGGTTACAAGAACTAAAGTTTCTACAAGAGCATCGCCAAAATGTTTTTAATCATTAAAAATCATATTAGCAAAGGATGGTGAGAAGCTACAATCATCAGGTGAAGCTGAGAGTATTTCAATTGGGAGATCTTGTCTTAAGATAAAATCCATGCAACCAACAAGATAGAGACAAAAAGGGGAAGTTTGAACCAAACTAGTTAGGTCCTTTCCTTGTGGTTGTTGCATATGGATCCAGAGCCTACAAATTGTCAATGCTAGAAGGCAAGTGGTTCGATGAACCTATCAACACAATGTACCTAAAGAAATTCTATGTCTGAAAAAGAAGAGAAAATCCAAAAACAACAGAAAAGAGAAAATCCAAAAAAGTGAAAAGGCGAAAAATCCAAAAGAAAATGAAAAAGCAAAAAATACAAAAATAGCGAAAACAGTGAAAATAAAAAAAAAAAATCAAATATGGGAAAAATACAATAAAAAAAGATGGTGTATACCTGGCAATAGGTGCTATCTAGTAGCTGACTCTTCCATCTAGGAGTTCATGCTTTCTTCCTCTTTCCTCCATCGCTTTGTACATATCCATCATAAAAAGCCTTTTGTACATAATCAGGCACTATTATCTTACCCTGGCTTGGATCATCGTATATATCCATAATAAAGTTTGTTTATAGATTGGGGGCAAAATCCTGAACCTAGTTAAGGGAAAAATGCACATTTTGAGCTTAAACAAAATAGACAATTGCAACAGTTAGACAACACTTACAGTGAAAACTGAGACACATCCAATGTTGAACACATGATCAAAAACTTTCACACATCAACCCTCAACCGTCAAACACGACATTGTAAAACAAATATCAATGGATGGTATCTTCTGAATAAAGGTTTAAATACTTTAACATGATTTTTCAACTGAGGGATTCTTCATTTTCGCTATCATCTTTCCTGAGTGACTCAAGGATGTCTTGGACAAGAGGAATGAGGAAGGAACATGATATTTTATTTATCTACTATCTATAAATTAATCATTAATATGTGTAAGTTTGTCTCGGGACATGATCTGCAAGGCATCATCAAGGATATTTTATATGTGCACATGGGAATGATTAATTATGTTTGTTTATGCAACCAACACTCAGGTCATCTTGGTTCAATTATACCAAGATACTTGTGCTAACATGCAATATTAAAACCCAGAGAAGCAGTGCTCAGGTCATCATGGTTCCCATCGATGTTTGCACATACTTGCCACATTTTAAAGGCTCAATGATGATAAAAGGAAATTACCAAAGTAACCAATCTGATCATAGCATTGCATTTCGTTAGCATTTGCATATGTAGAATAGATTGCATTTCATTTTTACATGGGGATTCTAGAAGTTCATCTTTTTCCAAGGCTGAAGGTTTCAAACAGATGTTATCTCTCTTATTAAGTGATTGAGTACATTGGACATTAACAAAAATAATCAATTCATCCATCTTGCATGTTAAGTTAGTTCATTTAATTTTATTGCATTTGAGCATTGCATAGTGTTGGTTCCCAAAACCATAGATTGGAAAACCCAAAGACTTGCCAAATCCTCAAGCAATCCAATCATCCTTGGCCAACTAATAGGGATAGTCAAAGACTAAATCCCTCTGCACTTTAGGCTCCACTAAACCTAGGTGGGTGTACCTCACACTCTCAAGCACAAAAGAGATTATTTAAAGTGGATTTAAGCCTTTTAGCAAATTACAAACTGGCAAATTGTTGTCTGCAATTATGTTTTACTATGTGCTTTAAATAAATGCCCTCGAAAAGAAATGATTGTGAATGTATATTAAAAATGAGATTACTTTCAGACCTAAAAGACATATGCATAGATCAATTCATATAGGATTTGGGAAGAATGTTTTTCTATCAAGGACCTTGAATGCATACAAATCAAAACCTTGAAAAATCAATAACAGGCCAGTGCCTCTATCCAGGGATATATATGACACTTTGTGGACAGAATATCTTATCAACTCAAGAGATGATTTCTCATCAACTATGAAGGTTCAGTATGTGTTACACAAACAATAAGAAGTCAATCTTTCACCTAATGCAACAACATGTGATTCACATCATAGCAAATCTATAAACAAATTTATCAAGAGGACAAAGATAACTCATCAACACAAAAGTGTACACAATATTTGGAAAAAGAGACAGTGAACCTTGTATATTAATCTCTAGGAAATAATTGCATACATAAGTTTCACTTGTAAATACTTCATTACATGTTGCTTGCACAAAATGATACTTCTTCTTCCTATAGACTTCACTAATACAAAATGATATTCAATCATTACATCATTATGTTGTTCTTATGACTCCCCTCTTCATATCTACATTTTTTAACCACTTATATATGTGGTTGAATGGGCACCATACCCCTTTTGGGGTGAAAATTCGCCATTTTACATTAAAATTAACAAAACCCTTTGAAATTAATATGCAAACTAGTTAGTCAATAACCTTTCTTTAAGCTATCCTTCTGGTTTTTGTTTGGTTAGATGCCTTAAACTTCAACTACAAATCTGAAAAAAAAAATTATGGTAGGAAACATCCACTTCTAAAATGGGTCTTCATCAGATTTGATATTTACATACATTTTCATTCTAATTCAACATCTTCTTTCATGCAGGTCCAAATAACAGGCTTTTTCAGCCTTCTTACGGTCTTCTGTATGGTCTATAGCCAAAAACACATTGTACAAATCTGATATTTTTACTGGAGCTTGGGAACTTGATTTTATGAACTGGGTATTTCTTATATTTTCATGTTTCATTCATTTTAATTCTTTGTTAATATAATCATTTCTACAGATCAAAAACACTAGTCTTTCATGGGGTCCATTGGAATTAATTTATTCACATCCTCCTTTACTTTAGTTGTTCAAATCATTAATCATCCATTATGTGTCATTTCCATGAAGTGACCACCATTTTTAATAGTAGGGTGCTTGAAATTATTTGAAAATTTGAAGCTCCTATAGTGGCTTTGTTTGGGGATGTATGCCCCTTGCGGGCATAGCAAGAATCTAGTTTTCTCTAGTAGAGTAGACCATTGTCAATCACCTCCCTTCTGTAGATTATGTTAAAACTGCATCTAGTGACCCCTAGGTCCCAAAAACATGAACACTCATTTTTCCTGGATCAAACACCTGGTTCTCATCATGCAAAAATATTCCAGTTTGGCACATATCATCAACCAATCCAATTTCATCGTAAAGCTTATCAATTGTCATATTTTCATGTTTACCATATATGTTGTAATATATTTTATTTTTGTCTTGATATTCCATGCTAAAAGAATCACAACAATCTCCTTTTGTTTTCACCACACAGGGCATCAAACTTTTATAAATCGTTATATCATTTGATTTATAAAGTTTTATCTTTTGAGAATTTTTAATATTTTTAAATATCACATTATCTCTTCTTACTTTATGGAAACACTCCAAATCATCCCTGGCATATTTCTTTTTACCCCTCCTTCTTGAATTTACCATATAGTAAATCAAATTCCTCTGAACCATCATGCTTTTATCCTTATAAGGGTTTTTCCTTTGAAATACTCCTATACTTGGAAATACATCAATATTCATCCCTATTTTATAGGGTTTCTCCATTTCTCCTGAGAGGTGTTGGCTTTCAACCTTTATTTGCTTGTTGTGATTAGGTGAAATTATACTAACAATATCAAAACCAGAATTGGGAGAGTTTTTTTTTTCTTTGTTACTCCCCTATGTGATTGACGTAAACCTAAAGTCAAAAATTCAGACTTAGGCTTACTTTTCAATTGTACCTTTTGTTGGAGAGATAGATTATTTGGAAACCCTAAACTTTTCTCATGAACGTGTTCTTTTATTTTTGAAAAATTTATATCACCAATTTTATTTTTTTGAGTGTGCTTTGGAGAATGCAACTTTTCTGATCCATAACAATGCTCCCAATTATCCTCATTGTTATTTATGTCATTGCTCAATAAGATCTCCTAATCATCTGGAGACATTTCTTGTTCTTCATTTAGTGGATTTGAAAACACATAGAGATCTTTGTTAGACATACTCTGGCAGTATGTCATTTCATCATTTATATCTACAATATTATAAAGAGGATTTGTAAAACATTTAAAATGATCTTGATAGTTATATGACTCTTCAATTTTTTGGTCATCATATGTGCTCTCATTGTCATTAATGTATTTATCAAAGAAATAGGAGGACTCATCACATAAAGTTTTTTTTCTGAATGGCAGCCATCCTCTGTCATGTCATCACACAGCTGATTTGAAAAATATTTGAACCTATTTCCAGGTGCATGTGCACATTCTATCTGTTGTCCATGACACACCTCTTTTTCCTTTGTTGCATTTCTCTGATACTCTCTATCTAGAAGATTTGAAATTTGTTCACTACTGAGTAGACAATCTTCCTTTTGATATTGCATGTTGTCTATTTCCACACAGGTCTCATCAACAATGGATTCTTCTTCAATCTGGTCCAAAATTCCCTCTTCATTAGGGTTTTGTGTTCCCTCTGTAGATCTCATCCTACATCCATTATCTTCTGCAACAATTTCATCATGTAGATACCTGAGAAAACTATACAACTAAGAGTCATACCCTAACTTATATATTTTATTTAATAACTCATAAAATGGAGGCTTGACATCTGAAGGTATCTGCTGATAAATATTGAACATCCTCATGAAGAAATTTACTACAGATTCATCTTCTTGTTTTTTTATATTTAAAAATTCATCCAAGGGAGACGCACAAAATTCAGTTTCCATAGTGTATTCTTGGTCTTCCTCTAGCTCATAGCACATGCTTCCTTCTTCACCTGCATCATGAAACACATCAAGGAACCATTGCTCCAACTCCCTCCATGATGAGATGCCCTGTTTAGGGAGTGATTCATAGGCTTCTTTTGCACTATCCTTCAATGTCCTGACGAATAACTCCATCACATAATCTTCTGCATAAATCTCATAATCCTTTACGAATGCATAAAATGAGCCCAAATGATCAAGTGCTAATTCATCATATTCCCCATGGAATTTTGGTACAAGTTGTGAAAGCTTAGGGAAAAACTTGTTTGGGATACATTGAAAGCTTCTGAGATCCAATGGCCTAATGCCATCTAGAATAAATGGTTTTCTTTGAAACATTCTAAACCAAAATTGATATTTCTTTCAAAAAGGAAAAATTTCATCTCCTTCTAGATCTTCTCCCTCAGCAAAGTCACCAACTGAAATAGATATTGTTATGTAGAATAGAGTCGCCACCTCATGTGGAGGAAAATATTACTTATTGATCTCCTGGGTTCTTCCTTCCAATAGAGCACATCTTAATAGAGATTCTGCAATTGAAATTATGTAGACAACTCCCCAACAAAGTCGCCAATCTGTTGGGTGACTCAGATGGGGAAAACAAAACTTATCAAATCTTCAATGAAAAAACACTAGAGCTTCTAGGTGAATGTCAAACTATGTATGACAACTCCCCAACAAAGTCGCCAATCTATTGGTTGTGGGACTCAGATGGGGAACTCACAACTGGTTACTAATTCAAAAATCTATCACCACAGATTCTAGATTATATTTTACCAATATCTTCAATTTAACTCCCCAGTAGAATCTTAATAATTCCTCCCCAGCAGAGTCGCCAATCTGTTGGTTCCCAAAACCACAAATTGGATAACCCAAAGACTTGCCAAATCCTCAAGCAGTCCAATCATCCTTGACCAACGAACAGGGATAGTCAAAGAATAAAGCCCTCTGCACTTTAGGCTTCACTAAACCGAGGCAGTTGTACCTCACACTCTCAAGCACAAAAGAGATTATTTAAAGTGGATTTAAGCCTTTTATCAAATTACAAACTGACAAATTGTTGTCTACAATTATGTTTTACTATGTGCTTTAAATAAATGCCCTCAAAAAGAAATGATTGTGAATGTATATTGAAAATAAGATTACTTTCAGGACCTAAAAGACATATGCATAGATCAGTTCATATAGGATTTGGGAAGAATGTTTTTTCTGTCAAGGACCTTGAATGCATACAGATCAAAACCTTGAAAAATCAATAACAGACCAGTGCCTCTATCTAGGGATATATATGACACTTTGTGGATAGAATATCTTATCAACTCAAGAGACAATTTCTCATCAACTATGAAGGTTCAGTATGTGTAACACAAAAAATAAGAACTCAACCTTTCACCTAATGCAACAGCATGTGATTCACATCATAGAAAATCTATAAAAAGATTTATCAAGAGGACAAAGATAACTCATCAACACAAAAGTGTACACAATATTTGGAAAAAGAGACAGTGAATGGTGAAAGACCACCTAACACAAAAGCACAAAAGGAGTCTATAATAGGATAAAGATCAATTCATAAGTATATTCAATTACATTTTCATTTGTAATGTCATTTTGAGTCAATATGAATCAATATGTAAGGCTAAAAGAGCCCATTGTAATGAGTTGTCCAAGTTGTCCTAATAAGGTCTTGAATTAGTCATTTGGTAAAATTTGTATAAAATATCCTTGGAGGGATAAAATGGTGACAAAAATACATGATTATTCCATCCTAATATTTTTTGAAGGTTATTTTGAAGGTTTAAAGTCATTTGAGTCAAAAGTTGTAAAAGTTGTAAAATGCAACTTTTCAAAAGTTGTAAAAAGACCAAAATGGGAAGTTGTATGGTCATAAGAGGAAGTTGGGTTGTAACTTCCATGTGAATATTAAAAGGCTGTAAAACCTCTATAATGGTCATTCATAAGAGGATGTAAAAATTGGAGAAGGAATTAGAAAGCATTGGAAACATTTTGGTATCATATTTTCATTGTTTTCAATCTCTTGTTTTGTGATCTTGAAATTTTTTCCTCTTGTTTCCAGGCCTTGTACAACCATGTACAACCTGGAAACAAGTGTATTTCCATAATGATAGTGTATTATATTGAATAATGTTTCCATTGCTTTTTGTTTGAGTTAATTTCATTCAGTTTTGAGAAAGTTATGAATGTTTTGGTGAAAATCGTTTGGAACTACCCAAAACCCTGATTCACGGCGACCAATTTTGGCACAATCATCATAACTAAACTTTGAGCATCAAAACTGGAGTAAAACCTTGTTTCCCTTACTTGAACATGAAAAAGACTCATAAAGAACTCTGAAACAAAGGGTTGAATGCTAAATAATAGAGATTGAGGGTGTGTAGATGGGTGGAGTGAGAAATTTGAGTATATTTTGAGCATGGGAGTGAGCCAACACCAATAGGGGAGTTTTTTAGTGAAGACTTGGAGAGAGTATGGTGCAAGAGCACATAACATAAAAGCACAAAAGGAGTCTATAATATGATAAAGATCAATTCATAATTATATTCAATTACATTTTCATTTGTAATGTCATTTTGAGTCAATATGAATCAATATGTAAGGCTAAAAGAGCCCATTGTAATGAGTTGTCCAAGTTGTCCTAATAAGGTCTTGAATTAGTCATTTGGTAAAATTTGTATAAAATATCCTTGGAGGGATAAAATGGTGACAAAAATACATTATTATTTCATCCTAATATGTTTTGAAGGTTATTTTGAAGGTTTAAAGTCATTTGAGTCAAAAGTTGTAAAAGTTGTAAAATGCAACTTTTCAAAAGTTGTAAAAAGACCAAAATGGGAAGTTGTATGGTCATAAGAGGAATTTGGGTAGTTGTAACTTCCATGTGAATATTAAAAGGATATAAAACCTCTATAATGTTAATTCATAAGAGGATGTAAAAATTGGAGAAGGAATTGGAAAGCATTGGAAACATTTTGGTATCATATTTTCATTGTTTTCAATCTCATGTTTTGTGATCTTGGAAGTTTTTCCTCTTGTTTCCAAGCCTGGTACGACCATGTACAGCCTAGAAACAAGTGTATTTCCATAATTATAGTGTATTATATTTAATAATGTTTCCATTTCTTTTGGTTTGAGTTTATTTCATTCAGTTTTGAGAAAGTTATGAATGTTTTGGTGAAAACCGTTTGGAACTACCCAAAACCCTGATTCACGGTGACCAGTTTTGGCACAATCATCATAACTTTGAATTTCACCATTGGATCTTTCTATAATTTTGAGGAAATTTATATAACTATAATTAATAAAAGTGGACTAGAGCGATTGTCTTGTTGATTAATATGTTAAGAGTTATTAATGACTGTTCATGACTGTAATTTCATGACCAGAATAGGGTAAATTTCATAGTTTGGGAAAATTCTTGGTTTTCATTTGCAAGAAATGAATAGATGAAGGGTTTAAATGATTCAGGTTTAATGCATAATATATGGATCTACAATAATTATGGATTGATATCTATGTAGAAGATTTGATAATGGTTATTTGATTGATGATTTTGTTGGGAAATATATGACAATGCCTCTAACATGTTGGAAGATTTGTGTTGATGATTGAACTTCATGAATGATTTGAGGTTCTTGGTTGGATGTTTTCATGATGCTCTGCATCAAATTGATATCAAAGCTCAGCAAAAGGTTTTGGCTGAGCAAGTGATTGGTATTTTGGTTTGCTAATGGTTGTGGTTGCAAATGTATATCCACTAGCTGCAAGTAGGCAGACATGAAGGTCTGTCATGGGGCCATAGAAGATGGTCCAAGGGGCCTGAGAAGAAGGTCTAGTGGGTTTCCAAAGGACTAGGGAGAGAGGCAAAGAGGAGAACTCGTAGGTGAGTCAAGGAGGTTGTTGGTGAGGTGATGCAGCATGAAGAGGTGGACATATGGTTAGGAAAAGCACCATTGATGGCAGCCATACACACTCCATTGGAAGGAGTCACATGAACATTTCTTGAAGGGAGATTGCAGAAGCATATAGATAATGAAAAAAATAATGAAGAGGCATGAAGAGATAACTATTAATGAAGACAAAGGTGAAGATCTCACTCAAAATTTTCTTGCAGGTTATTTTCATCCATGTTTCCAAGGGACTTGGAAATTTTTCAAAGTCGGGAGTATGGTGCAAGAGCACCTAACACAAAAGAACAAAAGGAGTCTATAAGAGGATAAAAATCAATTCATAAGTATATTCAATTACATTTTCATTTGTAATGTCATTTTGAGTCAATATGAATCAATATGTAAGGCTAAAAGAGCCCATTGTAATGAGTTGTCCAAGTTGTCCTAATAAGGTCTTGAATTAGTCATTTGGTAAAATTTGTATAAAATATCCTTGGAGGGATAAAATGGTGACAAAAACACATTATTATTCCATCCTAATATGTTTTTAAGGTTATTTTGAAGGTTTAAAGTCATTTGAGTCAAAAGTTGTAAAAGTTGTAAAATGCAACTTTTCAAAAGTTGTAAAAAGACCAAAATGGGAAGTTGCATGGTCATAAGAGGATGTTGGGTAGTTGTAACTTCCATGTGAATATTAAAAGGCTATAAAACTTCTATAATGGTCATTCATAAGAGGATGTAAAAATTGGAGAAGGAATTGGAAAGCATTGGAAACATTTTGGTATCATATTTTCATTGTTTTCAATCTCTTGTTTTGTGATCTTGGAAGTTTTTCCTCTTGTTTCCAAGCCTGGTATGACCATGTACAACCTAGAAAAAAGTGTATTTCCATAATTATAGTGTATTATATTGAATAATGTTTCCATTTCTTTTGGTTTGATTTTATTTCATTCAGTTTTGAGAAAGTTATGAATGTTTTGGTGAAAATCGTTTGGAACTACCCAAAACCCTGATTCACGGCGACCAGTTTTGGCGCAATCATCATTGCTTTGGATTTCACCGTTGGATCTTTCTATAATTTTGAGGAAAGTTCTATAACGAGAATTTATAGAAGCAGACCAGAGCGATTGTCTTGTTGATTAATATGTTAAGAGTTATTCATGACTGTTAATGACTATAATTTCATGACCAGAATAGGGTAAATTTCATAGTTTGGGAAAATTCTTGGTTTTCATTTGCAAGAAATGAATAGATGAAGGGTTTAAATGATTCAGGTTTAATGCATAATATATGGATCTAAAATCATTATGGATTGGTATCTATGGAGAAGATTTGATAATGGTTATTTGATTGATGATTTTGTTGGGAAATATATGACAATGCCTCTAACATGTTGGAAGATTTGTGTTGATGATTGAACTTCATGAATGATTTGAGGTTCTTGGTTGGATGTTTTCATGATGCTTTGCATCAGTGAACCTTGTATATTAATCTTCAGAAAATAATTGCATACATAAGTTTCACTTGTAAATACTTCATTACAGATTGCTTGCACAAATGATACTTCTTCTTCCTATAGACTTCTCTAATACAAAATGATATTCAATCCTTACAGCATTATGTTGTTCTTATGACTCCCCTCTTCATATCTACATTTTTTAACCACTTATATATGTGGTTGAATGGGAACCATACCCCTTTTGGGGTGAAAAGTAACCATTTTACATTAAAATTAACAAAACCCTTTGAAATTAATATGCAAACTATTTAGTCAATAACCTTTCTTTAAGCTATCTTTCGGGTTTTTGTTTGGTCGGCTCCCTTAAACTTTAGATATGAATCTGAAAATGTTTGTGTGGTGGTAGGAAACATCCACTTCTAAAATGGGTCTTCATCAAATTTTATATTTTCATACATTTTCATTCCAAGTCGACATATTCTTTCATGCAGGTCAAAATAACAGGCTTTTCAGCCTTCTTATGGTCTTCTGTATGGTCTACAGCCAAAAACACATTGTATAGATCTAATATTTTTGTTGGATCTTGGAAACTTGATTTTATGAAATGGGTATTTATTATATTTTCATGTTTCATTCATTTTAATTCTCTGTTCATATCATCATTTCTATAGATCAAAAACACTAGTCTTTCATGGGGTCCATTGGAATTAATTTATTCATATCCTCCTTTACTCTAGTTGTTCAAATCATTAATCATCCATTATGTCATTTCCATGAAGTGACCACCATTTTTAATAGTAGGGTTCTTGAAATTATTTGAAAATTTGAATCCCCAACATACAGTAATAAATCATTCATGTAGGTCAACCAATCATTCATTCATTTAGTTAGATCATTCATTGCACAAAACATTCATATCAATCATGTAAAATAGACATCATCATTTGCATTGCATTCACCCATCTCATATCAAAATGCATACTAAAATAACAAAAACAACATAAAATAGAAGGCATTTCATCGCACATACATCACATAGTACATAAGGCATTTGCATTCATCATAAGCATATATGGATCATCACATATCATCGTGTATCCATACATTAGAATCAATATACATCATCATAATAAAATCCATCATGCATTGCATATCATCATAAATAAAGATCTCATAGATCAAATACATAATAATATAGAAAGTAAATGCATCATCATGTAAATAGGTGCATCCATAACATCATAAACCATATAGATCAAATAAAAATCGACAGCATCTCATATCATCAAAAATAATCAAGGTCCAATGTACAATGATATCACAAAAATATTTGAGATACATGTCAAAAATACATCACAGAAATCATCAATGTCTCATCAAAAAAAAATGTATACATCAACAAAATCAAAGCCTATGAATCTATGCAGCACTATCCTCGAAGGCTATAGAACTCGCAGACCTTGTTTCTTCCCCTTGGATGAACCAACACATCTAGATCATCCTGCAATGTGATATCAACAAAATATCATCCTAGATCAATCAATTGGCTATCCTATCCGCTCCCTTCAGATTTCCATGAATTTCTTTGAGCACCCATCGGTGACGCTCATTCATCATGAGGTCACGCATCTAGTCTATCCAATCTTGAGTTTACATCATTGGTGCTCATCAATCATGAAGTCAATCAAACTCATCCTATCAGATCATCAAAGCTTCAAGTTTACATCATTGACCCTCATCAATCATGAAGTCAATCAAACTCTATCAAGCATCAAATCAAGCAAAACATCAAAGTAATCAGAGAATTGACATTTTCATCAACCAAAGTTGCATAAATCAAATATCTTTATTGAGAAATCAATTTCGCACCGAATCCAAACAATCAAACAAAATCACCAATTTTCTTAATTTATCTCTCGAGGAGGCATCTTCACATCGTCATCTATCGATTAGCGTCTGGGGCATCATATTGAAACTGAATCCACATCAAATCGATACTTTCTTTGAACCAATGCGTTGTTACACATCGCTTCAAAGAGGGGCAAAATGTATACACCTAAAAATGGTCTAGAGATATTGATTAAATACATAATTATTTAATTAATGTACCCTTCCTAATTGATTAAATATGCAAGTGATTTAATTAATTACCCTCGTTAATTCTTCTACTTGTGACTAAATCTAAGGATTTATTCATATAGTTCATTTCATATCCCCACTTTGATTAATTAATCTAAATTAATTAATTAATTCCCGCATTTAATTCAATTCTTCTAATCCCATGATTAAATTAATAACATGAGTTGTTGAGTTTAATTATCATATTCCATTTTATTTGAATTTCTAAATTCAAATTGGGCTCATGTGTCATAACTTTAACCACCTAGCCTAACCAACCCCTAATCTAAACCATCCAATCTAACTAACCCTATCCCTTCTTGCACATCCTAACCTCCTGTGGGTTGGATATTCCCTCTTGAGGACATATGACACTTTGGCCACATGTCCTCTCCCCTTGGACACTTTCCCTCTCACGAGCATGATTCCTTGACACTTGTCACCATAGAGATGACATGTGTCCCTCCCTCCAACTTCTCCAATCTCAACCGTTGATATCTCCAGATCGAATCTTAACCGTCGATTCCTACCACCTCATCCTGGGCACAAGAATTCCTATAAATATCCCTCATTTTGGAGCAATAACATCCCTTGCATTCTAGCTTTTTGCATAGTTATTATAGGCAATTACATATCTTGAGCATTTTAGCATAGTTGATAATTAGAGCAATTCTAGCATGTTTAGCATAGGTTTCATCGTGATAATCTAGTTTCTATTTCAAGCATGTAGCATAATCATCTTAGTTCTAATCTTGCATCAAATCATCCTAGTCTTGATCATTTGCATAATCATGATCATGTAGCTACTCAACTATTGAGTTGGCACTTTGGAGGTCTTTGCTTGTTGAGAGCCACCCACATACCACCTTCAAGGTTCTCAAAAATAGAGGAGGATGTGACATCTTAAAGGAAGCCATTGGTTTTCTTTTATTTAGTTTTTCATTTACTTCTTAATTTCATTGGTTGACTCATTTATGTGTTTTTTATTACTAATTGACACTATTTTTAGTAGCACAGTATGAACATCAAAAGTTCTCACATAGTTTCTCTACAAAATTTTGCAGAGTTTCCCCTCTGTAAAAGTTCTTTAATTACAAATTGCCTTCCATTTATAGGCTCCCCCTGATAACTAATTAGTAACCACCCGGTAACTACCTTTACATTTTTGGGTTAGAAACTAGGCTTTTGCACAAAAAGAGTTTAGTTAGAAACTACTCAACTTTTATACAAAAATAGTCAATTTCCTAACCTTTGACTAAAGTGTGAGAATTCATAATTTCCAAAAAGATAACTTAAAACCAAGTTATTGATTTTGTCGGAATGACCATTATGTATTCTCTTAACATGTGAATCATGCTTTCTGACTGCATTTGCTAAGCATCTTTCCTTTCTATGAACATAATGCCTTCTTGATAATAATGGGAAAGCTTGTATTAGGTATGACTAATTCTCTTTCCTTCATTTTCATTGTCACCTTTCATATCTCAATAACCATCTTGGGAAAAATACTTGTCATCCCAAATCACCCCACACATTAGCTATAAAGAAGAAACATCTTTCATATAGGTTCTCTGCAACATCCTAAAGATGAAAACCTTTGAAAATGATGTAGATATCACCCAAGACATGGTTCCATTGAAGATGACATCTTGGCCTTCATTCACTTGTCTGACTACCTCTTAGCTTGAGATTCCTTACAAACTCCATATTGGCACATTCGTAATAGTTGCAATGCTTCAACGAGGCTGATGGACATCCACACTTAGCACAGAGACTACAATCTTTTCAACAAGTCCACTTCGTGAAGAACCTTTCAATCATTTCATTCCACAACACAACGTCTTCTTTGAGGAATTTTCTTTTTAATTGCTCACATGTTGAGTCTATGTTTCTGCATGTTCTATGCAGGCCGCGAATGAAGGAATTGTGACATGGCTATTTGCCTTGAAATGACATATCTCCATAAGGCATTCTATCAAACAAGTCATGTGGCTCGTTTAATTAGTTCACAAATGCGTCGTGTATTTGCAACTATAATGTTTGATAAAAATCCCTGTGATATTTGTGTATTCATTACCCTCCATGAGTTGACGTATCTTCCACATATTTTATTGCTCCCTACATTCATCATGGCACACCAATAGACCACGCTTCTTAAGGTACCAACACCAAGTGATTTGTATGCTTGGTTTGCGATCTCACATTTGCAATCATTGCATTCCATATTCAGCATGCAGTCCTATCACAAAATTCAAACTATGATGCTTCACAAAAATGGATTTGCGCCTCCATATTGTCATTTCTTGGAGTCATTCTGTCAAACAACTTGCGTATACGCAGATTACTCTGCATCATTTTTATTGCAACATTTAATCAAACACTTCGCCTGCCTTGTGTATGCTTCCATATTTCACTTTTCTGCAATCATGGCACATTGTGGGAAGACATCTCCTGAGGCTTTCTGTTAAACTCTTCATACATATTTTCTATGCTTCTACAGTCACATACATGACTACCAAGGTAGCCATTTTGGTGTAAAAACAAAAATGACGGCTTTATAGTTGCAAATTGTATTTGATTCAAAGTTTTTAAAGCCGACTTAATGATTCTATTTGCGCAGATCCTGCGATCATTGTATTCCATTCCTCAAGATGACATCTTTTTGAGGCATACGACCAATGGTTGTAGAGTTTGACTTTACCCTGCCAATTCAATTTGTTTGATAATTTTTGAAATCTTTTCACCAAATTCAGTTTGTACAAATCTGACATTATCGTGTGCCATAAGATGACATGTATTCAGAGCATTCTGTCAAACAATTCACTTCCATTTCGCATGCACGTCTGCCAGAGCATTTTCAACTCAATACTTGACAAAAATTTCCTCGTCGATGTGCCTCAACGCGAATACATTTCACGCATATCCATTTTCCAAAGCGCCCATTTACACAGGCAGGGAGAATGTTGGAAAATTGTTGGTTTTGGTTTCGCACCTATTCATCGCATTTGCTCCAAGGTTTCAAAATGTTTTTAACGCCTCTTTGTATTGTTGTTGCACCTATTGGAATCATGAGATGATGCCTCTTTAAGGTATTCAATCAGATAGTTCATGAGCCTGCTTGGACATTCGCAGCTGCTACATGATAAAACCCTTCAAATCCATGTGTTTTGAGGAGTGTCCATACTCTGAAGTTTCCATTTGACATAGCTATGTAATTACATATTCTTTGAGAGGCCATCTGTTCTTCCACATTACAACTGCAAGCTTGTTGAAATCTTTACATGGAGTCTTGAAAACGGTTACAAGAAGTTACTGGTTAAGGTTCTTGGAAACCCAAACATGAAATTTAGAGTTCAAGAAGAATTCGTGTAGAAAGTTAAGGTTTGGACTTCTCAAAACGCAAAATTTAGAGTTTGGAGTAAAAAGATGTAGAAAGTTAAGGTTTGGATAAATTTAGTGGGAAAGTTGGGGTTTGGGAAAAATAAATCAAAAGTTAGCATTTAAAGTTCGGAAAGCGCGAAAGTCAAGGATTTGACTTTTCTTGCCTAGAAGTTGGGATTTTGAGGCAGAAGATGCAAAAGTTAGGATTTTGAGCTTTTTTTTGCGAAAGTTAAGAATTTTAAATTTTGGACTCAAAAGTTAGGATTTTCAATTTTCAACTTCCAAATGCGAAAGTTTAAATTTTCAAACCACCATAACTTTTGATTAACAAAGAATTTGATCTTGAAATTTTAAACATAGACTTGTGAGGATTAAATGATGACAACACAAGGTTCCCTTTCTCATGATGCAAACCCAAGAACCATGCTTTGACATTTTTCAGACAAAGGGTGGCAAAAATTGAAGCATTAATATCTCACAAACGGTGAAGTGGTTTTCATAAAACTTCGCTATGTTGTTCGAAATCGTACCAAGAACATGCTCATAAGCTAGTTTCTCTTGATGCTTTGCAATCTTTGAGATTAAATTGTTTTTGCATCTAGGCCAATGCAAAAAGGTCAACAACACAAAAGTTTAAATTTTGGATGTTTAAAAACTAGAGCAACAGTTGGCTCTAATTGGGGACAAGGATTGCAAAGGATGCAGATCGAATCCAGAATCTCTTCAGTGATTAGTGTGTTATCCATGGGAAATAGAGTCACAAATAAGAGATGGAAGACACAACATAAGGATCATTTGGAGAAACTTGACAAAAACCAAAAATGGGACCAACAGAACAAAATTTGGACCAAAAATATGTACATGGTAGGGGATACCTACCTCAAAACAACTCCAGGGGGTTTATGCAAACCAATTCACTGGTTGAGAAAAATAAATTGCATGGTGGGATAATAGGTGGGATAATAGGTGGCAACCTTGAGGTACCTGTGGACTCAATTGTAATCTTGTTCCTTAATGAACTTGAGTCATGATATTCTGGCATTTGCAACTTCCCTATGTGAGGCAACATATCCAAATAACAATTCTTCATTGAAGACATTTGAATTAGGAATCCACTTAACTTCTTCTTGCATGTTATAAATAACCTTTTCTTGTATGAGTTGGATTATTGCATCTTCAAGCTTTGTAATGCATCTTTGATGATTTGGAATTAATGTCTTAGATATAAAAGTAGAAGAACCCTGAGGCAACCCATCTTCTTGGATCTCTCTTGATTGATTATCACTGATTCTTTGATACTTGTTTGATTCATGATACTCTTTTGCTTACATTGACATGATTCCAGTTGGATCTTCTGAACAATGATTTGGATTTGAAAGTACATTCCCATTGGACTCAACATATATATGTTGACCTTCCACCTCTGCTTCCTTTTGGTTGTGCATTTGAACATTGTCATCATGAGAACCCATAATAAATTTGTCCTTTTGGGTAGATGCATGTTCTAACATGTCCATGCAACGAAGAATATTACTTAGAGATTGATACTCGATGAAAGAAGGATCTTTCAAATAAGCATCACAATTAAACCTTTTATTTTCACATGTTGATTATATGTGCATTAGAGTAGAATTTTCTTTTACCTCCTCATCTTCACCTTTTTTAGTTCTTTGATCACAACACAATTTCTTGAGTCTCATTTCCTTTGTAGCATGGGATTCTACATCTATGTTAGCATTTGATTCCTATGAATGATAGGGAAAATCATATTCTCCTTCCACTACTTTAACCGCCTCAGGGATAAATGTCTCTTTGGATGTATGTACCTCTACCAATAATGGTCCATGGCTATGAACGAGGAATTGAGAATCTCTTTCATCACAAAGAAAGCCTCTATCTAAAGTGTTGGGATAATGATTAGGAGTGAAGTTCCCATTAATCTGAGCATTCTTTTGATCCTTAGATACATCATTGCTGAAATATTGCTTATCTAATCCTTCAAATTGGCCTTTGAAAGTTTCCCTCTTACATGAACAATTTGCATTTCCTATTACATCATCTCCACTAACCATTTGTATTTCATCCCAGATACTATCATCGTTGTGCACATACTGACTTTCAATGTCGTGATTCATAATTTGTATCCTTTTTGATGAAGAACTTTCTACCAACTCATATTGCAAGACTACTTCACAACTATTTTCTTCAACATTAACAAGATCATTTTTCAAAGATGAGACTTGATTTTCTTTCAACATAACTAACTCGGGAGTCTTGTTATTTAGTGATTGTTTGGAAGAATAAATGGATAAATTCATACCTTGATTCTCATCAACATGGATTTCCTCTTCAATGACTAATGATGAATGAATAGGAACATCTTCTCCACAGAGAAATCCATCATTTGAAACATTGAAGCACCAACTTGGACTAAAAGTTACATTAAATTCATTTTCTAACATTCTCTCTTCACAATCACTTTCAAGTTGGGGCTGCATACAAATCTTGAAAAATTTTGATACTTCTTCTTTAAACTCCTTGTTTTCAGGTTGATGGAATACTCCTTCTTTACTATGGCAATCTTCATAATGCTCATGACATTTACCAATACGGTCTTCTTTCTCTATCTTTCTCACTTCATTTTGATCTTTCTCTTGACATGCATCTTTATGAGAAGATATAACTTCATCTTCTTTGGCACATGCATTTTGTGATGAACATTTTTCAAAACCTACATTAGAAGATATCTCATCAAAAACGTGTTCATCGCCAAGAAAATAATTCTTTTCCTCATATTTTTGTTCAATCTTTTTCAAAGGTAGAAGCAAATAAGGATGCACTTTATCAGGAGCAAGCTACTTATTGCCATAGAAGCTTTTCAAAAATTGAACTTGTTTAGGATAATTGAGAGCTTGATTTCTTTGAGCAGCAATTAAAAGAGATTGATCTTTTTCTTCATCATTTTTGTTGTCTACCACTGGTTCAAGTGAATAATCATGAGAAAGAAACAAGTTTACCCTTCCTTCTTTCTCTTCAATTATTTACAAAGATTGGTGTAGAGAAGCATGAATCTTATCAGGACCAAGTTGTTTTCCACCATATAAACTTTTCAAGAAGTTGACTTGTTCAGGATCATCAAGGGTTTGATTATGTTGAGCAATAGGTACAAGAGGAGGATTACTTTTCTCTTCATCATGAAGAAAACCTATCTCCTTTCCATCCTTTTCTTCAATGCTTTGCAACACTTGTCACGAACCGATTCATACCACTTAGATTTAGGATATTTTTATTTTCCAGATACTGATACTATTGACATTTTTATGCTAATAGATATGTGTAATGATATTGATTAGATTATTGATATGATTAATGATGTTAGAGAATATTTGTGATATTTAATGTTATTAATGATGTTTAGTTATTAAATGATGATGTTTAAATGCTACTAATGATTTATTAGATTTTTAAATGTGATGATGATATATAATGCATTTTTATCATGATCTGACATCCTTTTGTTGAGCATGAGGTGGGTGCAGGTTTGACTATCGAAGGTGGACATATGACCGAGGAGGGGTCTTCTAGCTTTCCGATAGTGACCTACAGAATGGGACCCTGTGTAAAAACACAAATTAAATAATAGTTAAATAAATTAAACTCAAAAATTTAAAATAAATAAATTGATTAAAGAATTAAACTAGATAAATAAAATATAATAATTGGTTATTCGAAAGTTAATTTATTAAAATATAAAGATAATTTTTATTTATTTTATTTTGGTAGGTAATAGGTCGAAGCTGCAGTATTTTGAATTATTATTATTATTATTATTATTATTATTATTATTATTATTATTATTATTATTATTATGTTTGATTAGATTCACCCTAGACTTTCCCCGTTTTTATGGAAGGCCAAGAGTCACAACTTAGAATTCATTTTAGATGTCCCTATTGGGAATTGAACTTGGGTCTCCACAGTCAAAACCTAGTGTTTTAACCAATTAAGCTCAACCCCTTGGACAAATATAAAGACAATTTTAAGGTTCGTATATTATTATAATTAAATTAGCATATGTGGATAAAATGTAAGGTTTATAATTAATAATTATAGTAATTGCAACATGCATGAAATATTAATTGAGAAAATATAATAAAATTTGCATGCGTGAATTAAAAATAGTAAAAGATAAAAACATTAAAATTTATAAATTAGAATTTAAAATAGAAAATGATGTGCATGAATATTATGATCATGCAAAGTTTTTAATAAGAAAATTAATAAACGACCAAAGATTTAAAGATTTATTTCAGAAACTAAAATTAAAGCATGAATGCATAAGTCATGCATTCAAGAATAATTACTACAATTAGATAATTTTTATCTCAATATTAAACTTATTATTATCTTTTCCTTTTTTTATCAAAACGATATCATACATCTTACATGCATTGAATCAATCTTAGCCTTATTATTTATAAATATAGGGGATCAATTCTCTTATTTTCATCATTCGATTTGGCTAGAAGTATTATTATTCTTTCTTTGCGATCTTGGTGTGCTGAAGGCCATAGCGGAGGAGGTCAAATTGAAAATGATTCAGACTGAAGTGGACCAAGAACCATGCCTCATCTCCTAGATTTTCTTGTTGGGTATTTCTCAAAGTTTGATACTTATCGCCTCCTCTTATTTGATTTTCATTTTTGCAATTTGTTGTATAGTGAATCGATTTTCAACATATACATTTGAAATTTCAAAAAATTTTGCTGATTTCCATCTTTGTCAGGTAACTTCCCCCAATCTTCCTTAATTCTTACTAGGCTTAATTGATCTGCCTGCAGTAGTGTCGGTGTCCTATTTTGTTTAAAACTTGGTTAATATTTTTGTTCTTGGAATCACTAAAACCCTCAGCTCAGACCAAGTTGAACTGCCTGAAGGATATGGTGGAACCGATAGAGTGGGAATAGCCTGTCACTCTGGAGTTGTTTAATTTTATTGCAGACTTTAGAAACCACTTTTCATACCCTCACCGTAATATCCTTGTTGGTTGTAGTTGTTAGATAATTTAGATAACCAGAAGACAACTAAGAGGGGGAGGGGTGAATCAGTTGTCACAGATTACCAGAAGCATTAGCAATTTAAACTTTAATACAAGAACCCAAAACAATAATACTGGAATAACAATTAATCTAATTAAGCATAAACAATAATCATAAAATAAAAGCCATCCACACAACACCAAGATTTGTATGTGGAAAACTCGGTAAAGGGAAAAACCATAGTGGGAAGCCTACCCACAGTGAGATAATACTTCTGCACTAAGTATGTAAATTACAATGAAGGGGCATGCACTTGCAAGAAGGCCAACATCCTAGAGCACGCTGCTCATCACAAAAGGAGCCTCACTGACTACATATAAATCCAGACTACAATCCGGAGAAGTGTTGAACTATAAAGATAGCATCTCCTATGCTTGAGTACAGTTCTGGTTAAGCTCAATATCCAAGGACTAAATCCTCTTACACAGACCCAATTCGATCTCCAATGATCGACCAACTCCTCTGCCTGAGTGATATTACATTATTCGCACATTACATTCCTTTACCATGACCTCTTACAATAACCATGATGATCTATAATGAGATCTTACATCTTATTTATACAAACCCTCGAACATAAACAATCAAGTCGGCTACCAAATAATAAACTAATTAAATAATTATAAACTGTGTCGGCCTCAGACAAAAACAAATAATATCCACACATAAGACATTTTGGAACTACTAAAATAGGTCCTATCCACATGTTACATTAATGTCGATCCATAAACTTGATCAATTGAGACCAAGTATAGGTCCACACACTTCAGCAATGATCTCCAAATGCCAAGTCTCAAACATGGTCACCAACAACATCCTAAAACTCCATCAGAAGTTGCACCAACACCAATTATGCAATGCATCAAAGATCTCCACCAAAAGCTCTGCCGGTGAAACCCTCGCCAGAACCAGAAACCAATCTTCTAAGTAAGTAGGATAGAATCATGTTGGCATTATAACAGACAAGGAGAGATTGTTGGCATTTCAATAAGGATATTGAGAAGGTTGTTGATGATTATGGATATAACTGATTAAGGATGTTTACTGTCTTAATATTATTATTTTGTCATTGATGTCAAGAAATTGATTTTCTAATTCAGTATGATGTTGCCATATCTTAAGAAGTATGATTTGATGAGTATAAAGATGTCGGTAAAAGACACAGAAAGAATGTGATAAATAAGGGGAGGAATAAGTTATTCAATGGGCAACTATTACCGAGTTAGACAATGATGAGATCATGATGTTTAGATTATTTTGATATCCTACATATGTTATCGATTGTAAGGTTAATACTATACTATGTTACCGAGCAAAGAACCTAGTCGGTAAACCCTAAGGTTATCGCTATCGGTTAATGAAGGCAGAATATCTACCGAGTGAAGTTTAGTATTTATCGAGTTGCAACCGAGTATTAACAGAATGCATTGAATGAATAAAAGCATTATTTAATGAAGGAAGCTGATGAGCTGGCTATGATTAAATGATTGGTATGTTGTGCATGAAGTTTGTTAAAGAATCTATGGCAAAGGAAAATCGGCAGGAAGATCTACAACTTAGATTGAACTGCAATACCCTAGCACAAGTTCCAAGAAATGTATGCAAGTTCCAAGGTGAGGTAAAACATTTTCAAATCGAATGATACATTGAACCTGGTCAAGTTTGAAGATCTGATGGCTATGATTGATCATGGGAAATGTGATCAAGGAGATTAAGCGGTTGGTGAATTGTTTATAAATAAGGAAATGTTGATAAACAATGCATGCGGGCAAGTGTATGCACAGGGATGCTACATAGTGATTACCAAGCACTGAAGCTTGAAGACCTGTTTGAATAATAGAGTATAGAGCCCAACAGATGGACACGATTAGTCCTATTGTATTGAGCAAATAAGAATCTGCTTTAGCATTTTAGATGTGAAGTTGCAGATAGATTTGTATTACTGTTATTTTGTGAAGTGACAAAAAATATCTTAACCAAGTGGACTTAATAGTCTTATTTGTAAAACCCTCTAGCAAGGTGACATTCTGATTGAGTGTTTGAAATCCTTTAACAAGGTCACTTCTAACAAGGTGAAGATCCTAATAGATCTGAGGGAAATCCCTTAACCGGGTCACATCTAGTAATGTGTTTGTAATCTTTAACAGGATTTGCTTCTAACTGAGCATACTCTAGAAGAGTATATTTCTTAGTGGGTCCGAAATCCCACAGTGGTTTTTCCCTATTTGGGTTTCCACGTTAAATCTGGTGTTATGAGTGTTATGATATTTATATGCTTTTGAGTTTGCATGTTTAGCAGTTTTGGTTATATTACTGAAGTATATGTTACCGAGGTTGAATCTGTTGTTTTTATGGAAGATTAAGTTTGTATGATTCACCCCCCCCCTCTCATCTTATTAGCTTGGCATCTGTACTTAACATTAAGTATCAAAACTATCAATCGGTATCAGAGATTTGGACTCCGGAAGAAAAAGTTTAAAGGTACTTGAGGAAAAGATCCAAAGATGTATAAGAGGAATGCATCGAAGCTGAACAAGTCAAGTTTCTCTACATGGCAGAAAAGGATGAAGCTGCACCTATCAGAAGTTGGAGAATATGTTGTATATTATCTGGAGAATGATTTCATTACACTGAGCACCTATCCATTGACAATGGAAGAGATAAAAGGAAAGCAAGAACATATTCAAGCAATGATTGAAATAACATCTGCATTGACCGACTCAGAGTTTAATGATCTAGAAGGCTGCAATGATGCAAAGGCAATGTGGGACAAGCTCATATCTGTGTATGGTGGAGATGAACATGTTCAAAGAGAAAAAGTGGATAGTCTAAGAGGACAACTTGAATCTATGAGGATGAATGAAGGTGAGAACATAACCCAGTACAATAAAAGACTAAAGGAGATTGTCAATCAAATCAAAGGAGCGGGTGGAACTATTGAAGAAAAGGATATAACAAGTTGTTAAGAACCCTTCTACCAGCTTATGCAATCCAAGTCTCTGCAATCAATGAATTAAGGTCTGTACCCAATATGCCAGTTTCTTTAGATGCTACTATTGGTAAGCTACATACATTTGAGTTAAGTAACTTTGATAACAGTGGGTCATCGGTAAATAAAGTTGAATCTGCATTTAGTTTTTTTCATATTGGTGAATCTGATGAGTACAATGATAGAATGAGTAAGTACACAAAAGGGGATCATAGTGGAGCAAGTGAAAGATTTTGCAAGAACACAGAGGAAGTACACAAACTATATGAGGAAATCAGAAAGCAAGAAGAGTTTGAAGCACTATTAGCCAGAAGGTTACCGAGAGGCAAAGGTAAGTATAAAGGAAAACTACCTTTGAAATGTTTCAATTGTGATAAGATAGGACATATGGCTTCTAACTGTCTTGACAAATATTCTACTGAAAAGAGAGATTACCGAGATGATAGACAGAAAGATAATCATTATAGAGGATAGCGAGACTTCAAAAGAAGAGATAGAAAGTCATGCTTAATAGCCGATGAGGAATCCAATGATGATAAATCAGATGAAACTGATACAGAGGAAGTAGTTTATGTGGCTATCAAAGATGGATTGGATGAAGAAAGGTATGAAGAAAAAGCCCTAATATCTCACATAAATACTAATGATTCTTGGATCATAGATAGTGGATGCTCACATCACATGACAGGTAATAAACACAAGTTTGTTATGTTAGAAGATTATGATGGAGGCTATGTAAGATTTGGTAATGATGCACCATGTCCGATAAAAGGTAAAGGATCTATAACACTTCTTGACAATGCAAGATGCAATGATGTTTATTGGGTTGAAGGTTTGAAATACAATTTGTTAAGTGTAGCACAGCTAAACAATACAGGATACCGAATAGAATTTCAGAAAGGAATTGTCAAAGTTCATGACAAGCATGGAAAGTTAGCTGCTACCGGGACTCAAACAAAAGGTAACACATTTCACCTTGACTCAACTCAGAACAAGTGTCTGTATGCAAAGATAGATGATACCTGGTTATAGCATAAAAGGTTTTGCCATGTAAATTTTGATAATCTGATCAAAATAAGAAAGAAGCACCGAGTAAGAGGTCTACCGAGTCTTGAAAAACCTAAGAATGTTATGTGTCGAGGATGCCAGATGGGTAAAATGACAAGATCAAGCTTTACAAGTAAGTCCTACACTTCTAAGGGAATTTTAGATCTTGTGCACACTGATCTTTGTGGTCCTATGAAAGTTCAAAGTTATTATGGTGATAACTATTTCATATTATTTGTGGATGATTACTCAAGGATGATGTCAGTAATGTTTTTAAAAGAAAAATCAGAAGCTTTTCAAATATTTAAATGGTACAAGGCAAGAGTTGAAAATGAAACAGGAAGACAACTGAAATGTCTTAGATTAGATGGAGGAGGAGAGTTCGCATCTGATGAGTTAAAATGAAACAGGAAGACAACTGAAATGTCTTAGATCAGATAGAGGAGGAGAGTTCACATCTGATGAGTTCAACTTATTCTGCAATGATCATGGTATAAAAAGACAAGTCTCTACATCGAGAACTCCACAACAAAATGGAATTGCTGAGAGAAGAAACAGATCTATTGTGGATTGTGCCAAAACCCTGATGATTGAAAAGAGAGTGCCACACACATTTTGGAGAGAAGCAATAAGCACAACAGTTTACACCCTGAATCGAGTACAACTGAAGAAAGGAACTTTGAAGACACCATATGAAATCTGGTATGACAAGAAACCTAATGTAAGTTATTTCAAAATCTTTGGAAGTAGATGCTATGCACACAAAGATGATAGAAATGGCAAGTTTGATCAGAAAAGTGAAGAAGGAACATTTCTTGGTTATTCTTCTAGAAGTAAAGCATTTAAATGTCTGATCAAATCATCTAACAAAATTGAAGAAAGTGAAAATGTGAAAATTGATGAATTTGTAGAAATAAATGATGAAGAAAACTCCAAAGAACCAGCAGATTATGATGAATTTGTCTATGTTCAACCGACAAGTCCTACTGAAAAAACTGCAGAAGGAAATGAAGAGAATATCCAGTTACCGAGTGATGAAGAAGATCATACAGAGCCTACCGAGCCTGTATTAGCCAAGTATGTCAGAAGACATCATGCATCAAGTGAGATTATAGGAGATAAGGATGATCCAGTGATGACAAGGAACAAACTGAGACATAACACATGTCTGATATCTGAATTTGAACCGAGGATAGTGAAAGAGGCATTTAACAGTGAAGATTGGATAAATGCTATGATAGAAGAGATTGATCAAATCAAGAAGAATGACACATGGACACTGGTCCCAAGACCGAAGGACAAAAATGTAATTGGTACAAAGTGGATTTTCAAAAACAAGCTGAATGAAAAAGGTGAGGTCATTCAAAACAAAGCAAGACTAGTTTGCAAAGGTTATGCCCAAGAAGAAGGAATTGATTATGGTGAGACTTTTGCACCTGTGGCAAGACTTGAAGGAGTAAGAACAATGTTGGCATATCCTGCTTACAAGAATTTCAAGGTATATCAAATGGATGTCAAATCTGCATTTCTGAATGGTATATTAGAAGAAGAAGTTTTTATTGAACAACCTGAAGGATTTGTTGAAGACAAGAATAAAGATCAGGTATGTAAATTGAACAAAGCTTTATATGGTTTGAAACAAGCACCTAGAGCATGGTATGAAAGATTACACTCTTATTTAATCAAGATTGGTTTTATAAGAACAAGTGAAAATAGCAATATGTACATGAAGAATGATGAAAATAGAATACTGATCTCAGCCATATTTGTTGATATTATCTTTTGTGGAAATGACTCTCTATGCAAGAACTTTGGAAATGAAATGAGAAAAGAATTTGAGATGTCATTAATCGGTGAGATAAAGTATTTTATAGGTTTACAGATAGTGCAAATGAAAGATGAGATTTTCATTACTCAATCCAAGTACATAAAGGAAATCTTGAAGAAATTTGGAATGGAGGATTCAAAACCAGTAAGTACTCCTATGACTACCAACTGTAAACTATCAAAGAATGATGAATCTGCATTTGTTGATGAGACACTTTACCGATCCATGATTGGAAAGCTACAATATGTTGTTCACAGCAGGCTAGATATAGCACATACAGTTGGTATAGTTGCAAAATTCTCTGTAGATCCTAAGGAAACACACATGACAGCAATCAAGAGAATTTTCAGATACTTGAAAGGCACTAAAGATTATGGCTTAGTATATCAGAAAAGAAATGATTTTGATTTAAAAGTTTATACTGATGCTAATTGGGCAGGCAACATTGATGACAGGAAAAGCACAAGTGGAGGAGCTTTCTTTTTAGGAGAAAGACTAGTGAGTTGGCTTAGCAAGAAACAAGGATGTGTTTCACAGTCAACAATAGAAGCTGAATACGTTGCTGCAACATTGAATTGTACCAACATAGCATGGATCAACAACTATTGGAAGGTATAAATGAGAAAGTTACCGAGCCAATAACTATATTCTGTGACAATACTAGTGCCATTAATATTTCAAAGAATCTAGTTATGCACTCTAAGACAAAGCACATCTCTATCAAATATCATTATCTTAGAGAAGAAGCTCAAGAGAAGAAAGTGGTGTTGGAGTATGTTAGCACAAAGGAAAAAATAGCAAATATATTCACCAAGCCACTGCCAAGGGACACTTTTGAGTATCTCAGAAGTAAGTTAGGGGTCCTACCCCTATCTTCTACTCACTGACCAAGTTCAATGAAAGCATCAATTCGATGACTCTACAGAATATCTTTTAGGAGTTGATGCTGATTTACACACTTTAGGATGTTTTCTAAAGGTGTGCAAGAAACAATACAGGGAACAGGGATTGAAGACAAAAATGTTCTGACCCAGACTAAGTTGACAACATAACAGCAGGAAATCACTTCATACAGGAAGAAATTATGTTTTAGTTCTTTACTTTTTGGCATTGTTGTCAAAGGGGGAGAAGACTGGAGAAAAGGAGTGGATACTAATGTATGGGGGAGAAGATTGATGATAGGGGGAGAGCATTTCATCATTTCAAAATCTCACAGCAATCTGAATCAATTAGGTCAAATCAACTGGTTTTGCCATCAATGCCAAAGGGGGAGATTGTTGGCATTTCAATAAGGATATTGAGAAGGTTGTTGATGATTATGGATATAACTGATTAAGGATGTTTACTGTCTTAATATTATTATTTTGTCATTGATGTCAAGAAATTGATTTTCTAATTCAGTATGATGTTGCCATATCTTAAGAAGTATGTGTATATGGTGAAAATGGATAACAATAATAACAATATTGAAAGGCTAAATGAATTCAACCACAAAACCCTAGCCTAACAACAACAAAGATCCACCATAACATATGAAGATTACCTAAGACAATGCAAATCAAATGAAATCACAAAGATTATACCATCACATGTCCAATAGGGTTTTGGTCTCCATTCTTCCTATCTCCATTGATCTTGCTTGATATATTTGCTCTCAGATTTTATGTGCACAAGAGCTCAACAAAGAATGGAATGTGGTTGCAAGTAGGATCGTAGTGTAGTCAAGTCACTAAGATGATTCATTAGCTAATTAGTTAGGTAGAATGATTGATTAGCTAATTAGGATGATTGATTAGGGTTTGATAATGAAGGAGGCATCTCCTTAAATAGAAGATACTATAAGAAATGGAGGGATAAGATTGAGAGGTGTAAAAAGGAAGTCGGCTATGATTAGAGGGTAGGTAAAAGAAATAATAAAATAATGAAATGGATAGGTAGTGTATGAATTAAGAGATGAATGACATGTGTCATGGGTGGAAAAGGTTAATGAATTAATTCAATAAATAAAGATTTATTTAATTAATAGAAGAAGTGGGATAATTAAATAAATAAGATATTTATTTAATTTAGGAAAAGGATAATTTAAATAAATAAATGTATTTATTTAAATGAGAAATAAGGCTAGAAGAGGATAAATGAATTAATTAAATAAATAAAGATTTATTTAATTAATAGAAGAATTAGGCTAAAGTAATTACATAAATAAAATATTTATTTAATTAGACTGGACAATTTTAGGTGTCTACAATATGATTTGATGAGTATAAAGATGTCGGTAAAAGACACAGAAAGAATGTGATAAATAAGGGGAGGAATAAGTTATTCAATGGAAAACTATTACCGAGTTAGACAATGATGAGATCATGATGTTTAGATTGTTTTGATATTCTACATATGTTATTGATTGTAAGGTTAATACTATACTATGTTACCGAGCAAAGAACCTAGTCGGTAAACCCTAAGGTTATCGCTATCGGTTAATGAAGGTAGAATGTCTACCGAGTGAAGTTTAGTATTTACCGAGTTGCATCCGAGTAGTAATAGAATGCATTGAATGAATAAAAGCATTATTTAATGAAGGAAGCTGATGAGCTGGCTAAGATTAAATGATTGGTATGTCGTGCATGAAGTTTGTTAAAGAATCTATGGCAAAGGAAAATCGGCAGGAAGATCTACAGCTCAGATTGACCCGCAACACCCTAGCACAAGTTCCAAGAAATGTATGCAAGTTCCAAGGTGGGGTAAAACATTTTCTAATCCAATGATACATTGAACCTGGTCAAGTTTGAAGATCTGATGGCTATGATTGATCATGGGAAATGTGATCAAGGAGATTAAGCGGTTGGCGAATTGTTTATAAATAAGGAACTGTTGATAAACAATGCATGCAGGCAAGTGTATGCACAGGGATGCTACATAGTGATTACCGAGAATTGAAGCTTGAAGACCTATTTGAATAACAGAGTATAGAGCCCAGCAGATGGACAAGATTAGTCCTATTATATTGAGCAAATAAGAATCTGCTTTAGCATTTTAGATGTGAAGTTGCAGATAGATTTTTATTACTGTTATTTTGTGAAGTGATAGAAAATCTCTTAACCGAGTGGACTTAACAGTCTTATTTGTAAAGCCCTCTAGCAAGGTGACATTCTGATTGAGTGTTTGAAATCCTTTAACAAGGTCACTTCTAACAAGGTGAAGATCCTAACAGATTTGAGGGAAATCCCTTAATCAGGTCACATCTAGCAATGTGTTTGTAATCTTTAACAGGATTTGCTTCTAACCGAGCATACTCTAGAAGAGTATATTTCTTAGTGGGTCCAAAATCCCATAGTGGTTTTTCCCTATTTGGGTTTCCACATTAAATTTGGTGTTATGAGTGTTATGATGTTTATATGCTTTTGAGTTTGCATGTTTAGCAGTTTTGGTTATATTAGTGAAGTATATGTTACCGAGGTTGAATCTGTTGTTTTTATGGAAGATTAAGTTTGTTTGATTCACCCCCCCCTCTCATCTTATTGGCTTGGCATTTGTACTTAACATTAAGTATCAGAACTATCAAATCCAATCACCAAACTGAACCCAACTGACAAATATGAGTACGAGTATCATGAACAAGCCAATTCCATCACTAGATTATATCGGAGTCTATTAGATCATGTCAAATCCAAGTTAACCAAGAACTACTCAACCTACCGGAACTAGAAGGGTGTGGGTAAAGCATCCAAACAGCTAGTGTTGACTATTAGGATTCCCGAAGATACTGAGAGGGGGGGTGAATCAGTATCTGATCGGTGGGTGAGTTTTCTTAACTTATAACATGAAAAGCATACTAAAACTGTGTACCAGTAAACCAGAAATAATGCAGCAAATAAGAATAACAACCACAACATGAAAAACACACCATAACATAATATTTTAATGAGGAAACCCGGTGTGGGAAAAACCTCAGTGGGATTTGTGACCCACAATATTTACTTACTAGCCAATAAGAGAATATTACTGCTAACAATAGGGGCCTGCATACGCAGGAAGGCCAAGTGCCTAGAGCTCAATGCTCAATTACAAAAGAAGTCACACTGACTTACAAAATTGGATTATACTAATCCAATGTCTTGTACTACTTTAGATCAGCATCTGCTATGCCAGATTCAGTATCGGTTTAAGCTCTACAATATATATAAACCCTTAACCTAATAATTTGCACATTAGGTCTATTATATTCCTTACATCTATCACTTCATAAATGATCTACAATGATCTCATACATATATGAGTCATATTACAATCCGCTATGTCGGCTTACAAAATATTTTACAATTAATTACAAAATACATTTATAAAAAATTGTTGTCGACCAAGATGCCGCTAATCTTCCTTTTCGGTGCCAGTGATCTGTATGTCGGTGTAGAGTCTGTCGGTGTCGGTGCCTGTGTCTTCCTGCTAGTATCACATGATTGTAAGGTTGCCATCAATGAAAATACCTTCAATCACCTACAATTTCTCATTGGAGTGTGTATTTGCCAACATTGACATCAATGACAAAACATCAATGCAACACATAATCAATTCCACCAAATGGCCAATAATCTCCCCCTTTGGCATTGATAGAAACACTAGATGTGAAAAACATCTAAGTACCAAGAAATTCCAAACAAGTCTCCCCCTATGGAAGACAACCAACAATCTCCTGCATATAGCTCTGAATATCAATGACTCTCCCCCTTTGAATAATATCTTTGTAAAGTTCTGAATTTCTTTTTCACATCACAATCTCTCCCCCTTTGAATAATATCTTTGTAAAGTTCTGAATTTCTTTTTCACATCACAATCTCTCCCCCTTTGACATCAATGCCAGAAATCTGACAAAAATATCAAAGCAAAAGCATAAGCCTCTGAATCTCAAAGATGACTACTCCCCCTGAGCAATAGCATCCCACATTAGTGCCAGAATGAATAGTATCTCTGATAATGCATGTCAAACTGATGCCAAACTGCATCAATCAAGTCTCTTTCGGAGGGGTAAAAACCCCCAATCTATCTCTCAGGTACTCAAATGATTCCTTGGATAAAGGTTTAGTGAAAATATCTGCAATCTGATGTTTAGTGTTCACATAAACTAGTTTAACTTCATTTGCTTCCACCTTCTCCTTCAAAAATTTATACTTGATAGATATGTGCTTTGTCTTAGAATTAAATACCAGACTCTTTGATATATCAATAGTAGCAGAGTTATCATAGTGAATAACTACCGGTGCATCACAATCCACCGTTATATCCTTCAACATTTGCTTCATCCATAAAACTTGTGTACAATTAGTAGCAACAACAACATACTCAGTTTTAGCAGTAGATAAAGAAGTACATGACTGTTTCTTGTTGATCCATGAAACCAACTTCTTTCCAAGAAAGATAGCTCCACTAGAAGTACATGCACATAAAGTAAAGTTATCATTCTTAGGGTACCATAAGCCATATTCTGGTGTACCTTGTAAGTATCTAAAAATTCTTTTTACCGCCATCTCATGATTTTCTCTAGGATCACTCTAAAATCTTGAAACAATACAAACAACATTCATAATGTCAGGCCTAGTTTGAGTCAAATAAAGTAGACCTCCAATCATATATTTGTATCTTGTAGGATTTATTGGTGCAGAAACATCTTTCCTTGTCAATTTCTCACTTGTAACCATAGGTATACTTACCAGTTTAGAATCTCCCATACCAAATTTCTTCAACAATTCCTTAGCATATTTAGTTTGACAGATAAAAATTCCTTTGTCAGTCTGAGTAATCTGCAAACCTAAAAAAAAATTCATCTCACTAATCATAGACATCTCAAATTCTTTCTCCATATTCTTAGAAAATTCTATGCATAATTTATCTTCACCTCCAAAAATAATGTCATCAACAAATACTTCAACAATCAGTATATCATCATCAGTGATTTTATAATATAAATTACTATCAGCACCGCCCTTAGTAAAACCAAGCTTCAAAAGATATTTATCCAACCTTGCATACCAAGCTCTAGGTGCTTGTTTCAATCCATATAAAGCTTTCCTTAACCTGCAAAACATATCAGTATCATCTGATAGTGGAAAACCATCAGGTTGCTCAATATAAACTTCCTCATTAATATCCCCATTCAAGAATGCACATTTAACATCCATCTGATAAACCTTGTAGTTTTTATAAGCAACATAGGCAAGAAATAATCTTACAGCTTCAATCCTAGCTACTGGTGCAAAATTTTCTCCATAATCAATTCCTTCGTTCTGACAATATCCTTTACAAACCAATCTAGCCTTCTTCCTTATAACTTGACCATCCTCATTCAATTTATTCCTATAAACCCATTTAGTTCCAATGACATTTTTATTTTTAGGCCGAGGAACGAAAGTCCATGTGTTATTCTTCTCAATCTGATCTAATTCTTCTTCCATAGCTTTTAACCAAAATTCATCTTTACATGCCTCAATTACTAATACCGGTTCAACTTGTGAAATTAAACATACCTTATTAGTTGTCAGTCTTATTCTTGTCATCACTCCATTGCTCTTATCCCCAATGATTTGATCTTCAAATTGATTCAATCTCACATTCCTAGGAGTCTTTTGACTCTCTGTTCCTCTTCCTTGTTATTCAATTATAGTAGAATTCTCTGATGTTGCCGAAGTAATTGGTTCAACTCTTTGTTCTGGTAAAGGTGCTACTGATTTAGATATAATCATTTCCACTGTCAGTTCCTTCTCATAAACTCTGATTTGACTTTTTCTTAGCTCATCTACTTTGACATTAACACTCTCCACTATTCTCTGCAATCTCTTGTTATAACATCTAAATGCTTTTCTTCATTAGAATAACCAATAAAGATGCCTTGATCACTTCTAGGATCAAATTTCCCAATAGTATCATCTCTCCTAATATAACATTTACTACCAAAAATTATGAAATACTTAACTGTAGGTGTATTGCCAAACCATTATTCAAAAGGTGTCTTACCGGTTTCTCCTTTGATACGTACTTTAATGAATGTGTAAACCATTGTACTAACTGCTTCTCTCTAGTAGATATGAGATAGATTTGCTTCCATCATCATTATTCTAGTAGCATCCAAGATAGTTATGTTTTTCCTTTCCACAACTCCATTTTGTTGAGGTGTCCAGGGAGCAGAAAATTGTCTTCTTATACCATGCTTATCACAAAAGTTATTAAACTCACCGAATGTGAATTCTCCACCATGATCTGATCTCAAACATTTAATATTGAATCTTGTCTTAATTTCCACTTTACTTTAAATATTTTAAAATTTTCAAATGCTTCAGATTTTTCTCTCAAAAAAGTAACCCACATCATTCTAGAATAATCATCAATGATTAGCATGAAATATATATCACCATGAAAACTTTTAACTCTAGTAGGGCCACACAAATCAGTATGAATAAGATCAAGAATATCATTTGATTTATCTTGTATACTCCTAAAAGAGATTCTGGCTTGTTTACCCATTTGACATTCTTTACATACCAAATTATAGGGCTTCATAATCTTAGGTATATCTCTAATAGCCTTAGTTGAAATGATCTTCATAATGCAATCAAAATTCACATGACACAACCTTTTATGTTATAGCCAACTCTCATCATTCTGTGTAATAAAAAATGTTTTCTCATCGGAGTTCAAATGAAATATGTTACCTTTTGTCTGTGTACCAGTTGCAATCTCCAAGCTAGATCTGTTAATGATTTTGTATTTTCCATCCTTGAACTGTAATTGAAATCCCTTATCTACCAATTGTCCTAGACTCAAAATATTATGCTTCAAACCTTCAACATAATAAACATTGTCAGTATTGTTCTTACCATCCAATGATATAGTTCATTTTCCTTTAATCATACATGCCTTGTCATCTCCAAATCTAACTAGTCCACCATCAAATTCTTGCAAAGACAGAAAATTCCCTTTATCTCCAGTCATATGATGTGAACAACCACTGTCAATTACCCATTCATCCTTATCCTCAATTTTAGTAGCAAGTGCCTTCTCCTCAGGTACATTCTCTTCCAGTGTTGGATCATCTTCCTTGATAGCCAAGAATACCCATTCTTTCCCATTGTTGGATCCACTAGCAAAGTCTTCTCTCGGTTCATCATCTGAATTAGTAATGCTTTCCTCATCTGCTATGTATCATGATTTGTCTCTATTTTTCTTGAATCTATACTTGTTCTGATATCCAGGGTTAGGCTTAAATGATCTTTTAACTCTTTCTTCAAATCTTGAATTCCTTTCAGGACATCTAGATGCAAAATGACCAATCTTATTACATGCAAAACATTTAAAAGGTTCTTTTCCTTCATACTTACTTCTTACCAGTCCTTTCAGTACTCTTCTAGCAAATAGTGCTTCAAGTTGCTCAAACTCATCATTTTTTCTCATCATATCTTCTAGTTCTTTTGCATATAGAGATTTCCAGTCTTGCTTACCAATTATAGATGTAGATACATGAAAAGTAGGTTCATTCTTCACAGCTCCAAAACGTCCAAATTCCTCAGGCTCAAAAGCAAATAGTTTCCCAACCAAAGTATCTCTATTGACAGATGTATTAGCCATTGTTCTCAACTCATTAATAGTAGTATCCTTCATTTTGTAAGCCGGTGGTAGGGCTCTCAGGACCTTAGAACCAATTTCATCTTCACTCAAAGTTCCACCACAACATTGAATTTCATTTACCCTTTCCATGAATGTAGTAATCATTTCATCTTCTTCCATCTTCAGGTTCTCATATCTCACCTGGTAACCATCAAGTTTAGAAATCTTCACTGAAGGATCACCTTTATTAAGAGTCTGCAACTGATCCCATATAGCCTTTCCAAATGATTTGTTTGTTAATCCCATTATGTGTTGATTAGAAAGTGCACACAAGAGAGCTTCTCTTTCTCTACAATCATTCTCAAGCTCCTTGTCTAGGTTTGCCGGAGGAGGATTGCTAGATCCTAGATTATAGGGTGTGACACCATTCTATGTGATCTCCCAAATCTCCTTGCCAAGACATCTCAGATGAGTCTCCATCTGAATCTTCCATACTATATATTTTGTTCCTTCAAGCCTCGATATATCCCTTTGAAAGATAGTTCCAGAAAAACAGGATGAACTTGAATTGTTAGTCACCATAGGATCTTCCTCAAGCGGTTAAGCTTTCTGCAGAGAGGACCAAATCTCTGGTACCAATTGTTAGACAATTCAGATAACCGAAAGACAACTAAGAGGGGGGGGTGAATCAGTTGTCACAGATTATCGAAAGCATTAGCAATTTAAACTTTAATACCAAAACCCAAAATAATAATACTGGAATAGCAGTTAATCCAATTAAGCATAAACAATAATCACAGAATAAAGGCCATCCACACAACACCAAGATTTGTATGTGGAAAACCCAGTAAAGGGAAAAACCATAGTGGGAAGCCTACCCACAGTCAGATAATACTTCTGCAATAAGTATGTGGATTACAATGAAGGGGCCTGCACTTGCAGGAAGGCCAACATCTTAGAGCATACTTCTCATCACAAAAGGAGCCTCACTAACTACATATAAATCTAGACAACAATCCGGAGAAGTGTTGAACTGCAAAGATAGCATCTCCTATGCCTGAGTACAGTTTTGGTTAAGCTTAATACCAGAGGACTAAATCCTCTTACACAAACTCAATTTGATCTCCAATGATCGACCAACTCCTCTTCATGGGTGATATTACATTAGTCACATATTACATTCCTTGACCATGACCTCTTACAATAACCATGATGATCTACAATGAGATCTTACATCTTATTTATACAAACCCTCGACCATAAATAATCAAGTCGGCTACTAGATAATAGACCAATTACATAATTACAAACCATATCAGCCTTAGACCAAAACAAATAATATCCACACATAAGACATCTCGGAAATACAACAATAGGTCCTATCCACACGTTACATTAATGTCAGTCCATAACCTCGATCAACCGGGACCAAGTATAGGTCCACACGCTTCAGCAATGATCTCCAAATGCCAAGTGTCAAACATGATCACCATCAGCATCCTAAAACTCCATCAGAAGCTACACCAACACCAATTATGCAATGCACCAAAGATCTCCACCAAAATCTCTACCGGTGAAACCCTCGTTGGAACCAAAAACCAATCTTCTAAGTAAGCAGGATAGAATCCAATCACCAAACCAAAACCAACTGACCAAATATGAGTATGAGTATCATGAACAAGCCAATTCCATCACCAAAGTCTACCAGATCATGTCGGATCCAAGTTAAGCAAGAACTACTCAACCTACTGGGACCAAAAGGGTGCCAGTGAAGCATCCAAACAGCTAGTGTTGACATCAATGATGAAACATCAATGCAACACATAATCAATTCCACCAAATGGCCAACAGTAGTATGGGTGATGTGGATTTATTGATCAATCTTTAGGAATCTCTTCCTCTCCCTCCTTAATTTCTCTTCCCATGCCTTGTCGGCTGCATAAAATCAAACCTTTTAGAAAAGGCAATATGACAGAGTAGGATTGTTGAGTGATGAGGTAAGCTTAGTCCCCCTTCTATCCCCATTTCAAGGGCTTAGCTAGAATTTAGTTTCCATGAGTCAAATCGTTGGTTTTATTGTCTCCTGCCCAATCAAAATTGGCTAATTTTCTAGTCACCGATTCTTGTGGGGAAATTGAATTGAGTGAATAAGTATTGAAATATAGGAAGATTTGTTTACCTTTTCTTTGGCCATCTGTAGTCCCAGACCAATAAACAAAACAACTTGCCTAGCAAAGGCGAATATTGAATTTGTTTGTCAATTGCTAATTACCATGTTTGATTTTTATTTATTTATTTTTCTTGTCTCCGTATGTGTCGAGATTGGTTAGACAAATCGACCTTAGTTTGTTATAAATTTCTTATTTAATTGAAATTAATTGACTAACTTGTGTTGTGAGTCGATTTTATAGAGTTTAATTAATTCTTAGGGAGTATTAGATGTGTAGATTATATATATTGTGTTATATTCACTAGCAGAAATATGGCCAATAAATGACTACGTGACCAAAAATTTTAGTCACAAGACCAAATTTTAGTAATTTTTTACAAGAAAGCTATTAATGACTAAATAAATGACTAATTTGGTCATCGAGTGAGATCACACAAATAAAAATGACTAAATAAATGACCAATTTGATAGATGATAGAGAAATTCTAAATAAATGACTAAATAAATGACTAGATAATTGTCTAGCTCTTCTCTTAAAGAAATTAGGTACTTGTGCAAATGATATAAAAAATTGATCCTAATATTTTTGTTTGTAAATTATTAATTATTTAAATATTATTTTTATTTATAAATAATAAATTATTTTATTAGCATATGTATTATATTATATTTTTTATTTCTATTAAAAATATAATAATAATAAAAGTATAACAATTTCACTTGGATTTAAAACAATTTTTGAAGACAAAATAAATATTTTACCTTAAATATTTAAATTATTCTTTATTTTATCTTAAATTAAAAACTAAAAATATTCTAATTGTATATATATATATATATATATATATATATATATATATATATATATATATATATATATATATATATATATATATATATATATATATATATATATATATATATATATATATTCTAATAAATATATATGTATATATACATCTTACTGTTTATCAAAATTGCATTATATTTTTTTTTATTGCAGATTACCCCTTTTTATTGTCACCCATTTTTCATCTATCTAGATTAAAAATAGCCTATATAGATTTCAAGGTCATAATTGAAATTTTTTAAAAAATTGAATTCTTTAAAGAATAAATTAAAAAATTATCTCCAAAGCCTAAGACCTCCAAAGGCTAATTTGTTTCGAAAAAAAATGACTCCCTCAAGGAAAAAATTAGTGCGAAATCAGAATTTCGATCGACACCCAAAGTAAGAGGAGTTATGGAAACCATACCAATGGCATTGGAATGTTGATCATTGTAATCAAAACTTTGCTATGGAAAAAAGAGGAAAGAAGAAAGTGGTCTTTATCTACACTCTACAGACTGTGCATGGTAGAAGAAGACCAAAGGAAGACATTGACAAACACAGGTATCGTGGATTTTTGTGTTTTTAAATTATAAAACTTCAAATAAATTTTTTGTATATTTTGCTTGTATGCAATATGAAATTTTTGTATCAGATAAACTACCCACCTAGAGAGGAAATTTATCATTGGCACGCCCTCCTATATCAGTTGGGTTCTCTCGAATTCAATCTATGTAGCAGGGAGTCAAGGTCTTGGGAGAGAGGAATCAAGGAAGGATCTTTAAATCCACCCACCCCTATCCATAGTCGATAGTAGGGAAACAACAAACCCCAAAAACAATACCACCATAAAAATAATAGTAATTGCTCATTTATGTTTTCTCTTTATCTAACCATGACATGAAATAGCTATATGCCCGTGAATGCTCATGTTATTGACAAGAAGAACCTGTAGACACCTAAAAATGTCTCATTAATTCTACACTAATTATTCATCTATTTAATTAATTCTTTAATTATTTGATTAAACTAACTATTTCTTCTGATCATCACATTCAACACTTCTAATTATTCTATTTCTATTCTCAAATCATTTTAATCAGCTAACCATATCTCAAATATTAATTAAATATCAATTATTTAATTAATTGTGATTTATTCCTTAGTTAAATAATTTGTATTATTTAATTAATTCTATTTCCTAAGAATAAATAATTTCATTTAAATTATTTAAATTAATTGATTAAATTCCTCAAATTCCCCAAATAATAATTTTAATTAATTTCATATTTCCCCAAATGTGAATTTCAATTAATTTCATGTGCATTTCAGCATTTGAATGACCAAATTCAAATCCAAATTGAAAATGAAAATCAAATTCAATTTCAAATTCTTACAACACATGCTAAAATCAGAACTGATTGATCAAATCAGTTAACTTGGTTAACTCATCAATCATCCTTTTTAACTCAAAATCAATTCAGTCTTCTAATCAGTCAATTCAATCTTCTAATCAATCAATTCAGTCACTCTTCAATCTTTTCAGTTTACTCTTCAATCAATCCAGTTGACTACTCAATCAATTTAGTTAACAAATCAATCAATTGAGTTCACTGATCAATCAATTTCAATTATCTCTCAATCAACATTTGAGTTCTATTTCTCACCCCCTTTGTGTTCAAAATCTATAAATTCAACCTCTTTTCATCAATTCAATCTAGCTTTTCTAGAATCATAGAATCACAATCTTCAATATTGTTGTCTATTTTATGTAGGAAATCAAGTACAATACTTGAGAGCCAACTACATCAACGACAATGGAGAAGAGCAATATTTACTTGTTATTTAGGAGTAATAATTAGATTTAGAGTTGTGATTCACTCTTTGATAATATGATTTATGCAATTCATGCCTATTTACTGTCTGAGTACATTTGGTGAACCTGACGTGAAATCACTCTAACCTTCATTTCTGTTTTGACAAAATTTGCAGATCCGTATGTGCACAGAAAATTGGATATCACAATTGCATACTTAGAAATTCGCAATTGCTGATATCATATCACAATTGATTAGAGAGGATATCTCAATTTCTTAAATATATCACAATTGTTCTTAAGGATTGCAAATTCAAAATGTTTTGTGTTGTTTTTGCATTATTTTGTCTTGCGCATCTAACCCTGAAATTTTATTAAATTATGGAAAATTTGATTTCTGCATATAAAATGTATCTAATCTAATGGCAGGAAAGGTGAGATTCCAAATTTCAGGTGCAAGGAAGGCAAAGAAGAATAGGAGACAACAAAAGGTTTATCAAAGACTTCTAAAGGCTGAAAGGAAGCTTTGTGAGATCAAAGAAAGAGAGGAGATTGCTCAATATCACAGAACCATCTATCGCTTTTTAACCAAATGCAAATTCTTTGATGAAATCGATGTGTTGGCTCGCGTAGTGTGGAACAATATCATTCCAGAATAACTCTTCTATCTTCTATCTTTTTCTTCTTTTTTTCTGTTAAAAATCCAAAAAATCTTAAAAAATAAAAAAGAAAGTTGCAATTGCTATCACATCATATCACAATTGATCAGTCATCATGTCACAATTGCTTACATAGTAATTCACAATTGATGGTTTATCATTTCACATTTGATTAGTAGTTTAGTTGCATTTGATAGATTTAGTTTTTCAGTTTCTTTTTTATTACAGTTCTGGTTTTTACCAGAATACCTTTTTGTCTATAAAAAGACAAAACTCTATAACCTGAAGATTAGGCTGGATAGCCCACCGTGTGTTGACTAACATTATTATTTTTCTACAGGGGTAGCTTAGAAACACTTATTTTTGGTGCTTTAATAAAGAACAAAACAAATTTCATCATTGCTATGCTGGTTAAAATGAACACCATGTTTGTGTGGAGCAACATCTCCACTTAGAATAGAAAATCATTGCAATGGAAGGTTAAAAAAAAGAACTTTGTTTTTTGTGTCTTTGAGGAGATAGGTATTGTGCTCTCCCCTTCAATGGGTGATCAGAAAACAAGACTCTCTTCCTTCATGCTTTCCTTTACTTTTTGCAATTAAATCCTTTAGAAGGCTTGCCCTCCTGAGTTGCCCTTAGGGTGCCATTAAGGCCGGTGAGAGGGGAACGACCTAAGTGGCAACGACTAAAGCCAAGTAATCCAAGCCACTATAATCAAATGTATATGTGATAAAAATCATGTGCGATGAGTATTACATGTTGTCACAACGATGTTATGCCTCCCTCAGTGCCTATACGGTGCGTTAAAATTTGTAGAGCGTAACCTCTACAGACTGGGAGACCTCCCTCAACAGAGTGTAAAACGTTGTTGATTGTGACCCCTCGAACAGAACCCTATCTAAACACCATAGAAATTAGAAGCCAAGCTGAGTCAGTAACCAGACACTTGTTTTATCACAATGCAATGGTGGGGAAGAATATTCCCCCAAGACACTCACCATAAATCTCCCAGGATAACGGGCCAATTGATGAGCAATCTTCTTTGGTCTAATTTCTGGAAAAAGGCAAAAAAATGGGTGCACCCTAGTGTGACATGGTTGTTTGAGTTGACGAAGTATCAAGATGTGGGTTGTGATAATACTTGCGACCTTTTGACATTAGGAGAGTCTGTCTGATATCGAATTGCCCAAATACAACGAAAACAAAATGGGGTCTTGAAAAAGATTCCAACATTCATGGAAATCTGAAAAACTTTCCTAAACAATTGCTATATTCATGGTTTTATTCTTTTTGATGTGACTGTTGTGCCCTTTTCTACTCTTCAACAAATTCAAAACATTGCAAGATTCAAATCAAAGCAAAGTCAAAAGTTCAATGTTCAACAAGATCAAAACTTCAACAAGAGAAACAAGTGCCGACAACAAAATCAATGTCAAAACCAAACCTTTTGGACAAATTCAAAATTGATGAAAATGTTACTTTCAAGTGATCATAGGTCCTAAGTACTCAATTCATGTAGAAGTTCCATTAGAATCATCACACAAAGTCCTCACACAAGTCATTTTGCCAAAGTACCTTAAAATTAGTGTCACATTAGATTATAGGAATCATACCTAGGTCCATGGGTATTAGAGGAGATGGAGAATTCCCATTCGAACAACCAAATATTGGACCGAACACTGACCAATTATAAATAATTGATGGTTTAGATAACCTCACTTGGGAATTAAGAGTCAATCATGCCCAATATGATACAGTTGAGGTCGTCATAGATGATGAAATCCGAAAGTCTGCTCGCCTTGATGAGAAACTAAGGAAAAAGATACAAAGAGCAGCTCAAAAAGAAGCCATTAGACAATTGGTAGAGAAAACCATAGCAACATTCCTCAAACCATGCTCCAAAAAGAAAAAGTGTCCATCATTTTAGGTATCATTCATTCATTCTTAGAGTTTGCATTGTCTGCATAGTAATCTTCAACGCATGGGTCTAAAAGGAAATGATCAATTCCCATTTGAACAACCAAATCTTGGGGCAAACAACATTCAATTAGAAATAATTGACGGTTTAAATACCCTTGCTAAGGAGATAATAATTGATCAAAACCATTATGACATAATCCAGGCTGTCATAGATGAAGAAGCTAGAAAATCAATACAGATAGACATAGACCTAGAAAACCGAATTAAAGAAGAGGCAAAGTTTGAAGCTTTCCGACAATATGCTGAAAATATTGTGTCTGAATTTTGAAATCCTAGATAGCAAGTCATCATCATAGACCATGTTGGCTGCATTGTAGGGTGTCATAGAAACATATTTAGTTGCATTTAACCAAGTCTTGCATACACATCTTAGAGAGTCAAGATCACTTTGAAGAAATATTCATGTCATTAACACATGCTCAAAAGGCAAAAAATCAAATGGATCCTCACAACGACCCCTTGGTAAACCCTACATGGAATATGGATCTATCCACACAACAACAAACATGAGGTTACACACCCGCAACAATGTCAACAAACCTAAACAAGATGCCTTCCCTTGATGAAATATGATGTAATTTGATAAAGGAAGAGCTCGAAGTAGCCCAACAAGATCCTGCAATATTAATGATCCTCAACGCTCTCATTAATAGTGTCAATGATATATATCTCACTCTCTTAGTACAAAATGGGTCCAAACTATCACCAGGGGTAGATATTTAAAAAATACTACCACAAGGTATGACATTAAACCAGAATATACCTCAAATACTCGTTACAATGCAGACACAAGCAACAATTGCTACAACAACACAAGGTATATCTCAAAATGCAAATATGGCTACAACCTCAATATAGACAACAGTGACACCACCAAGTGCCAATCTTACAACATGGGCAAGACCAAATATGGCTACAACCTCAATAGAGTCAATAGTGACACCACCAAGTGCCAATCTTACACCATGGGCAACACCAAATATGACACTACAAGCTCCAATATCTCACACCACTACCTTGGCAAATATAATTCAACCAGCAGTCTCGGTTGGTTCCTCCTACAATAATCAGAATATGAATCCAGGGACAACAAGCTTGGCTCAGCCAAATGCTACTCCACAATTTGCATACTTCACACTGCCTACTGGGACTTATGGGACACAGTTACCTAGTGTATCTATATTTCAACAATCTCAAAGGTACCCATATACTATTCCTTTTGTAGGGAACATTCATCAAGTCAACACACCAATAACCTGAACAAAACTTCTGACTCAACAAATGGAGAACCTTCAAAAACAAATGGCCAATATACAAGCGGGGAATGATAAATAGAGTTATACCATGGAAGATCTATGTTCGTATCCTTTTGATAGAAAAATTATACATGCCACCTTTTCCCCCACATTTCGAAGCGCCAAAATTTGAAAAATATAGAGGGAAAGGAGATCCTCGAGATCATATAAGAGAATTCTTCATGGCATGCATTCAAGTAGCTCACAATGATACATACTTGATGAGATTATTTTCAAAGAGCCTGGGAGGGACAACACTAGAATGGTTTTCATACCTTTCGCCAAAAATTACTTCATGGGGAGAATTAGCTAAGTTATTTATATCCAACTTTGCCTTCAACATAGATAATCCAATCACATTAATGGATTTATGTGCAACGAAACAAAAAGAAGGTGAGACTTTCACTATATTCTTACAAATATGGAGAGACCTATATCGTAGATGCCTCAGTCACATCCCTGAAGCGGAACAAGTAGACATCTTTAATGAAAATCTTGTGCCTCCAAGTAAATATCCATTACAAATGCAATGCCTGAATAATTTCAAAGACATAACATAAAAAGGCATCAAATGTGAGAAAGGCCTATTAGAACAAGGGATATTGAAACACCACAAGGATAGTGGACCAACCACCAGCATAAGCAATGAAAGATCAAAATTTTGGTCTAGAAACAAAAATGTCAAAAATGATGGAGTTGTTGACGCGCGTATTGTGAACAGAGCTCAACCAACAATATCTTTACAAGGACCAACTAATAAGAAACAATCTCAAACAAATGACACCAATGTGCTACAGTCAAATAATCCAAGGCCTCCAAGGATAGGTGCACCTAGAAGGAACTTCACAGCCCTTGGAGAACCTATTGAATCAGCACTGAAGAAGTTGATATAGAGAAACGCTATAACCTTACCGGAAGCTAGGCCATATGAACCAGGTCCAATTAAGCCTGCTTGGTGGAATGACAATGACTTCTGCGAATATCACCATAATAAGGGTCACAAGACAGCAACTTGCTACACATTGAAGAACCTCATCCAAGATCTCATAGATCAAGGTGAAATTATAGTGGATAATAAAGCACCAAATATAAATCATACCATTTTCAAAGATCCTTTTGTTAAACATGACAAGGGAAAGCCTTCTAGTTCTAATACACAAGACAATACTACTAATTATACCAATGTAGCATTTGACTATGCCATTAACACACTAAGTGAAGGACATGAAATGGTAGCTACAATCACAGTGAATCCTAGAAGCAGAGATTGTGTCGTTGTTACAAGAAGATCAAAAGTCACATTACAAGGAGTACCTCCAAACCATCCTTCAATAACTAGCAACTATAATATGGTGGACCAATTGAAGATAACTCTAGCCCAAGTTTCATTATTTGAGTTGTTGCACATATCACCAGCCCATAAAGAAGTCCTGGATAAAGCCTTACAAGATTCATTTGTTGCTAGGGACATTGATGAGAACACATTTCAATCAATGGTGGGAAACTTGTCAGCCTTAAAGGTCACATCACAGAACATGATGTTCTTGCAAACCGACTCATGCATAATGATCCATTGCACTTAGAAGCTTTCATTGATCAAAAAAATTATTCGAAGGGTACTAATAGATGGTGGCGCAGGCCTCAACATATGCACTCTACATTTGATCAAAGCTCTGGGATATTATGAACATTATATTAACTCTACTAAGTGAATCAATATAAAATCCTATGACGATGAGGAACACCCTTCCAAAGGTATGGTGAATTTACTAGTACAAGTGGGACCAGCTACAACAAATATTGCCTTCCAAGTACTAGACAAAGAACTGGGTTACAATATGTTGTTAGGTCACCCATGGATACATACAATGCAACCAGTACCATCAACTTTTCACCAATGTGTAAATTTCCCATACAATGGTATAGAGATCATTGTCCATGGTGACCCGAACCCTTTCCAACATTGTAATCATTTAAGGACAAGATCAGACAATCAGGTACCAAACAATCAAGAAGCTCCTATTTACCTACAAATGGAATCATTATCAATTAAAGAAACAAAGAAAAATACACCAACTACATCTTCTTTGCATATTAAAGAAGTTAGTTGTGGGTAATATTCCATTTCAAGCACATCAAATGGAAAACAATCATCATTTTCTCCTAGGTCCTTTGGGAAGCCTTAGAACACAACAATGAAGCAAGATAAAGGCAAAGAAATAGTAAAATATTTAGATTCTTGTTCTTTCATTAGATGGGGAGATCTACAAGAAGAATCTCTAAATGAAGATATTAATCACTAGATATATAGAGAGGAGGATGACGTGGTAGTACCCAGGATACCTCTACATCAATATGGAAACGGCTTCAAGATGTTACAAAAACACGGATAAGATGGTACCACAGGATTAGAGCTACAAAAGCAAGAAATTTTAGAACCTGTTTTACCACATGAAAACCCAAAGAATCAAGGCTTGGGATATAAATATGTGCCACCAATAAAATAAGCTAGACAACGAATATTGGATATATTGAATAGGCCAAAGGTACCCTTAGATTTCATACCTATAAGCCAGATGGATTTCTTTCCACCTCAAAAAACAAAAAAAACTACCAACATCTCCTATCACAGAATCAGATGGTGAAGACATGGGGCAACTTCTGCAAGAACTAAACATAGAGACAACCAATAGTACAGTACCTGAATCATCTACACAAGCAAACATGGTAACAGATACAAGCTTAACACCAACAGATGAACCAAATCCTTAGTTATTGTCAGTACTCTTGCCAAGAGAAACAACTTCAGCACCTCCATTTGAATCAGATGAAGAAAGACTGCAAAGACTAATACCAGGCTTAAGAAGGGTATCCATGATACAAAGGAGGTCTACTCATTTACAACAAACTCAGTTACTAGAACAAGAGTAGATAAGTGATACAAAATCAGAAAGTGAAACATACATAGAAAGTGTCACAGATTCTCATGACTATGAATTTCCATCTGACAATGAAGACAACTCATCACCAATATATGATGAAGAAGCAATAGATCATAATCAAGTATGCATGATATCTGGATCCTCTAAAATGACAAGATACAAAGAGTTTCCCCTCATGCATCCATGCCTGATTCACTGGGGGCAAGAAGGAGAGCCACAATTAGATTGGTTCCAAAATGATGAAGCTATAGCAGAATTCTTGGGTGTAAGGGATGGATTCCCTTATAATGATCACAAAGCTAGCTATGCAGTAGATCTAGACAAAACTACATGTTTTGGAGAAGAAATCTCTTCTCTTAATCACGACAGTGATGATAAAGTCGAACACATAATAGCTACCCTACCTGTTGGTAAAGAATGGTCAACATTACTGGTAGAAGAAACTAAAGAAATAAATAGTCGTGATGCTGAGAAGGTTTGTAACATTCACCTTGTAAAATCCCTCGATCCAATGGAAAAAGATAAATTTATCAAATTCTTTAAGAAAAGACCCATCAATTTTGCATGGTCTTATGCAGATATGCCTGGATTAGACCTGAAATTAGTCTTACATCACTTGCCTTTACTTCCAGGGGTAAAGCCATACAAACAAAAGCTTAGGAAAATGCACCCTCACACAGCCTTGTTAGTCAAAACTGAGTTACAAAAATTATTAGATGTGGGTTTCATCAAACCTATACACTATGTTGAATGGATTTCAAATCTAGGTTTGTTTGTCATAACGAAAGTAATTGGAAATGATGTTTATCATTTGCAAACAATGGAGGGAGATTCACTCCTTGATCCCATCAACAGTATGCACCTAAAAAGATATTACATCTTAGGGTGGGTTCTTTTTTAGTACTACATTTGCATATTTATTTACCGCATTGCATTACCCTTTCTCATATAGTTGCATCAATAAAACAAGGTGATTATCTAAGTCATTCACCTGTCTGCACTAAAAAGAAATGAAAGTTGTCTCATTTCCTAGATACCTGTTCATGAAGTCTTTAGGAGGTCTTTAGTCATTCATCTTCAACATCACATTGTGATCAAGATTTATCCTTGGTTGGGTAGAGGTTTCCTTATCAAGTCTTGTTACCACAATCTATCAATTGCTATATCTCACACATTAATCAAAAGATCTAAGTCATTACAGATACCTAGCTAGTCATGTGGCTAGTGAAAAATCCAATATTTTGCTTCAGTGCCGTTGTAATTGACATACCCAAGTAGGTTTCATTACTTACAAGTCAAGGCAAGAAAATAAAAGAAAAAAATGTTTTGTCAATCTCAAAACAAAACAAAAAATGATATATTATTGAAATATCATGCATACAAGTGCGACAAAAAAGAGAAAGCTTGACTATGGGAACATGCAAGTAACTCCATCAGGGCTATGGACGCCTACTGGAAATGGAGCAATGTTTGAGAGATTATAGTGCATAACCTTGCTGGTAGCGAGGCTCTATCCAGGTTGCTTTTGAAGTTAGAATAACCTACGTAGCTAGCCACATAGGATACTAAGGGTCTTTGATGGTTATAAGAGTCAAAATAAACTCAATTGCACACATATAGGCAAAAGAAGATCAAAATTTCAAGAATTGATGGAGAATTTTTTTGTGCCTCCATTCATAAATCTTGGTTACATAGTGTGTTAGGTTGGATGGTCTAAGTCTTTTGAGAATGGATTGAACTCCTATCTCTGAAATGTTTCACACCTTTAATCTAATTAGTGCATTTCATAATGAAAGACACACACACTCATCCTTGTTTGAATAGGAATTTCATTTTTGTCATGCATCTTGCATTAGCATAACTCATTTCAAAAAATTCATTGTCCCCAGCACATTATGTATCATCATGTTAGGTCTGCATACTTGGGGGCATAACTGCCAAAATTCTAAAAATCATCAAAAAGTCATGAAAAAATCAAATCCTAAAAAATTGAAAAACGATTCCTGAAAAAATCCTAAAAAATTGAAAAAACAGTCTTGAAAAAATCCTAAAATATCGAAAACAACTCTGAAAAAACTCAAAAAAAATTTAAAAAACAATCCTGAAAAAATCCTAAAAAATCAAAAAACAGTCCTGAAAAAAATCCTAAACATTCGAAAAATGATCCTAAAAAACTCAAAAACACTCGAAAAATGATTCTAAAAAATAAAATAAAAAACAATCGAAAAAAGAATCTACAAAATACCAAAAAAAATTCAAATACCAATTTAAAATTGGCAATAAATTGTCTCGCAAGAATCAAACACCCCAACAGATGTCCAACAAACACTTCACATGAAGTTAAACAAAGGATACAACTAACTTGTCAAAATGTCTGCAATCACACTGATCAACTGTCTAATCTATTGATTTATCAAACTATCAACATGATCAATTTCTTGTCTTAAACAGAATTGGTACACTCGAAACCAGATAGATCGGTCTTATACGGGGTCCAAAACTTCTGAAACCAGATATTATCAAAATTACACCAAACATATCAAAGAAAAGGCACAGTTAGTCTAACTGCTGAGTTTTATCTATTTTGGTTAACTCTTTTTATCAAATTGGCGAAGATCATTGCTCCAAAAAGTGACTAGAGAAGCCATGATGGGCATGATCCTTTTCTTTGTTTGTTGTTTCTGGTTTGAATAGATGAATTTCTGGGGCAATTTCTCTAGTGGGTTTCTATGATAGGAGCATTCAGCTTGTGAATGCTACACATACCTCGACCCCTAGTGTAATTCCCAGAATAGAGGGTTCATTCCTTGTCTGTTACGTGTTTGTTTATTTGCAATGAGATATCTATACATCTTGGTTCCTCATACCCTAGTGTAATAAGCTCCATTGGTGTAATAAGCTCAATGATGATAATGTATTCCACTATGAATAAAGCAATGAAGACTTTCTCATCAAAATTTCTATCATATCACCCATTATCACATCAAAATCTAGCTTACAAAGATTGATTCAATTGATTTATTATCTTCTATCTATTCTACGTCTAACAACTAACAATTCTTCTAAGATCTTCAATATGTATTTTGACACAGAAAAATATATAAGCATCATCACATCACATGTTCATAATCATAATAAATTTTCCATCAACCATTATGCATAACAACATCAAATCACTACATGATATCACATTCATATTGCATTCATCATCACAATAAAAATAAATAAATAAAAAATATACATTGGACCATGAAGTTTACCATCAAAAGCTCATCAAGAACGCATATTATATATATCATATAAAAATATGTTAAATTACATCATATCTACAACATCAAAGTCATTATCCAATCTCTCAACCTATACTGCCTCTATCAGTAAGTGCATCTCGACTAGCTCCAACCTATCCCAACGGCGCTCTAGGTGGACCCATCACTCCCCCACTGCTAGTCTGTTGAGAAGTAGATTGACTCGATCTTCTCCCCATGAAAGCACTAAAACTAGGTTCCCTCTGACCCTCAGGGATAGCCCTCTCATAAACATGTCGATAATAAACAGCATCCTATGTTGCAGCAAAATATCTATTTTCCTGGCTACGTGCCTCTGCCATTGGCCCAAATAACTGATCATATGCATCCATAGTGATTTGAGTCTGCCTAACTGCCTCATCTCTCTCCCATTATAATCAATCTCTATCAGCAACTATCTGATTTCTCTCCATAGTAAAATCATCCATCACATGTTGATATTGATCCCTATCCTCCATCCATTGTTGCCGCAAAGTAGCAACCAAGTCCTCTAAATGCCTAACCTGATCTCACAATCCCTCCTCATCTCATCTATCCACACCTACAAAATCTGCAGCCTGGGTCATCTCCACATTATAACCATCATCCCTACCCCCATCTCCATCACTACTCGATGACCCTGATCCTTACTCATCACTCTCATTAGAATTGCTCATGGATGCATTATTTCCACCAATATCCACATCCTCCCTATCACTATCCACCTACCCTACAATCGCTTCTATTAGATCTATACCTCCTCCATCCCTACCTCCTCCATCCCTACCTCTTCCACCCCTACCTCCTACACCTCTACCTCCTCCACCTCTACCTCCTCCACCCCTATCCTCTCCACCTCTCCCTCTGGGACCCCTTCCATGTCTAATCTTTTGAGCACCAATCGAAACTGTCAGATCTATCAAAGGTATAGGCCTATGATGTATCCACCATACATTATACTGCGTTGTGGACCTTGGATCTGCTACACCAAGCCACCATCCACAAAAAATAGGAGCAAGAGCATCAAACTCAACAATAGCAACATGAGGTTGTATACAAGTACCCCAATCACCAACCTCTCGAGTAGTGTGAGCAAAATAAGTTGTCATGTCTAGAATACTTTGTACTTCCCCAAACTGTCTGAGCACATGGCCAGGAAGATGCATATCAATAACCTTGTGGCTACCAATGTCTCGACCAATAAGATATATCTGCTATCGACAAAAAGGAAGATGTTGAGCATCATCAGTCTAACTAAGACAAGTAAGATAAGGTCTCCATGAGAAAGACTGTAAGATATCAATCTGATGATGCCAATACAAGATGTTACCCAATGCCCTATGCCTCAAACCAGCAGTATACCCATAAGCATATGGCAGCTTTGGCTCTAAATCTATATGTAATGCAAGATGGAAGATAGCTACGTGTTCCCAAGCCCATATCTGAAGCAAAGTAATACCACATCCTACTAATTTCTATTGCAAGTAAACAACCCCATGCATTTGATGATACAAAGTGGCAAGAAGACAAGGATCCCAAGAAAACACACATCTATCAATAATCATATCATGTATAACATGTCCCCATCCAATAGGAAAACCATGGGTGCATCTATTAGGAATCAAGAATCCAGCAACAGTACAAGCAAGCACAACAGTGAGATCATCATAATCAAAATCATCCCAATGAATATCATAATGACCACAGATATGTAGATCCTACTCCTCACACTCAAACAAAGTACACAAAGTTGAAATACCATCATCACAATCAAAAGTAACTCACCTACCAGATATCGAAATGTGTAAAATATGCCACATGTCCTCAAGTGTGATAGATGCCTCACCAGTCGGTAGATGAAAAGAACATGTCTTTGAATGCCACCACTCAACCAAAGTAGTAATCATAGCCATGTTGGTTGTAACCTCAGACAAATGCGCAATATAATATAATCCAACCTGTCGTAACAAAGTGGTATCCTCTGCATCCAACTCATGACAATGATCAAGACTATTTGGTTGTGTCTGCCTAGCAAGAAGTACTAGATAATGCACTTGCATTTGGAAAATATAAAAATGAATCAACTACATCATCAAAACTATCATCAAAACTGCTCATGGAAGAAAGGCATTTATTATCAATTGCGATCCAATATTACCAATTGTGAAGCAAAATAAGCAAATGTGACATATTTATGCCAAATGCGAATCAAATGCATCATATGCAACACGATATAAGAAAATGTGATCCAAAACATTCAATTGTGATTCAATTTTGTCAAGTGCAACACAACGTTAACATTTGCAAAATAAAACATCAAGTGCAAAGCGTTAAACTCAATTGTGACATAATTAAGTCAATTGCGGCAATATCGATACTCAATTGCGACATACATGAAAAATGACACACTAAAAAATGATTAAATTTTTTGCAAAATGCAAACAAAAACAAGCAAAAAATTAGGTAACTCACCATGCCACCAGTGTTGGGAGGTCTCTAATAAGATCGCACTCACTCGGATAAATGCAGCCTTGCTCTATGACCTACCATTTCGCTCCAAGGGCTCCAGAAGCTCTAACCTCTCTAAGAAATTCTCTTTAAAAAAAAATACAAATGAGCTCAAACCCATACCAATCCTCAATTTATAAGCTCAAAAATTAGGGTTTCTTAACATAAAAGCCCGTGGACCCCTCCAGCTTCAACGCAGTTTTAGACATAGCAAATGAGATTGAAACTCTTTCAAACTTCATATTATCACTATCTAGCATATTTCCAAAAAACTGGTCTTCGATCCAAAATTTTCCAACCACTCTTTTTGAGGGGGAATTATACCCTAGCGTTATTGGGGTATACTGGGGTAGTTTTTTCTTTCCATTTTTCTTTGAAACAACGTCATTTTGACATTGTCTCAAAGAGGGGCAAATGTAGACACCTAAAAATGTCTCATTAATTCTACACTAATTATTCGTCTATTTAATTAATTCTTTAATTATTTGATTAAACTAACTATTTCTTCTGATCATCACATTCAACACTTCTAATTATTCTATTTCTATTCTCAAATCATTTTAATCAGCTAACCATATCTCAAATATTAATTAAATATCAATTATTTAATTAATTGCGATTTATTCCTTAGTTAAATAATCTTTATTATTTAATTAATTCTATTTCCTAAGTTTAAATAATTTCATTTAAACTATTTAAATTAATTAATTAAATTCCTCCAATTCCCCAAATTATAATTTTAATTAATTCCATCCAATTTCATTTCATATTTCCCCAAATCTAAATTTCAATTAATATCATGTGCATTTCAGCATTCGAATGACCAAATTCAAATCCAAATTGAAAATGAAAATCAAATTCAATTTCAAATTCCTACAACACATGCTAAAATCAAAACTGGATGATCAAATCAATTAACTCATCAATCATCCTTTTTAACTCAAAATCAATTCAGTCTTCTAATCAATCAATTCAGACTTCTAATCAATCAATTCAGTCACTCTTCAATCTATTCAATTCACTGTTCAATCAATCCAGTTGACTACTCAATCAATTCAGTTAAAAATCAATCAATTGAGTTCACTAATCAATCAATTTTAGTTATCTCTCAATCAACACTTGAGTTCTATTTCTCACCCCCTTTGTGTTGAAAATCTATAAATTCAACCTCTTTTCATCAATTCAATCTAGCTTTTCTAGAATCATAGAATTGCAGTGTTCAATATTGTTGTCTATTTTATGCAAGAAATCAAGTGCAATACCTGAGAGCCACCTACATCAAGAACAATGGAGAAGAGCAATGGAAGCCTTTCTATGTCAATTGAGGGAGTCTTAGATAGATCATTTCAATTCAATTGATAATTAGCTTCATTTCATTATTATTTAGGAGTAATAATTAGATTTAGAGTTCTGATTCACTCTTTGATAATCTGATTTATGCAATTTATGCCTATTTATTGCTTAAGTACAAAACCATTATATCTATAGTTTATGAAGGCTCTATTTCTATGTGTTAGACTATCCTTTGGGCCACTGTCTTGGTATGTATGACTCTTTATGTAAATATCAAACTCTTACTTAATTCTAGAAACTTCAGTGTGCTACTATCTTTGGGTTTGACAGTGTTGCTCTTTAAGGTTGAGAATCCCTTGTGACTTTGCACTGTTATTTTGTGCCTTGATTGCAAATAGTTGTCCTTTTCTTTTGTCATTTTGGCTTCACGACTGTAAGATTACTAAGAGTCTTTTGTCCTAATGACTATTGCAATCCCTATTCTTATGGCATTGTTGCTCGATCTTTCTCTAGATTGTTCTAGTCTACCCTTCAAACAAAAAGACCTTACTAAAACATTCATATAAAAAATCAATAGACAGTCTTTGTTGTTTACAACTGTTCAATAACAGTGATTGACTACTTTTATCTTGTAAACCTTTTAGACTTGTAAATCAATATAACATTACTACCATGATTATATTACTTGTCCCTTTTGAGCAATCATCTTAATTGCCCCTATATGCACTGCAATAGATATCTCCTTTATGTCTTTAGCTATTTTTCTCTTTAGTTGTGATGTCCATTGTAGATGCTTTAGGTCTATGCCTTCATTACTTGATCATTGACTCTGCCCTTCAATGTTTTGAGTGTCTTTGATCATACCTAAGTGTGTGCTGATCTATGACCTCTTTTCTATAAAGATAATGATCTCCCTCTTCTTGTTGTATTCTTCTCTTTGATATCTCTACTACTGTTGCTCTGTCTCATGGGGTTGAGTGCTTCTTTTAAATCATTAAATAAATCTCCCTTATGACCATTCTATGACTGCTCTTACTATCTTAATGGTTGTAACTTTGTCCTAATCCTGTCCTAACCTTGTCTACACCTTGAGTATACTTGATCATGACCTCATATATCTCTTTTGTCACCACTAGGGCTATCTTGGAAGGACCTTAATGATAGTCATGATAGGACTACATGTGACCCTTGTATATTTTAGTGGTCTTTGAAAGCTCGTTGATGGTGGCTTTGTGTTTCTTGGAATCTCTATTGCTCCTTTGGGTAGATGACTGTTATGACTGTATTTGCCTTGCCCTTTTGAGCTTTAACTGCTCTGTGTCTCAAGACTTTTTTATGACTACCATTCCTCTTGGGTTGTTCATATCATGGTTTGACAAAGACTATCATTAAATTCATTGTGATCTTTGAGTCTTAAGTTCTATCACATTGATGTTTGGCTATCATTTTTAATTTATGTTTACCAACAAGATCTTGGATCAATCTTCTCATATATTTTCCTTGACTTTCAATAATAAGGATTATCATTTAATGCCCCTAGATGCTGCCTATTGATGACTTTAAAAACTGATTTTGATTGCTTCTTTGTGCTTAGACTGTGTTTCTCTACAACATTATTTTTTAGGGAGGAAACTCTTCAAACCTTCATAATTGTTCTTTAGCTTTTCTCCCTGTTTGTATAGCTGCTTTGTAGTTTTGATTATTGATCATGTTGCCACCCCATGTAATAATGGATTGATTTCCTTGATTCGTATGTGAAGCATGACTACATTTTATGTATGTTGCCATGTGACTATGATATGTCTACTTTATACTTGTAGCTTTCCATCATGTCTATCATAGCAAGTCTATTTATGATCTATGTCACTAAATTTGTGTCATTGAGGACTTAAGATCTCCATATTTTGAAATTGTAATATTTGTAGGTGCAACTACTTTATGGAATCTCTACATTTTTTTACAAGTTTAGATAAATTAATCAAGTTTGACATAAATTTTTTCAAGAATGAAAGTAATAGTTAAGGGATGGAATTATTTTAACGTGCATAGAATAGTTATCAAGAATCTTCCCATTCCCCAAAATGTACAATCTATTGATAAGTGCTCTCTCGAGTGTTAAACAAAAATCATTATATCTATTCAATATCCAAGTATACTTTCAAAAGGAGCGGCCATCAAACATTTGGAAGTGCACTATAAATTGCATAGCTTTCATTTTCTTTACATTAATCATCCACAAAAGCCAGATATGGAGTTATAACATGACCAAACTCCATGATTTCCCATTATCTGTGCTTGCACAATTAACTCATTGTGAACATATGAGGAAATACTCTTCAGCACCATCATTTTCTTGAGCTTAAAATTTTCAATTGAAACAGGAAGAGCACTGATGAGTCCAGAAATAATCCAATCCTCATTGCAGTGCTTGATAACATGCTCTAAATCCACTCTGCACTTTTCTTGTCGCTTCTGATTTCAGAAGGAGCAGCCATCAAACATTTGGAAGTGCCCTGTAAAGTGCATATCTTTCGTCTCCTTTCCATTAGTCATCCACAAAATAACTAGCACTTGCACCAGATAAAGTGCAATGATTATGTCGATAGTAAGATATATAAAATGAGATTTCAATCTTGTATAAATTTATGTATTAAACAAAACTTTCATGATTATGTTGAATTTGAATTTCTTTGCATCAGAGTATAAATCATTAATGTGTCATCATTGAATATCACTAGTTACTTGAATGTGCCTTGAATGTGTCATCTTTGGATTATTTTTTACATTTGTTATTCTCATGGACAAGTATTGAAGCACTTGCATGGGCGATAAAGTTTGTTTGGATAGGACTTGGAGACTTTTGAAAAGGCGGGCAAGGAAATCAGAGTTTGATGCAACAAATTTGAAGTCAGCGAAGCCCTCTGCGGCAAATTCAGAGGTAATATGAAACCCTCATTGCTGAAAGTAAGATGATAGGAAACACACATATATTCCACTCTTAGTAGGTAAACTTCAAATGAATGTAAGATATATCTCAAAACAATGACTCATTTTATCCTCTTCTTTCTATTACGGTCTCAAAATGTAAGATAGATCTCAAAACAATACTAGAATGCAAAATATTACAGATGGATCAGTGTCAAAGGTTGACAATGGAGAAATATCATGCACATTATGAAAGAGTATCTAATGAGAGGAGCCTTGCCAAATATCCATGTCCATGTAATGATTGTCTTGGTGGAAAGGTGAATAAAAGAAATGTGATTTATCGACATATGATAAGTTGTGGGCATAGTGGTATAAGCCCTCAGGGTTACAATTATTATGAAGATATGATAGAATTGCAGACTGTGAGAGATGAAGAGGCAGCAAACGTAGATGAAGTGGCAACAAACATAGATGAATTGGCACCAAACATAGATGAAAAGACATAAATGTTTGACGAAGGGTTTGAAGTTGATAGAATGTTGAATGAGGGTCTAAGAGATGATTGGGCCAAGTCAATGGAGGATGCTCAACTTGGCCAGTGTTTCTAATAAATTATAACTTGCCTCCATGGTTAGCAACTAAACCATTTTTCTTAATGTTATCATTGATTATACTAGGAAAGAAAAGGGTAACTTCAGAAACAATAGATGCTTATCTAGAGCCATTGTATAATGACCTAATGGAATTGTGGAAATAAATTTAAGCAATTCAATCTTTAAGGGATGGTCATTCAATCAAATTCACTTTAAGAGCTTTCTTATTGTTTACGATTCATGATCTTCCTGCATATGGCACATTATCTAGTCTCTTTGTTCATGGATACCATTGATGTCCTGCTTGCAACTTTAAGGATTTTGTGAGGTACTCAAGAAGTTTGTGTAAGTGTATTTATTGTGTACATCATTCTTACCTTAAAATAGATCATCCATATCGTCAACGAAAAAAACATTTCAACGATCAAGAAGAGAATAATGAAGTGCCATTTCTCATAATAGGTGGATACATTATTGATTATGGATAGAAAAGAATGTCATTTATTGAAAATGATGGGATTGCAGGTAGTAGAAATGATCCATGTAATGAAAGCAGTGTAAAACGGTTGTGCATATTGTATAAGTTGTCATAATTTAAGGATATAGCCATTAGGCATACTATTTACTTTATGCATATCGAGAAAAATATAGCCTATGTTATTATAGAAACTCTTTTTGGTGCCTTAGATACTATTTCATCATGTGAAGACTTTCAAGAAATAAAGATTCGTCGAAATCTTTGGGTTGAAAAATATGATAATAAAAAATATAGAAAACCTGGTGCTCCTTACGTCTGGACAAAGGAACAATGTTCAAAATTCTTAAAGTTGATGTCTCAGACTCGCTTTCCCACTGGATATGTAAGTAGTAGCATCAGAAGCCAAAATGAAATTAATACCTTAAGAGGCCTCAAGACCCATGACTATCATGTCATAATTGAGAATATCTTACCTATTGTGGTAAATATATCAAGTTTGGCAAAGGGGCCAAGATTGGCAATTATAAGGTTGGGCCTAATATTAAAGAGAATGAGCTTACATGTATTAGATCCTTCAAACTTTGATAGTTTGAGGGAGGAGGTTGTTGAAGTCCTTTGTCTATTGGAACGAGAATTTCCAACAGTAATCTTTAACATTTCTATGCATCTTTTGATACATCTAGAATATGAACTAGAGCATTGTGGCCCAATAAGAATGAGATGGATGTATCCTATAGAATGATATATGAAGGTCTTGAAAAAAATTGTCCATACTAGGGCAAAACCAGAATGCAGCATGTCTGAGGGATATTCAATGCAAGAGGCCATGGGATTTTGCACAGAAAATATGAAGGATTTTAAAAATGTCAATCGACATGTATGGGATGATGACGAAGATGATAGAGTTGCAGGTGAAGTATTAGAAGGCAATGGATGTTGCTTCAAGCTATCATATCAAGAAAGAAGTGTAATACATGCCTTTATTCTTCAAAACACATCTTCATTTGATAAGTGGTGCAGGTAAAAAAGAAATTACACAATAATTTATTTACTCAATTGCATTTACACATTTATATTATTAATCTTACTATTTGTACGCCATTATTTTATGTATAAAATATGAAGAAGAGAATCAAACTTGGATGCAACATCGACCTCAAAAGCGCAGCCGTCGTGATTTGATTGGAGGAGATTCTTTTCCAAAATTTGAAGAATGGATTGCTAATGCAATCAATGCTAAAAAAGAAGGAGGTCATGATATAAAAACAAAGGAAAGTGAACTTTCACAATCTCCACATTTATGGGCTATGATTTTTAGTGGAATGTGGGCCTGTGGTAGTCACTTAAGAGTGGAAGAAAAATACAAAGGAAAGACTAATTGTGATTGTCTTTTTCATGTTGGATTCATCCAAGATATTATTCAAGTGGATTTTGGTGAAAATAGTCCTATATTATTAAAATATAAGTGGATCCGACCATCCGTGGTACAATTTGATGAGTATGGATTTGTGCATGCAAATACACGACATTTTTTATCAGAGAGAGATGACCCATGTGTTTCCCCTCTTCAAATTAACCAGTCATTTCTAATTGATGATGTAAGAAGCCCAGGATGGTCTTATGTCATTCAAACAGAGTCTCATTCGAAATGAAAAAAATTCATGGAAGTTGTCGATGTAGTGCTTGATGGGCAATATGCTAATTTACAAGAAACATTCAAAGAAGTGGATGAAGACAATGGGGGACTATTTGAAGAAGAAATTTTGATTACAAATTGAAGAAATTGGGAGAGAGAATGTATTACATTTCTCAAATTAGGATGAGGAAGAAAATCAAGCAGATGTAGATACTAGTGATCAAGATTCTGATCTCACTGGCAATGCAGATGATTATTGATGAGCCCCATTTTATGACTTTTTATTTAAGACTTTTATGTTGTAAGGACATGAACCTTCTAACTAATACTTGTTTGAAATATTTAATGTTGAACAAAGTTTCTATATGAATATGTTTGCTTTAATATTTGTAACCATGCTACACCGTGACTATCAGTTGTGCCTTATAATAGTAATGACTACAACACAAGCATTTGATGAAATGTCTTTGTAGATAGCCATAATCTTAGACTGTACTTTACTCTATCTTTGTATCATGGACTGCTCTACATATATTGGGACTGCTATATAATGACAATATTTTATCTCTATTACTATCATGGTATGGTTTGTTACTACCTTAGACCTGCTCTAGATGATTCACTGTTCTATTTATCAAACTATGATTCACTAAGATATGCTTTGTGAATTGTTTGGTTTGATGAGCTAATTATACATTATTATTTATTTGGACATCAAAAAATGATGAAAAAGAATTTAAGGCACAAATTAGATGATAGTGATCATATTTTTTAAGTTCCAATCACAAATTATGAGCGCTCTCGTGAAGAACGTGTGGCCAAAAATAATGTTTTTTATCGCATCTAGGTTTGACAAACAGGCAAGTTGTAAATCCACTAAGTAGTATATTAATTGTTTGATATTGTTTAATGAAATTTTATGGGAAATATTTTTATGTACATAAGACATGATATGATATATTTTTTTGTTTTTTAGCCAAGAAAAATAGTGCAGAGAAAAAGCAAAGAAAAAACAAAAAGAAATTAAAGATACAATGCGGCCAACTTGTAGAAGCCAACATTTTTTGTGACTCAACAAATGTACTTGGTGAAAACTATAGTTGTGGTGATGTGCAACTTGATATACCACATGGTGATGTGCAGCCAAATATACCACATAGTGATCTCTTAACACAAAGTCTAAGAGAAAATATTGAAAAACAAGAGAGCAAAGGAACAATGAATTTGCAAATGATTTATTCAATTTTAAAGGATGTGTTTGAAGTAAAATTTGCAGATACCACTACTGATCTATCTACTCATGCCACACATAATGTGGCAGAGGAGCATGAAGTTCTAGTGGCTTAGAGTGAAGCTGTTGCATTTGCAACTTTTGATGGAAGTATTGGATCAGTTAGAAATATTGGTAGTGATTTAATAGAAGATGTGGTCGCTTTTGTTAAAAGAAAGAGATTGAGTCAAGATTTATATAGATCTATAGAGAAGAATGCAAAAGAAAGAAAATTAGAAGGGAAGAAGGCATTCTTGGTTGAGGTGTCAAGAGATGGTGAGCCCATTGGGCAAAATGCTACAAGGTGGGCCACTGAGTTGGGAGTAAGATGTAGGGCCCATTTGGATATATGTAAATTAAATTTTGCAGACCAAGATCCACAAAGTGTGGAAAATATTATTAAAAAATGGAAAATGGCTTTGACACTATTGGTGAACAAATCTCAAGAAAATATTATAAAAAGAAGATGAGACTTTTGATGAACAATTTTAGATACAATTGTAGAAAAGCAATCATGCAGGGAAAAGATAGGTCTAACTACTCCACTCTATCTCCAAAAAAGTGGGAGGCATTGAAAGAAATAATGCATTCTAAAGAATATTTGACAATGAGTCACAAAGGAAAGAGAGCAAGAGATAATGTGAGCGATGAATATATGTCATTTGGCTGAGGCGGGTTGCAAGCCAAACTGGACAAATTAGGAGTAAGTGTATGGCTTTTTGGTTCAATCTACATTGTGTCATTTAATTAATTTTTTTTTGGACTCCCTATATGTTAAAATTGACATTGTATTTTAGGTGGAAAGAAATAATAGAGTAGCAGGTAGTATGAAGTGCAAATCTAGTTCATCCATAGAGATTTTCACATCCATCTGTTGAACGCCCACTAAGAGCCTCACAAAATCATGTCAATTCAAATGAAGGCTTAGAAGATATAATGAGTTGCTTACACAACCTCACTGAGAAAGTTTCATAATTGGCTGCCTCGTAAACCTATAATTTATGCATGGAATGACCATGCTTCCATGGATTTAGATCACCTAAGAGTCTATCCCTCAATATTTTGATTCTCACCTATAGCATCTTTATATTGTATTTTGAATATGTATGCAAATGTATTTTGATCATATATAGAACATCAAATCTATAAAATTTTGCCTTTTGTTGACTATTTTTTAAATGAATTACTCCTCATATGGATAATTTTTTAAATTACATGCAGAGAAATTTTATCAAAGAAACAAAAAAACAAAAACACCTTGATGCCAATAGAGCTACCAATATTGATAGTGATGATGATGAATTCAAGCAGTATGTGAATGATATTCATAGTAGTACTTGTGCTCAACTTGAGGTCAATGCTATGAAACCTTTACTTTTATTTTGTCTTTTAGTACTTGTTTTTTCTTTTGTGCCAACATACTTTTGATGATCAAATTGAATATTTAATCAAATTAAAGATAACATTCATTGTAATGTCCCTACTTTGAAATATAATTTAATAATAAATAATAATAATATATATATTCATAACACATAAGAAATTAGTATGGTTATAGTCTAAACCATGTTATTACTACCAGTACTTAAGAAGATGGGAATGAGATGTTCCAAACAGGGGCAGTCTAAATCCAAGCAATAGGTTAAGTCCCAAGAGAGGGTGGGGATCAACGACCCATAAGCCTTGAGGGTATAGACCCAAGATGGGTAAGGGCTTGGATCTATAAACTTTGAGGGAACCTATTGGAGTTGGTCTCTAAGCACTTTGGTAACATAAATATCCTCCTCCTTCCTTAGAGATGAAGTAGTAATAGAGGTTGGTACATTGAATTGATAATAAGGGATTAGGGATGAAAGAATTAATTATCTAGTATGATAAATTGATAATTTATTCTTTAATGATTGATAAATAATTTGAACTATGACATCATCGAATAGGGAACAAAACAAAATCTTCAGCCCCTATGCACAACACAAGTTTTCAACTCAGTCCTAGAGCATGATGACTAGGAAATTAATGGACATGTTGTATTTAAGTTCGATCATTTGACATATAACAAAGACAATCTATATGAACCATTTAATAAACAATAATTTTTGTACTTTTTTTTACTATTAGATAAGCTTCCATACATTAGGTTGATCACAGATAACTGATCTGTGTAGTACAAATAAGGTTTTTTTTATTATTTTTACTGGTATTTGTGGTTAAATTGGCCCAAAGCAAGCAACCTCCATTTGTATATTCAAGTGGCACAATTAGAAGTCAACAATTAGAAACAACACCATTATTTGCATACTTCGAATGAATAATTAGACACAACAATTAATCATCATCCCCATAAGAGACAGAGAGAAGACTGATAACAGACAACATAATGGTATTTACATAATATTAACCAAAACATTGTCATTGCATAACCCCCACAGTTATTTCAGACATAGCAAATATATTATTTGTTATCAGTTCGATAGGGACCATACATTATGAGTTATGAGTATCACTTTCATTGTAACCCAATAATAGTTGCAGATCATATATTGCTTCAGATATCAACTATACCAATTAGAGGGATAAATATATCGATATAGTATATTATAACCATCATTCTTAGTGTAAATGGTAACTACTATTGTATATATCAGTTCTTATGAAGGTTTTGAGTTCATTACTTATCTCTAATTAAATAATTCCTTATTCTTAACAATTCATAAGAAGGGACATTACATTCACCAGCATTCCACACCAAGAAATTCAAGAAACCTTATCTATTGTAGATAATATCACAAGGAATTGATACCCATGACAATATGTTCTACAACTTGCACAAAAGAAAGCAAAGTCTATTGTATTACATTAACAAAGTCTTGATAAATTCTTGCAGAGATCTAAAATTATTTGATGATGACTAGTATTACAAAACCTTCTCATATATATGAGAATCACGAGTCTTTTGAAATGAAGGGGTGCACCCCTTTTGAACTAAACAGCTATATTTTGTTAAACTTAGATATAAACAAATTAAGTATACCAATATAATTGATATAATAATCATCCTGGTAACACTGGAAGTCTGATGTCCATTTCTTCATTGCGCTCTCCATGGTATAGGATCTCTCTATCATCCGGATCACATATGGAGCTAGATCCCCATCCTCATCAACTAGTCGTCTGGTTGTGCTCATGAAACTTGTCAATTGAAGTTGCTAGTCTCCCAATGACATGATTTATCCATCATGGAACATGGTTGGCAATTGGATCGATTGTTCATTCTCTAGGAATTGGATGACATTTTTTAACTTGTTCCCAAATTCATTGTGTGCCTTCAGTAGGGTATCTGCTTCATTCTTATCCTCTGGAGTCATAGAGTCGTGAGTGGTCATGATCTCCTAGATCCATTCATGCAACCTCATATGCTTTGTGTATGCTTTGATGGTACCAGTGTGCATCTTCCAGAAGTCTTCAGAATACTTTAGCATAACCTTAAAACAAGCATCAACTATGTCATCAGTAAGCTTGACAGTGCAAGCCTGTACAACTTTGAGCAATCTATTCCCCATCTTGCTCTTATACCTCCAATATGAAGCATTATATATTATTTCAATTATATCTTTATTAGTTTCCTAAGTGGCAATTCCAACCTCTGTAATCCTTGGGTCTGATTCCAACTATAATGCCTTATCCTACCAATAGTGTTTGTCTTCCTGTGCTTTCTCATAAAGGCCTTTGACAGTTTGGTTTTCCCTCACCAAGAACTCAACTTGTTCTTTGTTTATCTTCACAACATCAAGGTTTAATTGGGCAGTGATCCTAGGGTTTGTTTTTCCAACTTGATGGATCATGAGGTGGCCAAATGCTTCATCTGTGTCTACCAGTATGGGTATCTTGTCTCTTGGATATAGAGCCCATAGAAACAAGGCCTTTTGCTCTGATCATACCCTAAACCTATAAAGATCCTATCAACCTCCTTTGGTAACAATTTCTTATCATTGTGTTGCTTTCTCCTAAAGCTGTCAAACATAATAGCAGCTTTCATTTCCCACCCAGGGTAAATTATCACACCAGCGTCCTTAAGGAGCCGTCTTCCTCTTTCAGGGGTCATTTCTCTTTTCTCAGCATTGATTTCCTCTTGCATCATTCATAGAGTGTCTTCCTCTATCATGTTTCCCATCTATTTCCTGATCATCCTACCTTTGTATTGATATAAGAAGGTTTCAAACTCAAGAGTGTTAACAAACTCCTGATCTGAAAAAAAATTCCTCATGCTCGAGGATTCTGACATCATTAATTTCCATCTCGTAGGGTTGTCTTGTTGCTAGATCCATGTGGTGATCAATTCCAAACCAAGCGGGTGGTACATCTTCTTCTATGTTAACAAATTCAGCAGTGGATTCAAGGGATAAGTGGGCAATGGGAGTAAGATACATAAAATCCCACTGCATTATCTAGAATCTCCAATTCATGAGACATTAGTTGGTTCACTTTGGCCACGGGGTCATCAATTGCTTCCAGGATTTCTTCGTTGATCTTGCCTCTCCTCAATTTCCATTCATATGCTTTAGCTACCTTACCATGTGTCAGCCTCTTCTTGATTGCTTCCTCCCTTTCCACATTCCTGATGAAGTCATCAATCATTAATGGCACATGTTCTATGGCTTTCAATCTCTGTGACATTCTAGCCCCCTGCATATATCCTTCTAGATCAAAGTTTGGCCTGGGGTCTCCTTTCACAAAGTGGAAATATTCTAACTTATTTTGTAGTAAACGATAACTTTTTGAACTCTTAATAAGAAAATCAGAAAAGGACAACAAGCCAGGCACAATTGACTACTTCCCATGATCTATAAGATTTTTGGCACTAGCTATAGACAATTGCCTAATGATTTCCAAATAAGAAATTATGTCTGAGAAAGTCATAGGCAATAAGTAAGGTTCTCCCTCGAACTCATACACCCTAATCTATGTGTAATCCAAGAAACAGTACCAATCCACCCAGTTATGGGTAATGTGCCTTTCTTCATCAAAATCTTTAGGTCGAAGGAATTTCTTAACCTGAGGGAAAAGTGAAAAATCACATGGATGTCCAAGCAAAAAGTATAACGGTTTCACAAAATGTTCTTCTTCACAGTGCATGCACTGGCTATTAATGTATCTTTCATCCCAGGCTGATAACCATAATTGCACTAGCTTGCAGACTCCTACTCTATCATACTTCCTAATGGATAGACCTTGAGTCCACAACTCTATATCTTGACCAACGTATAGCAACATATGCATAAGGTGAGAGTAGTATCTGAAATTCACATTAACCCTGTCTCCCTTTAATTTTTCTAACCCATGGTTGATGGCATGAGCTAAGTAAGAATCATAATCAAAGGTCCTTGGGTCCTTTGATTGGATGTCGGCACAAATCACCATAGCAAAAATGTCCATTAATGGGGAGGCTTCCATGCCCAACACTTGTGCATTACAATAATAGGTGAACTTAAAGTAGGGAGAAAACAATTCAACATCAAATGGGGCTTTGTCAGTATCTACAAACAAAGTCACAGCTCCTTCAGTCTTCGATCTGTGTGGTGGGAGTCTCCATCATTTATATGTTCTCTCCATGTTTAAATACTCATCCACCAACTTTTTGGCATCAACTTCATCCTCATGCCCCCATTCCAAACCAAAAACTTGCTCAATGTACTCTTTACTAATCAGCAACAGGCGGTTCCCTTTATAGTCAAAAATGGTTTGTGTTTGTGGGTCATACCTATCTACCAACACTATTATCAGCTCTACATTCACAAAGACATTGGGAATGACAAGTCTCCCTAGATTCAGCTTCCAAATATTGCACACTAGTTCTACTGCAAACCTTCTAGCATAGCTGAAAATGAACAATTCATGCCCTCGAACCTTTGTCCAAATGTCCCCTATGTTTTCAAATCTATCTTCCAATCCCTCATCATCGTTCTTAATCTTTCTAGACCGGTGACTTGAGAGAGGGAATTGGTCTATTAGGTCCTGGTCTAAGGGTCGACCTTCCTTTTTCTATCATTTTGGCTTTTCTTCTTTGGTTTTAGGAGGGTGAGGCTCTTTATTCTTCTTTGTTTTAGCTTTCCTAGATGACGAAGCTTCCATCTTTATGTTCAACTCAAAAGAAGACAAGCAATTCTCAGAAGCACTTACAGTTTTTACTTCTTTCCATGAAGAATTTTGTGACCCCTGCTGCACTAGTTCCTTCTTTCCTTGAAGAATTTATCCGCCTAAACAATTTTGGTATCTAAGTAGTTTGATTCTTTTGGTACTGCAGCAGTCATTAAGGAATGTGTTTTCAATTTATGGTGATGTGACTCGTTTGGATTCGTGTAATATTTCCTAGTGGATTGATTGTGCTTTTTTGCTATTTTCTACCTTTCGATGCATGAGCATGCCACATTTCCCGAAGGAATCTTATTTTGATGAAACATACCCCTTCGATGACTTTCTTTTCATGTTCTTCGATGCTCTAGTTTCATCGATGCCCATCTTCAGTATAGACCCAACACTATTTAATTTGTTTTGATGAAACTCTCTCTTTGCTCAAATGTTTTCACCTTTTATCGATATGCATTTTCTATCAACAACCATATTTCAATGAGTTATCCATTGAATTCATCGATATTGGGTTTTCGATGAAAGGTCATGTTTCACCATGCACTCTAATGCTTTACTCAATAGCTTGTTTTCATCGAAACCCCTTTTACTTCAATGAGATCTCATTCCATTTCATCGATCTATGACTCAGGCTAGAGGGCCCCACTTCATATCCACTTCAATGAGTCTCGTACTTCGGCATATGCTTTTGGAATTTCACCGAAATGTCTTTTTCATCAATGAGACCATCTCTATGAGACCATGCCCATTTTCATCAAACTGGATACTTCGATGGAACTCGGTCTTTCGATAGATACTTTGAGGGTCAAGCTGATGCACTTGTCTCGCTTTCTTTTTGTTTTGATGGAACATGCTACTTCGATAAGTTGTTTATCCCATTCATCGAAACCCTTGTTTTATCGACGAGTTCCTTTCGCTGAAATTCGGCATGATTCCATCGCAATACATATTTCAATGAAACTTTTCCTTTGCCAAGAGTTCATTTGATTCTTCTGACATCATCCTTTCATTGAAAAAGTTTGCTTTGGCAAGACCATTGTTATTTTTATCGATGTTGGGTTTTCGGTGAAATTTTAGTGTCACTAGATACCTTTTTTATTTCCTCGACATCGCTCTTTCACCGAAAAGCTTTTCTGCTTACATTTTAATGCCTCTCGGGTTACCCTAATAAGGGCTTTGACAACCTCCCACTAAAATGTGAATATCTCAGCCAATACTTAATGGAATCAGGTGATTCGAAAGCCAAAATGAAGTGGATTCACACCTCCATCCAACCTAATAGGTTTTAGAACCTGGCACTAAGTCTATGACATAAAATAACATCTATAATCAAACTGTTATGCAGAATAATATAAGAAAATGTGTGCAGAAAACTACTTTTACTAACATTGCAGTATTTCTTATAATTGTATGACTATTACAGTGAATTCATAACTTTGGTCTGCTAGATGTGTTTTTTTCAGCTATAGAATTATTGCAATTTTTTTGAAATTTTCTTTTTGTAGTTATTTTAACACATGTACTATTAAATTAATGGTTGTGTTATTCTGCAAATGAGGGTAATCATTACATATGTATTAATATAAGGTGTGATTTTTTCTTTTTGTAGAAACGCACTGATAAATTCAACAAAGGTGATAAAGTTAGGTTGTTGGATCCATTTGATAGTGTTGTTGTTGGAATTGGGAGGAGTCACTCCCTATCTATCCTACATGGAGTAAACTTAAAAGGAACGAGCGATGCAAATGTGAACATTTTAAAGGTCATAAGTAACATACCTCTTCCATATGAAGACAAAATAGATGGAGTCGTCCATCTAAAAGAGAAAGAGGGAACCTTCACAAGGTGGCCATTAAAATATTTTCAGAAAATGATATAGTTGAATATGTTTATCATGTTTCTTATTGTTATATGCAATACTTTGAATATTCTGAATAAGTTGGAAACTCTTAGACAACTTTGACATTTTTTATTATATTTACATATATAGCCTTAGATAGATTTGACATCTTATAACTTGATTTATATATACATATTTATATTATATTTTTTTATTGCAAATTACCTTTTTTGTCATGATATTCAATCAATATTTTAATTCTAACATGTAGCTTGTTCGTATATGTAATTTTTTTATTTGCTTTTATGATCTAGTTCGAGTTTAATGTTTTATTATTTTTGCATTATAAAATGATTAAATATACTACCAATAAATAAAAATGATTAGATATACTACCAATGGATGTAAATATATGACTAAAATAAGGACTAAATATATGACTAAAATAATGACTATGATGACTAAATAAATGACCATTTAACAACAATCAATGATTAAATTAATGACTCAATATATAACTAAATTAATGACTAAATATATGACTAAATAAATCACTAATATGACTAAATAAATGACTAGAGAACAACAATCAATGACTAAATTAATGATTAAATTAGTGACTAAATTAGTGACTATCATGACTAAATAAATGACTAGATAACAACAATCAATGACTAAATTAATGATTAAATATATGACTAAATTAGTGACTAAATATATGACTAAATTATTGACTAAATCAATGACCAAATCGATGACCAAATCAATGACCAAATCAATGACCAAATCCATGACCAAATTGATCAATAAAAACAACTAGTGGTCACCTGACCAGATTGATTTATGACTAGCAATAAATTGCTAGTGGTCACGTGATCAAATTTAGTCATTTATCTACAATTTTTGGTAGTTTTTTTAGTCATATATTGTTGTTTTTGTACTAATGATTTTATTATTTGTCCTCTCTTTAAATTTTACAATTAACCTCAATAAGGAAGACTCTCCAATTGGGTAGTATTGGGTTTATACTTTTATTATTTATTTTGAAACTTTATAATAGTTAATATCTATAAATAAGAAGTAAAGTAAAATTTTGATAAATTAATTAATCTAGGAGGGCTTAATTTACATTTTCTTTCTGAGATGGATGCTTTTATGGAAGAAGAAGTACTTGATTATGGATAAACCAGTGAAGGGTGTTTGCACCTACCCTAATAGGGTTAAAACTTGGCCAATTAATTAATTTATCCCTATCATAACACATGTAGTTGGTTCAACGGTTTGGTTGTTAGTTCTACATGCATGCACAGGTTCCATTCCTGCTAGTTGGTTCTGGCTTGCTAGGATACTTCATCGTGAGGGACGGGAGCTTATCATGAGCACTGGGAAGCGTAATCTTCATTTGGTTGGGTGGATAAAATGCATGGGTCATATGTCCGTCTTCCAGTTTGCAAGTTGGAGGTTTGTCTAAGGGCAATGGAGATGACACATATGGAGATAGAGAATTTAGATAAATTTTATGTAATAAATATGTGATGTATATTGTATCTTTATTGTAAATTGACCAACATGGTCTCATGTAAAATCTATGTAAAATACCTATAAGGTCCTATGATGTAATGCGGCAGAAAATCACCATAAAATGTAACTAACCGAAAGAAGAGAAAAACTACTAACATATTAACCCACTAACATGCGTCTTTCCTTGCATGATTTACTTTTCCTTTCGTTGTTTTTATTTTCACGTATGCATGCATTATTGTATTAAATTTTTAGTTAATTAATTTGGTCATCATGCGTTAATTATGTATTTTGGCATGTTAATTTAATTTCGACGCATTAATTATGTTTTATGCATGTTATTCTACCATCATGCACTTTTTACTTACACTTCACTTTTACTACGATGCTTGAATAATTTTGCATGTTATATGTAGTTTGCATGAATTTTGAGTTTCACTTACTTATTGCATGTCAGTTATCATAAATCTCGCATGTGCATTTAATTTAATCATAATTGTGAGTTATTATGCAAGATAATTTAGGATTATGACAAGTGGGTCCTTACAACACTTGACATAAGGAAGGGTCAATCTTGTTAGAAGTAAACTGCATCTCACCATAGAAGCTCTTCAAGAATTCAAATTGTATGGGTTGATCAATAACCCACTTATTTTGAATTAAAAAGTCTTCATCATCACTTTCACTATCACTTTCTAATTTTCCTTTGTACCAAACCATTGTTCTAAATTCAATCTTTCAAAAAGAATCGCCAACCTTCATTTTGAAGAAGGTACCTTTAGCTTTATGAGGATAAGACACACCAATAATTCGTATCCCCAGTAGAGTCACCAAAAAATTGTTGGAAACAGATTTGTCACTGTGGTTGTTTATCTGAAACTTACCCTGATTGCCTGAAGAGAAGTGACAAATGTTCCAACAGTTGGAGAGATTGCTATGAAATTGCAATCTTCCTGTGTGTTTGAGAGGGACAGCTCCCTCATATGATAGGGGATTTTGGGGATTTTTTGTGTACTTTTAACCTAAAAGTACATAAAGGAGAAAACATAAAACTAAAGAGAAATAAAAGATAAAAACCCCAATGATAGACGTACAAACATCAACTGAAATTTCCCAACTAGTAACAAATTACAAGGGGAGTTTATAACATAATATGTTTAGCCATGATATGACGATAAAGAAGAATGACAAATATCAACATACGAAGATATAGGATACTCCAACACATTCAAACTGAGATACCCAAGGTGCTTGTGTATCATCACATCAATTATACCAATCACATATGCATAAAAAGACTACCAATTTGACATACGATAAATTGACAACAATAACACATGAATACATTGAGCACACGAAAGAAGATGCATTCTTCATTATCCTTTTTGAAATATACAAGTCCAAAATCCTTTCTATACATAGTGCAAAATAAAATTATCATTACAAGTTTCTTAGAAAGTTTCTACAGAGTTTCCCCCTTTACGATGCTATGAGTCCCATATTTATACACCCTTGTCATAAATAATTTTTTGGGTTAGTAACCAACTAAGTTAAAGCATGGAAGTTATTCATGCTTTTACAACCAACTCTCGGTCAAAAAATTTGATGGCTTTGTCCATGATTTCACATTTTCTTTGGGCATTCAAATGAATATTAATGTGAGCATTTCTAATTACAACGGCCTAGAGGAAGACTACATTCTCTTGAAGTATTTTGTCAACTATCTCATAGCTTGTTAATGGATTATCTAACACCTCACGGGCCTAAACAAGATCACATTCCTTTGTAACATTTCCTCTAACACATACAACTACTTCCACATTTGCATATATGTCAATTATGTTGAGTAAAGAGCTTGAAATAGCAATGTAGAGTCGACATCCTCTACCCTTTGATAAATGCCCATACTTTGTTCTAGAAATTCTATTGTATATGATGTGATCTATCTCCTACACTAAAGCATGTCCCATTTTATGGCCTTCAACTGAATACACCACAGTATCTTTCTAATGCCTCCATATTTCATCAATCTCCTTAATGTTTGAATCTCACCACACCTACCTACTTTCAACTTATATTCATGAATGATCTGTAGACACGTCAACACAACCACCACAAGTCTAACTTACATCCTAATAATATGGTTTAGAGAATCCTCTAGATGACCACTATGGGTAGAAAGGTGAACTACAATCCATGCAAACAAAGATTACAATGTTAGAATGCATCAAGAGTGATTCATTAATTTGAAGGTTTTTGAGAACTTCCTTGCAAAATTTATTTTTCTGTATAGACTGTAATCATTGCACTCTCTTTGAGGTTTCTATTGAGCAGTTCAAGAGAATTGTTGATGCCTCTATAGGTAGAATACTTCCATGAGGGCCATTGTAACTACAAAACCCACCTAACAACTGCATTTTCTTGGAAATTCCAAAACGTTTTCAATAGATCAATTTTCTACATAGACTAAAATAATACATCCATGAGATGACATTTCTTTTGAGGCAATATGTAATGTAGAAAAATGGTGAATGATAGATCAAGAGGAAAACTACCCTTTCACTCAAAGAGAGATGAGAGTCTCACTATTGATTACTATTCAAGCACTTTTCACCATGTTAAATTAGAAAGAGGAGAGGATAATTCACTAGATTCAATCTCTCCACATGAAGATGGTAGATTGAATTCTGAATGAATTGGGAATGCTAAGTTGATCCCCTCTTTCTTGTTCGATTTGGAAAAGAAGTTGATTGAATTATTTAGTGCAAAAATGATAAAGAATTGATTATAACTTGAGATCGGAATATGGGATGAAGTTGTGCACTTGGATCTAGCAGTAAAATGTTGAGATGAAGTCGCCCTACTAATTTGAGGAAAAGTGGCCCGGATTGTGGTGGGAACGTACATGGTCCTCCGAAAAAATCTATGAAACAAAAAGGGTTTTTCTACCTCTACAAATGAATCCCAAATCTGAAAGTACAGTTGTGCAGCTACAACCTACACACAGAAAAGAGAGGAATATGGGTTGGGATTGGGGGTTTGCCTTTAGGTCAAACCCCAGTTTTGGAATTAACCAAGTAATGAAAGAAAGTACTTGCAAGTAGATGTAAATGAAAGACTGAATTGTAAATCACCTCAAGGGAGGTTGTGATAGCAATGTTGATAAAAGTTCTTGTATGGAATTGAATGTTGAAATCAATCTCCTCTTCAATGGTTGAATCCTTGACTTGAATGCAACACCTATCCTTGAAGGAATAATTGAGATTGCTCAATGCTGGAAAAGAATGCTTGATCACTAGTGCAAATTGAATCTCTCCAACTTTGACCTATCCAACTTATCAAACTTATGCAAATGAGAGAATGAATTCCCCTTAAATACATGTTAGTGGATTTGAATTTCGTCACGGGTCGACATCAGGGGAGTTTCCTGCCTGATGCACAACCAATAATGCAACCCTAGGAAGGGTCCTACCCCAAAATAGGGTAGGGATAGGGGCGCCATGCCCCTATCCTATGAGGAAAAGGGTGCCACGCCCCTGTCCAAGGGGGGATAGTGGTGCCACACCCCAATCCTACCCCTTTCTCTAGAGCAGATTGCAGATGAGGTGATGCAAAGGCTAAGGAAGAAGTTGTTTCCACAAGTTGAGCAATCTTCGGTCTCCAATCAGGCTAGAGGATTCAAACTTGCATACGTGAGGACCCTAATGCTGTCAAAAATTTCTAGGGTCACAATTTTATGACACTACATTTAGCCCCCACTTTAGTAGGAGTATAAGCGTATGCCAATAGTGTCGTTAAAGTTCAAGGAAACAATATTGAAAGACTTTTACCATGTCAAGGAGGCAAGATGCGCCAAGCCCCCAGTGGACTTAGGATCTTACGACTTCGATTGACAAAGTAAAAGGGAAGATAGAGAAGGGGAGAAACATGACTATAAGTAGCAAAGTTCCCTTCACTATGAGTCATGAAAGAAAGGATACAAAAGATTACAAAGCAAAACAAAGTTCACTAAGTAATTCTAAGTATCACAAGAAGGAAAGTATGAGCGGAGTGTATGCCCCCATGTTAAAGTGATCGTGTGTGCCTTATCAGGAGAGATTTATTTAAGGTAGGATACACCCAATAGAGAGAGAAGAAAGGGAGCACATTATCACAAGTATTTAGCCCCCAATCGCGGTATAAACCCAAGGATAATGAATACAAAACACAAGGTAGTGTCACTTTCCTCGAGGTCAGTATGTTGTATGATAACTCATGTATATCATGTATGTATATGCATATAATAATCTTTATTCCATAAAGAAGGACACTACCTTAGAAGAAAGGGAAGAGAGGATGTCTTTTGAGTCAATATGAAAGAGACCAAGAAAAGATCTCAATGCTTTCCATTGTCCCCAAGTAGACATTAAGGGAACAATAGAAGAACAAGGATACATATAGAAGAATGGTCGCAAAAGAGAAATAAAGGAGAGAGAGAGAGAGAGAGAGAGAGAGAGAGGATCTACAGTGCTAGTATTGCTAATCTAGCATGACATTCGCCTCCCGATCTTGCTGATCACTATTTCGGGAAGGCGAGCAACATGCTAGAGGAATGACATCGAGCACAACAAATGGAGCTATCACAAGATCCAAACAAGAACTATGCTCATGTTTTAAATCACTTTGTTTGATTCTAGGAGCTAGGATAAGGGTTTGTGAAAACTCAGTTGATAAATGCATGTCCACATCAACATACTCATACTCACTATCAAAACCATTAGGAGTTGTATTGCCATTATGAATAACATTTTCACCCATTTCTTCATCAAATTTTAGAGAAAGAGGAGCAAGAACATAAATAGGAGTAAAACCATCACATGTTTTATGCAAATTATGATTTGGAGATGTAAGTTGAACATCTTTCTTAGGAGAAAAGGGAATCATGTCAATTGTTGGAGTCTAAGGAGATTGAATATTTTGAAGGATAGGTTCACGAGCTCTAACATAGCATCTTCGTTGGCATTCTCTCGCACAATGATTTTGTCGAGTCTTAGTGGAAGGCTGGGAAGAAGGAAGAATGCTTGAAAAAGTAGGAGTGTTTCTCTCCTTGATAGTGGAAGGTTTAGGTTGAGGTATTTCTGGTTTAACAAGAGGAGAAGCAGACCTATTCTCTCAATAAGAGGAAGGAGGTGGAACTACACCATAGAAATGAGGAATATTAGGTGCAGGAAGGAGACCAGGTCCATCATGAGGAGGAGGTATAGATCTAACCATAGGAAGAATATTTTTGTTCTCCTTAAGAGAAGGTAAAGTCACATTCATAGGGTTAGATGGACAATCTTCCTTACGAGGGAGATTAGTTCTATCTGAGAGGGGAAGAACCTCATCTTGAAGAATAATAGGAATGTAAAATGTTGGAGATCTAGGTTGACTTATGGATAATATTATATCATTCTTCCATTTTTTATAAGATTGAAAAAGAGTATTGCTCCTTAATGAAAGAGATTAAAATTGTTTAGGCCAAAAGAGATCAATAGGAACGCCAAGGCTTCTTTCAGATGGATGAAATAAGCTATGGTCCATGATTATTATTTCTCCATTGTGAGGAAATTTAATACACTTGTGGATTGGAGAAGCAATATCCTTCATGGAAGATAGCCAAGGATAGCCCAACTTCACATTGAATTGCTCAGAAGAAGGTATGATAACAAAGTCAACATCCATGGATTTAGTATGAAATTCAATAGGAAGCATGATAGAGCCAATGGTAGGACAAGAGAAGCCATCAAATAACTTCACAACCACATTAGAAGTATCATATAGTGGTTTATGAAATCATAAAGTGAAAAGATACTCTTCAGTTATGACATTAACCATGCAAGAGGGATCAATCAAGGCAGCACGGCAAGGGATATCCTTAACCTTTGCAACTATGTATAAAGGGCCATCGGGTACTCTAATGGTCTCGCTAAGGTCAAATATAATACAAGGATCCTTAGGAAAATCTTATGTTTCTACCATATTAACTAAGTTTGTAGCCATAGAGGTGAATTCTTCAAAAGACAAAGAATTAGGCACAATCTCAATAATGTTAGAGGTATGAGATGGCAAGGGATCAGTGAAAATATTAAGATTTTGATTAGGAGGAGCTACTGATTTATTCCCTTTGTCATTCACACCTGCCATAGATATAGTATTATTATCAATCAAGTCTTGAATCTTATTCTTCAATGCAAAACATTTTTCAGTATCATGACCAGGTTGACAATGAAATTGGCAAAAGGAATTGTTATCGAAATAAGGGGATGAAAGTTTGGAAGGATCAACTTGTTTTTTAGGAGGAAGTTTGATAACATTTTTGTGCAAAAAATAAGACATAATACTATGTAAAGATTCATTCAAAGGAGTAAACTATCTTTCTTTTGAAAAATTTAGAAATAGAAGGCACACCTGTTGTAGCATTCACATGGTTGTTGTTGATTGGACCATTGAACTTGATGAAGATTTTTGTTGGTTTTAACTTTGCAAACGGTTGTTGAACACTCTCCCCCTTATCACTCAGAGCCACAGGAGTGGATTTCTCCATTTGACTCACAACCATTTGATAATTATGGAGTGTTGTGCACAATTGCAGAAAGTAAACTCAGACAAAAGAATCTTTTCCTTGATATATTTTTGTAGCTTAGAAATGAAAATTCTTTCAATATCATTATGAGGTACATGAAAAGAAATTTGAGCACATAAATGCTTATATCTACCAATGAAATCAGTCACTTTTTCTTTAACACCTTTTTAAAAATGCATTAAATTAGTCAAAGTGATTTTAGGACCAATGTTGTTTTGAAATTGTTGGATGAAAGCATTTTCTAGTTGTTGAAAAGAAGTGATAGAGTAAGAAGGCATAGAACAATACCATTGTAAGGCCTTATCTCTTAGTGTTCTTGTAAATAGTTTTGCAAGCTATCGTTGATCATAAGCAAAATCAGTACACAAGGTTTGAAATGTTTTGACATGCGTAAGAGGATCACCTTTTCCATTATAGAGTTCTAATTGAGGGATCTCAACATGTTTAGGTGGCACGGCTTTAACAATATCAAGAGAAAGTGGGCTCGCAACATCAAAGGTAGGCACATTAAACTTGGATTGACTCATGGAGGCAATTTTTTGTTGTAAGGAAGACACAATTTGGGCAAGATTGTTGATTGTCATTTCGGTAGAAGAATTGATGTTAGACATAGGTGATTGAGAAGGTGGTGTAATGTTATTGAAAGAAGTCATGGACTAAGAATAAGGTGGTGGGAAATTATGATAAGTAGGCATAGGTGATGATTGGGTAGGAAAAAGGCACTTAAAGGAGGAATAAAGTTGTTGAAGGAATTATCCCCTTGTGTCACACTGATTGGTTGAGGAATAGTAGGAATATTCATGGAAATCATAGGTAACGATGGAGGATTAAATGAAGAAGAGGGATTTACCCCCATGACCAATTGTTGTAGGAATAACATTTTGAGTTGAAGTAGCCATGATGTTAGATGTGAAAGTAGGAATACTAGTCATAGGAGTAGTCAAAGGAATAGAAGAATTGACTTGTGTTGAAGGTTGTGAGTAACCTAGGGTTTCGGCACAACTCTTGATAGGCATGACATTAGAATCAACATTATGTGAAATGCTATGCAATATATCAATTCCATTCTTATCACTTTGAAGCATGTGATTAAGACCTTCAATTAATGGAAGAGCTTCACTATTAGGTATCCTTGGGACATCCATTGTTGAAAGCTATCAAATTGATCGTACAATGTAGAAAGTTGATCTAAAGAAACCCTAGTTAAAGCTTCTTCTTCATCATGGGATCCATCAATGGGGTGAATAGGCACATGATTAGGATGGGAAGAATGATCCTCATTAAAGAAGTCACCCAAATTAGGCTCCATCTCCTCGGTAATTAAACCTTGGGAAGCATTAATTATAATACTTCATCTAATGGGGACAGGATAGGTAGGACAAATAGTGGTAAAACTCATGCACTAGAGGGAAAAATTGAATTTTGAATTGTGGAACAAAGCTTACAAAATTGAGTAATGCAAAATTCAAGAAAATAATGATTACTTGTTGGAGGAAGGGGATGACACAATTTCCAAAAAATGAAAGGAAATTGGAATTTTAAAATTAGGGCCAAGGGAATACCACTTAATCTTAAAATCAGGGCAAACTATAATTAACCTCTTAGTTTCAAAAAAAATCTTGAAATTTGGAATGTTTAATTTGGAAGGTATTTTCAATTCTAGAGGGATCAAAAATTGATAAAATCAGCCAATCTTCTGGATTTAGGCCATTAAATACAGTCATAACAGTCTCCTAAAATTTCAGGAAAAAAGTTGAGGACCGTGGTGGGAATGCACATGGTCCGACCAACTTTTTTCAAATTTTTTTAGGGATGGATATTACGATGATTTTAAAGCTAACCCCAAAAAATTGGTGAATTTTACGATCTCTATATGGGTGAAATGAAGGCGCAAATGTGAAAATAGGACCCTATTAGGATTTTGAAGAAAAAGAGGAATTGAATTGCAATTTTGAAAAGGGTCAAACCTAATGGATAGGGACACCTTGGAAAATGTTTAGAAATATGAATGTAAATGAAATTAATTTGAAATTCACACAAAATCCAATTAATTTTAAAAATTAGGGTTTGATGACCTAACCACTTAATTTTGAAATTTGAATTTTGGGAAAAAGGGGGGAAATTGAAAATGTCAATTGTAGGATTGAAGACAAATCTGAGAATAATTAGAAATCTGAAAAATTAAATGGAAATCCAATTTTTGCACAAGTTCAAGATGATTTTTTAAAATTAGGGTTTTAACAAGTAACTTGTCAATTTTGTAAATTTTAATTGCAAATTGAACAAGACAACGAGGAAATTAAATTTGACAATCAAAACAATTTTCAGATCTAAGATAACCACAAGCGATTTTTACAAATCACAAATTCAATTTCTAAGATAACCACAAGCGATTTTTACAAATCATAAGTTCAATTTTAATTTTAAAAACTAGGGTTTTTAATGAATTAACCACTAAGTTTGCAGAAAATTGAAACTTGTAAATGAAAAATATGCAATGTTGTTCAAAGGAAAGCATGCAAGATGTCGGGTTTACCAAAATGTAATGTAGAAAAATGGTGAATGATATATTAAGAGGAAAACTACCCTTTCCCTCAAAGAGAGATGAGAATCTCACTATTGATTACCATTCAAGCACTTTTCACCATGTTACATTAGAAAGAGGAGAGGATAATTCACTAGATTCAATATCTCCACATGAAGATGGTAGATTGAATTATGAATGAATTGGGAATGCTAAGTTGATCCCCTCTTTCTTGTTTGATTTGGAAAGAAAAATGATTGAATTATGTAGTGAAAAATGACAAAGAATTGATTATAACTTGAGATCAGAATATGGGATAAAGTTGTGCACCTGGATCTGGTAGTAAAATTTCAAGATGAAGTCACCCTATGAATTTGAGGAAAAGTTGCCCAGACTGTGGCGGGACCGTACACGGTCCTCCAATATTTCAGGCAACTGAAACCTTCTTCTTCCAATGTTGTTTGTTCTCATGAACAATTCGTTGATGACTCCATAACTATGGGGAAAGCCACTATTTTGGAGGCTAAAAATATGTAGAATATTTTGAATACTTATGAATCTACCTATGGCCAAAAAATCAACTGGGATAAAAGCTCTCTATTCTTCATCAATACCCCAGTCCAAAGGCAACTAAGGATTTGAAGAATTCTTGGCTGCAATATTTCTGAGCTTCCCTCTACTTATTTGGGGCTTTCTCTGTGTCTCAAGCCCGAGGATTCCTTCTGGAATAAGCTGATAGACAGAATTAACTTGAAACTTTCTTGTTGGAAAGGGGTTGTCCTTAGTCAAGCAAGCAAAATTACTCTGCTCAAAGCCACTCTCTAAAATCTTCCTATTTATGCTCTCAGCTTGTTCAAAATCCCCACAAAGTTTGTGGAAGCCATTGAAAGAATCCAAAAAAAGTTCCTTTGGTCGAGGGTGGAAGTCAAAAATAGAATTTCCCTTATTGCTTGGAATAAAATTTGCCCCCCTAAGGCCTCAGGTGGGTTGGGCTTAAGGAACATTGGTTCTATGAATAAAGCTTTATTAGCCAAACAAATATGGAGATTGAAAGGGGAGGAAAGAGAATGGAACTCTATCTGGAAAAACAAATACCTCTACATGCAACCTTTTGAGGAAGAATTCCTTGATAATTATTTCATTGTTGAAGGCTTGGCTATATGGAATGTTGTTCAATCTACCAAAAGATGGGCTGCTATTGGTACAACTTGGAACCTTGGGGATGGGAGGAGAATAAGATTTTGGGAAGATAGATAGATTCTGGATAAACCTCTGGAGGAAATTCCAATCCTTAAAGATTGGAAAGACTGGTTCAAAAGTAGGTTTGGTGAGCTAGTCAAATATTATTAGAGAAATGGGAACTGGATTGATTTTAGCCAGCAGTGTCTGGGGCTTAAGCTCCTTCAGATTGCTCTCTTTGCTAAAATCCCTAGAGACAACAAAGATGACAGATTGATATGGAGGGAAACCCTGGATGAGAAATATTCTATTTCCTCAGTTGTGGCTATTCATAATGATCTGGTGGAAGACATTCCCATCTGGGCTAAAGTCTAGAACAAGAAGTTAGTTCCAAAGGTCAATATCTTCTTTTGGATTTTCATCCAAAACAAGGTTTTAACCCTGGACAACCTTCATAAAAGAGGTTTTATTTTTCCTAATAGGTGTTCTCTATGTTGCAGGGAAGAAGAGATGGCTTGCCATATTCTCAATCAATGCACTTTCAGTTAGGATATCTGGAAAATCATCTTAAGCAGGTGGAACCTAAGCTGGGTTTTCCCGAATTCCCTTAGAGATTCCTAGCAGCAATGGTAATGCCCTGATTCTAAACCTAAAATTGTGGAGACATGGAGACTTTCTCTGTCGATTGTTATCTGGAATATCTGGAAAGAGCGTAACAATAGGACTTTTAGGGATAAAAGGGCTATTCCTGAAGTGGTGGAAGATAAAAAATTTAGGAGTATTTTTGAATGCCTCTATGGCAGTGATCATGGACCTGCTGCTAAAGATGACTTCAAAGATATGTGGAACCTCTCTACCACTACTACCAGTAAGGAGACAGGAAGAGAAGGGCTCGTCTGGTGTTTTCCTCCTCAGGGGTGGATTAAGGCTAACTTTGATGGGGCCTCTAAAGGGAATCCGGGTAAAGCTGGATATGGGGGTATTGTTAGGAATTTTGCTGGAAGTTATTTAAAGGCGGTGGCTGGTCCTCTGGGGAATCAAACTAGCCATTTTGTCAAAGCCTCAGCTACCCTGAACACCTTAATTATAGCCAAAAATCTTAATTATGATAAATTATGGCTTGAGGAGGATTCATTTAATATTATTAAGTGTTTAAAGGGGGAGTCGAAGCCTTCTTGGTCAATTGAAAATATCATTATGAAAGCTAGGGAGATCATTGCAAGTTTTAAAGAAATCATTATTCAACATGCCTTCAGAGAGAAAAATAGTGTAGTGGATTGTTTAACGAATATAGGGGTTAACTCTGACTCCCAATTGATCTGGCACGAGGATGATCTCAATTTAAATATTAAAGAGTTCCTTAGAAAGGTCCGTTATATGGGGAGAGAAGGACAACTCAATCATGACAGGTAAAAAGAATAATTTACGCCTTGATGGAAAGGTCATCATTACTTGGCAAAGCGACAGATCTCCAACAATTGTTAATAATTCATTGCATGCTTTGTGGGTAACCCGATTCAAAATCTCAAGCAACACCAAGAAAGAAGGACTTAGTTTGCAGAGAAACAGAGCAGATAGCCTGAATCCGAAGATGGGAGGAGACCTAAGGCGGGAGGAACCAGACAATACGTCGACTTGGAAAGGGATGTCGAAAGTCTGGGTGAAACTGGAAAAGGGTTCTCTCACCAACTTCATGGAGAAGCTCACGGACTATGACAAAGGTAGGGTAAACCTCGCTATTTCCAAGATTTCTGAAAACTGGTCTAATGGCTCCTTTAAAATTTATGGAGTTAAATTTAAGCTAGACGTCGGGCTCATATCTATTGTGACTGGCATGCCCCACACTGGGCTTAATTTCTTTCGAGACCTTAAAGTCTCCAACAACATGGTCAATTTGTTCCCTCAGAAAGAGAAAGAGAGGGTTAAAATTGGCAAAGCCACTAGGGGCTACTACGAAGTTACAAATATCAAGAAACAGTGGGGCGGGGTTCTGAATGCAATCATGGAATATATCACGGTTGAAGGCCATTTCTCCAAGGCCCACACCTACCACTTTGTTCTCTTAAACCATTTTAGACATGACAAAAAGGTATCCCTGCCCTACTACCTTTTTAGGTCCCTTTCTAGGTCCCTTAATAAACACAGGAATAACCCTTCCAGCCCAATTCTCCATTGTGGGCTTTTTTTGCTCATCTATGAGCATTGCAAAACCCTCACCTTGCTAGAAAATAAGAGGATTTTTGCTTCTTCGGGTAAGAGAAAGATGGAAGGAGGAGACTCCAGCAAGGAGAAGGCGTCCTCTAGCAAAAAAAGGAAAAGTGCCCTTGGGTTGGAAATAGAGGAAATTGAAAAGGAAAGCAGCAGAATGGAGATGGATGACTCCAATGGTGAAGACAGTTGGAACGATGAGGAGCTGGATAATGAGGAAGAAAGTGGTGATAATGAGCCTAGTCATGAAAGCCCTATCCTCAGTGATTGCCTTGGTAAGGACAACAACCATCCGATGGAGGAAGCGAATTTCAAGGATAATGAGGAAAATGATGCGAATTCTAAGAGGGAAACGAATAAAGATTCTGAGAGGGACCTGACCAAGAACAGGGTTAGCAAGGATAAGGAAAATGAGGGTAAAGGGTTAATCATGGATAACCTCAAGAAACTCTCTGAGGCGAGAATGGATTATGATAGATGGACCTATGAGCTCCTAAAGATCCTGGAAAAAAAGGGGAAGAATATGGATGAGAAGAGGGAGGATGAAAACAGAGGGAAAATAAACTGGAAGAAGAACATGGAGGATAAGGTTAAATCGCTGGAAGATGGGAGAGAGGCGCTAAAAAATCTGATGACCGTTATCCCGAGTATCCTTTGCCATCACTAAAAACCTGAAGGATATTGCTAAAGTCCTTGATCATACTTTCTCTCCAAAACTGGTTATGGAACTTGACTTGGATGAAGAGACTATCCAGATTGGTAGCGGTGATGCTACTCTGGTGGGTGGCACTGAGAAGAGGACCAGAGATAGTGTCAAGAAAGTTGTGGCTACTTCTGCAAAGGATCTCCCTAATCTTAGGGATAACATCAAAGAGCTACATGAAATTAGCAATACCCTGGCAAATGCCCTAGAAAAAATCAACTAGTATCTCTTCTGGATTCTGGAAGGCCTGCTAGCTTTGTGGGGCTTTTTCTGGTTTTCTTTGGTTTTCTGCTGGCTTTTCTTTGGTCTGTTCCTTTTTGTATCTCATCGCTTTTGCTATTTAAGTTATGCTTGTAAAGGGTTTCAAGTCCCCTTCAAAACCTGCTTTTACCTTAATCAAAAACGTACATGGACCTTCGAAAAATCTGCGAAACGAAAAAGGGTTTTTCTGCCTCTGCAAATGAAGCCCGAATCTGAAAGTTTAGTTGTGCACCTGCAACCTACACACAGAAAAGAGAGGAAGATGGGTTGGGATTGGGGGTTTCCCTTTAGGTCAAACCCCAGTTTTGGAATTAACCAAGTAATGAAAGAAAGTACTTGTAAGTAGATGTAAATGAAAGACTGAATTGTAAATCACCTCAAGGGAGGTTGTGATAGCAATGTTGATAGAAGTGCTTGTGTAAAATTGAATGTTGAAATCAATCTCCTCTTCAATGGTTGAATCCTTGACTTGAATGCAACACCTAGCCTTGAAGGAAGACTTGAGAATGTTCAATGTTTGAAAAGAATGTTTTAATGCTTGAATGATTGATCGCTTGTGCAACTTGAATCTCTCCAACTTTGACCTATCCAACTTATCGAACCTATGTAAATGAGAGGACAAATGCCCCTTAAATACATGTTAGTGGATTTTAATTTCATCACGAGCCAACATCAATGGAGTTTCTCACCTGATGCACAACCAACAATGCAACCCTAGGAAGGGTCCTACCCCAAAATAGGGTAGGGACAGGGGTGCCACGCCCCTGTCCTGCTACTTTTCTCTAGGGAAAAGTGTGGATGGGGTGATGCAGAGGCTAATGAAGAAGTTGTTTCCGCAAGCTGAGCAATCTCCGGTCTTTGATCAGGCTAGAGGATTCGAACTCGCATGCGTGAGGACCCTAATGCAGTTGAAAATTGCTAGGGTTGCAATTTTATGACACTACACAATCAAGCAATTTGTTTCCTTGTTTGTGCTTCTCAGTCAACCTTCAACTTGCACTTCTTAAAGGCAAATAGTCAAACATTTTACGTGCTACCTCTTCTTCCACATTTGCATTTTGTGGGATGACATCTCTAAGGCATTTAGTAAAACAATTTGTGGGCCTTCTAGGCTTACACATTTTGCATATATGTCTTCATGAGCATTTTGAATCATATATCGTTGTCAGTCACATTTGTTTGATGGTTTCTCAAGCATTTTTAACAAATGGATTATGTACAATTTCTACAATAATGCATACCATGCAACCATATTTCTTTGAGACAGCTTATCAAATTGTACACATGCTTCGAGTATGCTTATGTATTTCCTTGAAAGTATTTTTATCCTTTTCAACAAGTTCATTTTTTGCATACTGTGCAATAATGGAAAACCATGAGATGATATCCCTTCGAGCATTCTATCAAATAGTTCACATGCATCTTTTCTACTTTGAGAGTGTGTAGACATTTTAACCAGAACATTCACAACTCTAATATCTGACACACATTCACCTTCTACATGCTTCGATGGATATCTTAGAGAATACAATGTTTCATTTTTACCTGCAGATCGAGCTTTGCTTTCAAGATTCTAAAGCTTTTTGAACAAATCCATTATATGCATAACTGCAATCACGACATGTCATGAGATTAATTTTCTTTATGGCATTAATTTGCATTCCTTTTTGGTGCCTTCTCTATCTGTCTACACTTTGTATGCATATTAACCACGCATTTCCAATGATTATTTTTGGCAAAAGTTTTCCTTTATTGTGTCTTGATGGATGTCCATACACTATTCCAGAATTCCTCTATGTGCATGAACACTGGCTTCTGCACTTGTGAATAGCATTTGCTTATAAAATTTCCATAGCCATTTCAACAGAGAAAAATTGAAATATTTCATTTCATTCTTTGGGAATCTCTATTTGAATTTTACAGTATTTGCATGCGTATCTGCCCTACTATTTATAACTATAATTTCTCATAAAGATCCTTCTTCATCATGCTTTGATAGATGCCCAATGCACTAACACAAAATTCCCACAATTTATTACTTCCCAAACCTTTGAAGATTCTTGAAAAGGGTTTACAAAAAGTTACTGGTTAAGGTTCTTAAAAACCCAAACACGAAATTTAGAGTTCAAGGAGAAATTGTGTAAAAAGTTAAGGTTTGGGCTTTTCGAAATGCAAAATTTGGGGTTTGGAGTAAAAATATGTAGAAAGTTAATGTTTTGGAAAATTTTGCATAAAACTTAAGACTTTTTTAAATTTTTGCGTGCAGCAAATGGTCGAGGGGACAATATTTTCCAATTTATGCATTTAAATGCTTTAAATTTGAAATTTAATATACATGGAAATAGTTACAAAGGGATAAGATGCTCCTTTTAGGATATGTCATTTGTGATGAGGCATTAGGAGGGATATAATAGGATGAAAGGAATTTGAGGAAAGTGGATGGAAGATAGGATAATGGGTGGATAAGGACAATGAAGGTATGTGAAAGGATTACATTACTGGGAGGAAGGATGGGTGGATAGGAAGGAAAATGGAGGAAAAATGTGATGGGGAAAGGATGTCAAGAAGTGTCCAAAACATATATACATGGTGGAATTTTCTTTTTATCAAGATTCAAAGGAGGAGGGAGGAAGTGAAAGGGATTGGATATGATGGGTATGGTAAGTAGATGAGATTGAGGAGGTGATGGATGGATGGATAAAAGAACTTTCCCCCAAGTGTGGAGAACAAAAAGATGGAGGGGATTACACATGATGCATGTTTTTTAGGTTTTCATCACGGTACTTGTCCAAGGCGCATGTTTTCCAAGTTTGCACCATTGGACGAATTTTTCTCTTTACTTTTTTTCTCAATTTTTTAGATTTTTTTAGAGGAAATGTATGGATGAGGAGAAATGGATTTGGAGGATAGCTGATAAGGGAGATGGATGGAAGATTCAAGCATCAAGTTCCATATCAAAGTAATAGAAGCCCATTTGGAGTAATCATTGGATGTTGGTAAAACTTTATTAAGATGGGTAGACTATGCAAAGGCTTGGATTAGATAGCTTTAATGGGATATATAAGGGATGTAAGAGATATCGTAGTGGAAAATGTTTGGATTGAATGAGGAAAAGTGAGTGTGATGGGGGGATGTTGTCAAGACCAACATTGACACATGTTGTGGGGGATGTGGGATGAGTGGAGGAGGAATGGAGGGAGCATGTAGATTTGATAGAGGAGTAAGTAGCTTTGGGACATAGGGACCCAAAATAGATTTAGGATATGGAGGGAAAGGATGTTTATCTTGTGGAATAGAAACTTTGGATGCCATTGCAGATTTTTCTTTTGGATGCATTGCTTCTTTTTTCTTCGGGATCCACATTGTTTTTGTTTTTTCTTTAGTAGGCCTTTGTGGCCTTTGGGATTTACTACATTGTTTTATTAGATATTGCTTTGTGGGAGCATATCTTTTTGAGTGGACATGGTCATATATATATAATTATTATTATGGATATTTAACTTTATGCATTTGTGATTTGGCATCCAAACTGTTTCTAGTAGCCTTGGAAGGAGTGTACGAAGGTGTAGGAGATGGAGGAAATATAGATGGAGTGATAGATGTAGGATGTTGGATGGAACATGGGGATATGTGCCTTTGTTGATCTTGATTGGGGATGAAAGGAGTAGGATTTTCATAATGGGTCATGGGGATATGGGATTTGTGTATGGGGGGATGAGTAGAGAAAGATGAAGGATGGGGTTTTGGGATATAAGGGCCCAAAATGGATTTAGCATGTGGGCGATATGTAATGGTCGACTTTGGGATATAGGGATGAAAAATGGATTTAATGGATGAAGAAGGGATATGGATGGTTGTTTTGGCTTTATATGATGGAGTGGGGGGATGGTGATAATTGATTTGGAGGAATGATGGGAAGATGAGATGGTAGGTTTGGAAACACACTTGGATTTTGCATTAGTTGTACCAAAATTTTTGGATAAATTGTCCTAGGATATATAACCAAGTCCGTGAGATGCTGAATGTGCTTTGACATGGATGGGCCCCAAACTACCTCTCTCATGTAGGCCTAAGTCTTTACCTTGATAGTTCATTTTTTTGAGCATTTTATCTAAAATGGGATACTTGTTCTCTGGGTAACAAGATTGAAGTCATTTGTCAGATGGATAAGGATGGGTGGTGAACATGAGGGGTTCTTCTGTTGCAAGTGAACTACCATGGATGAATTTAAGTGAACCAAGGGGATAAAATGATGGTGGTGGGATGGTTTGGATAGGAGGTGTAATGGTAGAAAATTAGGGTTTCCACCATAAGAAGGATGAAAACCAATAATTTTGTGACTTAGGGACTATTACATTCAAAAGAAGGGGTTCCAATCCAATAGATCTAGTCATAAACCAACAAGGATTAGGACTGAGTATTCTTATTAGATTGGATAAATCTATTTTGTGAGTTGAATTGTTGAAATTAAGGTAAAAGTACTAAAAATGAAGGTAAAAATGCAAAAATAGTAAACTACAAGTGTCAGATTGAGCCACGATTGAGCCAGGAACCTAGGATCTGAATAGTGTAAGCTGATTCAGACCTGTTCCTATAATAAGAGCTCCAAAAAAGTAGGGACCATTTTTCCCACGTCTCGATCCTCTGAACTTTTTGCACTCCAATAAGGGATCGATTCGTCACTATAAATAATGCTTATTCTAAAGGTCACAACTCCATACCTGTTTCCTGGACATAAAAAAAAGGGGGGGGAATAGGTTGGGAATAGGGGTTTGCCTAGGTCAAACCCTAGTTATGGAATTAACCATGAAAATGAAAGATAATCGAATTGTAGTAATGGAAATGTTCTCCTTTTGAGGGAGATGTTGAATGATGACTAAAAATGCAAATGATATACCTCCTTGTGAAGTTTTGTTTGTCTCCACACTAAATTAGGGTTTAATGAAGTCTTCAACAACATGGAACATGAATTTCTACTCCAATGCTTAAATCTTGACCTTATTGTTGTTCATATGCTTGAAGGAAGATCGATTGCTTACTCACTTGACTTGAATGCTTGATTGCTTGACATCGAATTAAATTTCATGTGTGTGTCTACAATGGATGGATGGATGGATGGTCAAGTGAGAGCAAAAAGTCTCCTTTTATACTTGTCAGTCAAAAAACCCATTAATTTTTTGACATGGGCTAACACAGGGCAGGGTTTCCTGCTCATTTTTTGAAATGACCAAGGGGCCCAAAGAAAGGCTAGTGCAGTCAACAGTTAGGAGGGACCTCAAAGAGATCAATCTAGATTGGGTAGCAAGAGTAAACACAACTAAAACAAGAAGATATGATGGAGGCAATGCAGAACTGAATGAATGAGATCATGTAAACTAATTATAGATAACCAGTAACATCCTAATTACAAGATTTGGCTCACTGGTCTGCTGCATACATGCTCAATTATAGAATTGGTCAACTTCGGACCTCTAGATCTTAAGATCTATCTTCTAACTTCTCTGGAATGAATTCTAATGGTTAATTACAATTATTTATATGATCTAGAGTGATCCAGTCGGCTCAAGAGGGATCAAATACCGAAGAACAAGATCAAACATGTAAAACAAACAGGTCAACCTCTGCCAAAGAGATTCCTCCAAAAAATCCAAAGGATGAAGTGTGAATCAAAGGAAATTTTGGCCACACGCAAAGGAACATTGGGATGAATGAACGAGGCTCTGCAAGATACAAAAGGGATAAGGTAGATCCACCAATGAAAATAGGTCCAAATGGTTCTGGTGCCAAAAAATTGTCTCAGAATCTGGAATCGATAACTTGTCAATAAATGATCCAAATGCTCCAGAATTTAGGAATAAGGAAGATGATCATGTCCTCAAGAAAAATCTAGCTCCACAAGATCTAGTGAGCCAAGGCAATTAAATGAAGAAAAAAATGTTGAAACTATAAAACAAATTTTATTTTTTTTTGGTTGATGCAAGATTGCCAAGAACTAGGGATGCTCCTACATCAGACATTCAGGGTTGTTGAAAAAGTGAGTCTCTCACTTTGCTAGGGTCAAAGGAAAACCAAGGTAGTCCACCTCTTCCTAAGAAATCCAAGATGAATCTTCAACTGGTCTATCCTTCCATTTTACTAGATACTCCTTGTACTGACTGCTTCAGGTAATATGCCCAATCCTATTGTCCAAAATGTCTTCAATCTGATCTAGTTCCTTCTAGGGCAACTATTTGTCCAAGTATGCAATACTATCTTCACTGAATTCTGATTCATGATACTGATGTATATCTGCAATGTTGAATATAGGTGAAATACTAAAACTATCTGGTAGCTCCACTTCATATGCATTTCTGGAACTGAACTTCTTCAAGATCTTACAAGGTACAATCTTCCTCATATGCAACTTATTATAGTTCCAACTGGAAATATTTCTTTTCTTAGATATACCATCACTTCATCGCCAAATTCAAATTCCTTATGTCTCCTCTTATCATCTACCTTCTCCTTATACTTATTGTTCATATCCTCCAAATTTTGCTTAACCTAAATATGTAAGGCCGCCATGTGATATGCAAACTCTTCTTCTTCTGCACTCCTCCTATCTTCATTACTGATATCTCTCAATTTTGATATACCTCTAGGGTGTGCTTCGGTAACAATCTCAAAAGGTGTTCTTCTAGTACTCCTATTCATTGAATTATTATAGGCAAACTCTACTTGTGCAAGAATAAAATCCCAACTTCTGATTTTATCTCCAACTAGGCATCTTAACAAATTTCCCAAACTCCAGTTTACTACCTCTGTCTGTCCATCAGTCTCTGGGTGAAAATTAGAACTGAAATTCAAATTTGTCTTCATCTTCTTCCAAAGTGTTCTCCAAAATAAACTGACAAAGTTAGTGTCTTTGTCTGAAACTATGCTCTTAGGTAATCCATGTAATCTCACTACCTCCTTGAAAAATAGGTCAGCTATATGCATTGCGTCTGATGTCTTCTTACAAGGTATGAAATGAGCCATCTTCAAGAATCTATCCACCACCACAAATATAAAATCATTCCCTCTCTGTGTCTTAGGTAATCCAAGTATGAAATCCATGCTTATGTCTTCCCAAGGTCTCTTTGATACTGTCAAAGGCTTATACAATCCCACATTCTAACTACTACCTTTTGCAATTTGACAAACTCTACAACTCTACACAAATTTCCTGACATCCTTATGAATCTGAGGCCAAAAGTAATGTTCACTCACCAATGCTACTATTTTATCAACACCAAAGTGTCCAGTTAATCCTCCTCTGTGCTTCTCCTTTATCAAATTCTCCCTCATAGAACTCTTAGGTATACACAAGTGAACTCCTCTGAATAACATCCCATCCTGAATGAAATAATCCAACCACTAACTTCTGTCCACCATAGCTTGTTCTCTATATTCTTTCCAAGGTTCTGCAAAATCTGGGTCATCAGCATACAAGGTTTTCAACTCTTCAAATCCCAATACTGTCACTCTCATCTCTATCAGTAGATTCCCCATTCTACTTAATGCATCAACAACATTGCTTGACTTCCCACTCCTATGCTTCAACACAAAGGTGTAACTCTGTGAAAATTGCACCCATCTCATGTCTCTGATTCAACTTAATTTGACTGTTCAAATACTGTAAGGCTTGATGGTCAGTATACAACACAAATTCCTTAAGCAATAGATAATGTCTCCATTTCTTCAAGGATTGAACTATGGCATAAAATTCCTAATCATACACTAAATATCTTCTCATGGTATCATTCAACTTCTCACTAAAATAAGATACTGCTCTCCCTTCTTGACTCAGTAATGCTCCAATTGCATTCCCACTGGCATCATAGTCCACTTGAAATACTTTGTTGAAATCTGGTAAAGCTAACACAAGCTTCTCAGTGACCTTTTGCTTCAGCAATTAAAAACTCTTATTTTCTCTGATGGTCCACTTGAATTCTTTCCCATCTCCTCTCATTGTCTCAGTCATAGGACTACAAAATAAACTAAAATTTCTAATAGACTTTGGTAGAAACTAGCCAATCCATGAAATGATATAACCTCTCCAATGCTTTCTGATGTAGGCCATTCAACAATTACTTCTACTTTCTTAGGATCCATCTTCAATCCATCTACAAATATCACAAATCCCAAATAGACTAACTCTTCTTTCATGAAAGTACACTTCTTAAGGTTTATCAACAAATTTTCTTCTATCAACCTCAGCAAAAATTATCTCAAAAGCAACAAATGCTCCTCTTTTGTCTTACTGAAATGAGAATGTCATCCAAATATACAATAACAAACTTACCCAAGAATTTTTTCAATACCTCATTCATCAACCTCATGAAAGTACTGAGTGCATTAGTCAACCCAAAAGGCATCACCAACCATTCATAGAGTCCTTTGTTTGTCTTGAAAGTTGTCTTCCACTCATCTCCTTCTCTGATTCTGATCCGATGATATCCACTCAAACAATCCATTATGTCATACATCCTAGGTAATGGAAACCAATACTTTACTATGATATTGTTTATTGCTCTGGAATCGGTACACATCCTCCATTCTCCATTCTTCTTAGGTGCTAACACTGTTTTTACTGCATAGGAAATCAAAATTTCTCTGATCAAACCTTTCTTAAACAACTCCTGCACTTGTCTATTCAACTCTTCATTCTTTGTCGGTGTCATCTGGTGTGTAGCTTTGTTAGGAAAACTAGCTCTGGGAATCAGATCCATGCAATGACTGATACTCCTCACAAGTGGTAATCCATCAGGCACATTATCTGAAATGATGTCCTCATACTCTATCAGCAATTCTTTTATCTCCTCCAATTCTTCGTCTTCATGCTCTAGGTTCTCAATATTCTTAGGAACTAAGGAAAAACACACATTCTCATGTCTCATTCCATCCAAGAATTTCCTTCCATCCACCAAAAAAATTCTATCATTTGTACAGACTTCACTCTTCAACGACCCCTCCAAAGGTAACAAGGTTTGTTTCATCCCATTCGCCACAATAGTGTATATGTTCTTTCTTCCATAATGTATTGCCTACCTATCAAAATGCCAAGGTCTACCCAACAAAAGGTGACAAATATCCATAGGCATAATATCACACAAAACTTCTTCATGATAATTCCCAATTTTCAATTTCACCAAACATTGCTCACTTACTAACAACTTATGATCATCCTGAATCCATGCTATCTGATAAGGCTTAGGGTGTTTCAATCTTTCCAACTTCAGTTTATTCACCATTTCTTCTAAAACAAGATTATCTAAACTACCACTATCAATAACTACTTTACAACACTTATTAGATACCTTACATCTGGTCTTGAACAATTTCGCCTCTACAAGGGCTCTTCATCCTCTCCGATATGACACAAAGCTCTCCTCATCATCAACAACTCTCCATCTTCTGGTTCGTTAGCTAATCCTATGGGGCTTTCTTCCACCAATTTTTTTCTCCCAATGTTCTCTTCCTTCTTACATTCGAAAGCATGATGTCCTTCTCCTCCACATTTAAATAAAGTTCCTTTAAACACTCTCTTGTCTTATCTTTTGTCATCTTTTCCAAAACCTTCATTCGGGTAGCCATCAGGTTCTCTCCTCTGGTAGAAATTCTTATCATCCTTCTATTATGAACAAACATCTTTGCTTACTTCCTTGTCCTTGTTCTGATCCGTACAGGTTCCTCTTCGTCCAAAATATCCTCACCGGTGGATTTTCTACTTGTTATGTCGATGCTTCTTCTTCATCTTCGCTCACATCTTCAATAGGTCGGCCTCTTCTCTAGGCTATCTCAATGACTTCCAACCATGCTACAATTCCTCTCAACATCTCTATCATAGCAGGGTCTGCATTCTCACGCATTCCACCATTTCTATTTCCTCTTTGTGTCATCTTTACGCTAGTCCTCTGCAACTGCAGGTCAAATCCACAATCCACCACCCCACAACAAAATTCTTAGGACAACACAATCTCCGAAAAAAAATCTCACTCTGAGACCACTTGGTGTAGTCAACGGTTAGGAGGGACCTCAAAGAGATCAATTTGGATTGAGTAGGAAGAGTAAACACAATGGAAACAAGGGGATATGATGGAGGCAATGCAGAACTGAATGAATTAGATCATGAAAACTGATTACAGATAACCGGTAACATCCAGGTTATAAGATTCGACTCACTGGCCTGCTATATACATGCTCAATTATAGAATCGTTCAACTTCGGACCTCTAGATCTTAAAATCTATTTTCTAACTTCTCTGGAATGAATTCTAATGCTTAATTACAATGTTTTATATGATCTAGAGTGATCTGCTTGGCCCAAGAGGAATCAAATGTCGAAGAACAAGATCAAACGTGTAAAACAAATAGATCAGCCTTCACCAAAGAGATTCCTCTGAAAAAACCAAAGGATTAAGTGTGGATCAAAGGAAAGGTTGATCACATGCAAAGGAACATTGAGATCAATGAACGGGGCTCCACAAGCTACAGAAGGGATCTGGTAGATCCACCAATGCAAATAGGTCCAAGCGGTTTCGATGCTAGAAAACTATCTTGGAATCTGTAATCGATAACTTGTCAAAAAATTATTCAAATGCTCTATGGTTTAGTAATAAGGAAGATGAGCATGTCCTCAAGCAAAATCTAGCTGCGCAAGATCCAGTGAGCCAGGGCAAGAAAATGCAGAAAGAAATGTTGAAACTGCAAAACAGAAAACAAACATAAAAGAAATGTTTTTGGTTGATGCAAGATTGCCAAGAACTGGGGATGCTCCTGCATCAGAGGCCCTTTTTGTTGTGTTGTGTCATTGATGTCAATATTTTCTTTAGCTAATAATCAGACTCTAATGCATCAAAATCTTATGCAACATTCATTCCTTGTTAGCTATTTGGTATATTCTAAATGTCATTCCTGCTTCTGAATATTCTACACGAATCAATGGTTGAATCTTTTTCAGGTATCCAAGCCTTTTTGTGTGTGGTGACATTTTTTTTATGATCGTGTTTTTTTCCATCATGTGGTTTATCGGGCCCAATCAAGTTTATACTTTTTTGTTCTATTTTTTTAAGCAGAAGCATTTTTTTGCAGATTTTTCTTTAAACCTTTTGTCAGTTCTGACTATGCATGTAAAGGAAGAGAGTCGACAATTATTTGATACATTGTCTTTAAAATAACTGTTTCCTTTTAGCAAGGTTGTCATTGGTTATTACATGTTGATATACAGTTCTCTACTTGGCATCATGTCGTAAAGTTTATTCTATTAAAAAAATGTTTCACTTCTATTGTGTTGAGATGGTAAGTCATGTTTTGGCATAACAAAATACAAGGAATGTTCAAACTGAGTTTTGGAAGAGAAACCGTAACCCCTTTCTGAGAATGGTCAAAGGTTTGTAAGCAAAAAAAGATAGTGTACTATGTCAAAAATAATTCTGCATCGATTAGATGTTGTAGAAAAATGATTTTGATATGGTATATATTTTTTTATTCCTTTTTGGCTTCTAATCTGAATGTTGATGTATAAGAGATGCTTTCATACTTTGTGGCAGATCATTTTGGGGATTATCATAGTTCTTAAAATGATTATGGAGAATCTACTTAATTTGAATTAGTAATGATGAGCCTAAATAATGGCTCTATCTTGATAGATTTTTGATACAATACTCATGCCTAGGTCTTATGATTAGATGACATTTGGATTATAATACTCTTTTAAGTTGATACCTTCTAAGTGTTTTTGAACTGGTTTAACTTATACCTAAGGATGTCATGTAATGATCTATCTATGCAAATATCTAAAAATAATTATTAATATGGTTTTCATTATGTCATGTTTTTTATTAAGGAAAACTAGGTTTTAAGGGACCCGAAACCCACTTACATATCGAAAAGAAAATAATTAGAGAAACAAGAGATGATAGAACAAAGAGAGAAAGGTTGCAAAAGAACAACACAAAAGATAACAGCCAGAGAAAAGAACAGCAAAAGACCAGCGAGAAACTGGCCCACCTAAAACATAACTAGAGCATTTAAGTGAAAATATTTATGGTCTCTTCAGCATCTTTGACAAGCATAATCATTGCATTTGCTGCCTCTTTAAGTTCTTTACTTTCCTGCACCTATTGATTACCTTTGGTCTTTAGCTCCAACTCTTTAGCATTTTGCCTAGTTCTATGTCTGGAAGAATTTTGGACAGAGATAGAACCCGGCTCATCATCAACAATCACAATGTCTTTATTATGCTTATCCTTCTTGAGGCAAGCAACTAGTGCATTCATATTTTGGGAAGACACCTTCAACATAGCCAAGCTATGCTCCATGAATTTCCTCAGAGCACTCTTAGTTTTTTTAATCCTATTGTTTATCAGATCATTATCAGACTCACCCTTTTCTTTGAGAGTCCTCACCACATCCTCTAGGTTCTTCAAATCTCCCTTTATGATCTCACCTTCCGGCCAGTCCGGAATTTCTTTTTCATCCTCTGCTTCACTATTATCCTCAAAAATTTCCTCTTTTCCTTTATTATTAATTTCCTTAACCACATTATTAATATTGAGCTCCAGCTCTCTCTGGTTTTCCTGAATGTTGGTAATATTATCAATCACCCACTTCTGGAAATTAAACATTTCTAGAGAGCTATTTCTAGCAGCATTCAGAATAGTATCTACATCCTCCATGTCTTGGGAAGAATCCTCAGACCTAGGGTTTCCCTCCTCCATATTATTCTAAACCTCATCCCTATTGTCTATATCATAGGGACTCTCCTTCTCCTCTGAATCATCAAAATCCTCTTTACCTTGCTCATTATCCTTTTCTCCTTCCTCACCCTCCACCTCCTTCTCCTCCTCTTGTTCCACCTCCCTCTCCTCCTCCTTTTCCACCTCCCTCTCCTGCTCCTGTTCGGGATCAGTCATCTCTTCAGCATCTTCTTCAGCTTTCTTACTAACCCTCAATTTCTTTTTAGGGGGAGGATTGGTAGAATCCTCATCAAGCTCGGAGTTGTCATAATCCTTAGAGATATGGGCATTCTCCACAAAGGGATCATCCTTATTACCCTTAACTTTATCCTTAAGATACTCATATATTAACATAATAAGACCTTGGTGGATAATGGGGTAGGAATTGGGTTTCTTGGCATGGTCAGCCAAACTGTCATTAAGGGAGGAGGGTAGATAAAAGGGCAGAAATATCATAGAGCCATGGCGAAAGTGATTAAGGATAACAAAGTGATAATTATAGACTTTCAAAAACCTACCATCAACAATAAGATACTCCATTAAAACTTTCAACATTTTTTGCCAAAAGGATTTTACCTGGTTAGGGAGATAATAGGACATATTATCCTTTTTGGCAAGGCAAGCCCTTTCTTCTTCGTTCTTGGGGAAATTTTTTATGGCTTCCACTAAGAACTTGCGATCTCTATAAAACTTGATGCCGTCCTTCTACAAACCAGTCACCATAGACACCAAATCTTCATCCACTCTCCAAGTCTAACCTAACAAAGTAACTCTGTTATTTTTCCAACCCTTGGCAAAACCATGGTACACAAACTTCTTTCTCCCATGCAATTTCTCCATATAATCAGTGAAGTCATTTTTATGCAGCCTTCTCCAAATTTTCCTTTCACCCTTCCAACTATCACAGCTGGTGGGCTCATTACAGTTGATATTTCCTCCCATAAAGTAGTAGTTGTTTAAATTGAAACCCTCAAGGGAGCACAAACTAACCAGATGCTGAAGAATAGAAAAGTTGGAATCGAAAATCAAGGCAGTTTTCTTGTTTTTCAAGTAGCCCTTTAAAACATGCAAATTAACCTAGTACTTAATATGATAAGGCCCTTCACACCTATACTCATTAGCATGATGCTTGAGACAGGTTATCATCTAACAATCTACCTCACTCCAAACTCTATCATTGAAGTCTGAACCAAAAAAGGTAAGAATGAGATTAATATGTACCATTGATCCTGTCATAAAATAATTGCTCTCAGACTTTGTTCTTACATGATGACTCTCCGATATAATTAGCATCTTCCACTAAAATGACCCCCTCATTGGCTTAAAAATAGGCTAGCCTATTACCTTCCCTAAAGGCATGGGTAATGACCACACTATCATAGCCATCTAATATTTTTTTTTCCTTATCAATGATATTTTGGATATTCCAAGAAGGGGAACTAATACCTTTAATAGCCTAAATTATATTGAGGGAATCCCCCTCCAGCCAAATTCTTTTAAAATTGAAGCCCTGAGAAAGCTGAAGACATTTTAACATTGCCAGAGCTTCTGCAACATGGTTGTTTTGAATTCCAAAGGGAGAAGCAATTGCAGCAACACAAAAGCCATAAGAGTTTCTGATAACACCTCCCCCTCCAGCATTACCTGCATTTCCTTTAGCTGCACCATCAAAATTCACCTTCAGCTAATCATGAGGAGGGAACCTCCAAACCACATTATCTCTTATACTCTTCATATCAGACTTCCAAACCTTATTCATTAATTTCCATTCAGTTAGAATCCTTTTCTCATTATCATTCATATCAATATAACTACACTGCTTGTTGCTTTTATGAATGGTGTTGATGTTTTCTTTAATAGCCCTACAAAACTTTTCATATACCACCTGAGAAGAACACTTAGTCTCCCTAAAAATTCTATTATTTATCTCCTTCCAAATATGCCAACAAGTCATAGGAAGAAAAAAGGATCAAAGGGTCTTAATGATGGGAAGCTTGGTAGGGAAAATCCAATGCCAAAGGACTTCCTTAAAACTATTCTGTATAACCTAATCAACTTTCCATTGCGTCCAGACTTTACCCCAAATTTTCCAAGTAAAAGAACAATGAATGAACAAATGATCCACAAACTCAGCCTCTTTCTAACATAACTCACACCTATTAGGGAACATAAATCCTCTTCTAACCAAGTTATCAATAGTGAGAATCTTATTGTGAATTGCAAGCTAGAAAAACATATTAACTTTAGGAATGACTTTAGTCCATATATGGTTACAAGCCTGAGTTGATATCTTTTTGTAAGCAGAAGCAATAGTAAAAGTACCCCTAGGATTACTCTTTCATAAGAAGACATCATCTAAATCTTTGCTGACAGAAAAGGACAACAAATCATGTTGGAGCGAAGAAAATCTAGCATATACAACATCAAGTCTAACCCATATATTCTCCTCCCAATAATTATAGACCATAAAACCAAACCTCCTTTTACAATCTTCAATGATATGGCTGCAATCCTGATTAAAAAGAGGCTCATATTTGATCCAGACATCCTCCCAAAATCTGATTTTGTTACATTTTCCAAGGACCCAGCCAGCTCCAGCTTTAGCAACTTTAATAGTTTTTATCATACTATTCCAAATAAAAGATCCTGCAGGGATATCTTCATAATAGAGAAGGGAAAGAATGGGCTGATTATGAATGTATTTGTCAAACCACACCCTACTCCAATCTCTCTTAATACCATAGGCCCTCCAAACCTGTTTGGATAACAAAGTTTTATTGAAAGGTTTAAGGGATTTGATACCTAACCCCCCACAACTTTTAGGACCATGGACTTTATCCCAAGAAACCAAAGCAATCCTTTTCTTATCTTCCACACCAGACCAAAGAAATCTTTTTTGAATTCTTTCTAACGCTTCTGTAAATTCGACCAGTATACTAAACAAACTAAGAGCATAAACAGGTAGATTCTGAAGGGTAGCTTGAAGAAGCTGGAGCTTACTAGCTTGCGACAACATAGAGCCTTTCCATCCAACCAGTTTTTTGTTGAACTTATCAATCAAAGAATTCTAGAAAGAGTTTGGAGGAGTCAAACCAAGAGGTAGACCCAAGTAAGTAGAGGGGAGCAGCTCAACCTTACAGCCAATTATGTTAGCAAGCCTCTACTCCCTCAACAAGGGGGTGTTGATGAAGTAAATAGCATATTCTCCCAGTTAACCTACTGGCCAGTAGCAAGGGAATAAGAGCTGAGAGCATTTTTGAAGGCGGAAGCTTCACTCACAGAAGAGTATCCCAATAATATAGTATCATCAACAAACTGTTGATGAGTGCAAAAGAAATTAGCTGAAGAAGGTTGCAAAACTTTGATGATCCTTTTCTCCTTCAACTTTTGAATCAATATAATCAAACATTCCGCCAAAATAGTGAAAATAATAGGTGAGATAGGATCTCCTTGCCTGAGACCCCTTGAAGACTTAAAAAATTTGGAAGGAGATGCATTAACAAGAATAAAAAAATTTGGCATAGATATCAGCTCTCTAGTGATTTTGATAACCTTCTCATCAAATCCAAGGGCTTCCATGATCCTAAAAAGAACCTGCCATTCAACCCTGTCATAGGCTTTTTCCAAATCTAGCTTTATGAGGAATCCCTCTTTGTTTGTAGCATTAAGAGATTGGATATTCTCATACACAAGAATTATAGAGTCCAAAATCTGCCTACCGGGGACAAATCCTTTTTGCTCCTCAGAGATAACAAGAGGAAGAACAGCCAACAATCTAGAAGTCAGTAATTTTAAGATTATCTTGTAAAAAGAATTGCATAGACTAATTGGCCTAAACTTACCCATAGAATCAACTCCAGCCACCTTAGGAATTAGAGAAATGAAGGTAGAGTTGATTTCTTTAAGAATTCTTCTAGAACCAAAGAATTATTTAACAGCATTGACCATATCAACCCCAACAATGTGCCAATATTCCTAAAATAAAAACATGGGGAATCCATCCGGGCCCAGTGCCTTATCCCCTTGGAAGGAGAAAACAACTCTTTTAATTTCATCAACTGAAGGGATGGCAGATAAAATCCTATTCTGATTAGGTCCAATAATCCTAGGAATATTTTCAACCAAATCTTGCTGCTTAACAAGGTCAAGTTCCTTGCTACTAGTTAAAAGGTTAGAGAAGAACCTTACAGCTTCATCAGCTATATCATCATCTTTGACAAGAATTTTATCATTGACAATCAATTTGGAAATTTTGCTTGCAGCTTTATGCTTCATTGATGTCATATGAAAGAATTTAGTATTTCTGTCACCAGCCTCTAACCAAATTGCCCTTGATCTCTGCCTCAAGTAAATTTCTTCTCTTGAAATAGTGTTGTGTAATTTGGCTAGAACCTCATCTTCTTTAGCCTTGGGGACATTATTATAACCATGTTTATGAATAGAATTTTGAATTTGTTCTAATTCCTCCTTGAGTTTCCTCTTAGATTCAAAAGTATCCCAAAAACCTTTTTATTCCAAACCTTGATGTTGTCTTTGATATTTCTTACCTTTTTAGCAACTTTGAACATGACAGAACCATCCATAGTTATATTCCACCATTTGGAAATGAAGCTTCCAAGGAAGGGTGAGAGATCCAAATTTTTTTAAACCAGAAGGGAAAGCAGCGTTTTCCCTTAATAGAATCAACAACAAAAGAAATAGGATAATAGTCCGATCCAATTCTGTTAATAACAGATAGAGAACATCTATACTTAAGGATCCAGTCAGGAGTAATAAGAGATCTATCAAGCCTTACCTAAATAATTTCTCCTCCATCCCTTCGATTAGACCAAGTGTAGGAAGCTCCAGAAAGGTCAACATCAATGAGGGCATTGGCATTAATAAAGTCCATAAGATCAATTCTTCTATCTAGTTGAGCTTGGGTTCCACCAAATTTTTCAATCTCCTATAGAGGAGTGTTGAAATCTCCCATCAAAAGCCAACTATCCTGGGAAAAAGTCCCTCTTTTCTGTTGGATTTTGTCCCAAAACCTACTCCAAGCAGCTTTAGAGTTGGGAGCATAAATGTTGGTAACTGCCCAGTTCTGTCCTTCAACAATGCATTTGACTCTCATAGAATTGATATTACCATCTTCATCAATCAAGTCTCCATCAATAGTTTTCTTATTCCAAAATATGGCAACCCCACTAGACACTCCATTAGAACTACTGCCACATACACCCCCAAGTTTAAAGAATTTTAATTTTTCAACTTTTTCCTTACTCATTTTAGTTTCCTAAACCAGGATAATGTCCGGCTTATGATCTGTGATAAAATTCCTAAGCACATCCTCCTTATGGAGACCATTTAGGCCTCTAATGTTCCAAGATATTACCTTCATTTGGAAACCTGGGAGCAGGATTCCTGAATGGTTCATTGCCTTCCATCAGCTATATTTTGTTTTCTCTCCCAGTCCCTATGCCACTTCATAGTTTTGCACCCCTGTGGAGATTTGGAAAGACCAATATCCACCTTAGACCTGGTTCTAGTTTTAACCCCATTAGTACACCCTATTTTCTTGTTTTTCTTTTTTCCCACTTATATTAACTCTTCATCTTCTTCATCTTTATATGTAGACTTCTTACTATTCCAAGGTTCTCCTTTTCGCTGAGATGAGGTGGGCAAATCAGTCCCAAAGTTCTAGAATAGAGAGTTAAGGTTAACCTGGGGCGATCTAAACTGGGTCTTTTCTTCAAAGATTACATCGGGAACTTCAGAGTCCTTTGAACACACTTTATTACATTCTTGTTTTGTATCTTTTGGAATCTCATATTGTGATACATTTATGTCTCCAATATCACCATCTTCAAGAATTTCTTCTATAATTACATTTTCTTCTTCTTGAATCTGTAAAGCTTCATAGCCATTGCTTGTTTTAACTTCAAATACATTCTCTTCATCCTTTTTGATTTCCTTCTAAGGAATCTCCTTGGAAGGACTATCTTTCCTTTCATCCCTTGTTATATCTTTTGAGTTACTAGGGAGTCTGGTTCCTCCTTCCGATCTACCCTCCTCATTTTTGTTCAACTTCTCTTTCCAGATCTGTTTGACATGATTATTGTTCTTCTGAGAATTCTTTGGGTTACTAGGACAAGCCTTTGCCCAATGTCCAGCTTTCTTACATGAAAAGCACATGAAAGGGAGGGATCCAAACTCTATGACTTGGTCCCACTTACCTAGCTTGGAATTTATTTTGATAGAGCTAGGAAGGTCCATGTTCTGTGAGATATTAACGCATATCCTCACATACACCAATCTCTTTCGTGTTGTTGTCATAGAGTCTATAGCCACAAGCTCCCTAAAGGATTTAGCAATGCCTAAGAACATGTCCTCCAACCAAAATTCAAGTGGCAAACTAGGAAGCCACACCCAGACTGGAGCAGATTCAAAAAGGAATCATTGAGCTTCATTTTTTGAGACCATTTTCTTAAAGATAAAGAAGACTTTCCAAGCATCCAGGGTCCTCCACTCAGAGCCATTTCCAAGTCTTCACCACAGGAAAAGGAAAAGACAAAAAAAACCCCTTGACAGGGCTGAAACATCAACCTGTCCTTTCACCCTCCATTTTCTCTTCACAAAATACCTAACAACTTCAATATTAGGTCTGGGTTCAACAAACTTCCCCAAAAGAGAGAATGCCATTAGAGAAATATTGTGATCTATGACCATGTCTGGTACTGCAATAGCTAATCTACCTACCTTTCTATCAGAAGCATCTTCCATAGAGGGAAAGGTATATTTACTAGTAGGCTTGTTTTCAAATAAATTGTTCCAGGGTTTGACCACCTTGTCTTCAGCTGTCTTTTCCAGCTCAGCGTTCAAGATCTCGTGACCCAACTTTGAAGAATCTTCAGTATTTTTAAAGTCAAGAGGAGGGTCTTGAAGTCATGGGTCCCCATCCTTTTGACCATCCTCATCATCCCTCATATATCCCAAAGAGACGAGTTGTCCTTGAGCTGCAGAGGCAGCAAAACCAGAGGAACCATCCACGTTATTCCCTCCATTCACAAAATTCAAATTTCCCTCCAATCATGCCATTATAAACTTAGTTGCATTATGTCAAGTTAACATTAGTATATACACATGTTTGTTGTGCATTAATATCATGATGCAGGGTTAGCAAAGGCGAAGTAAGGACAAATGGCGGTTCAAAAGATCATCAAATACATAACTGCAAAATAGACCCAACCAAAGAAATGCAGTAATGATCAAAACCACTTGACTGGTTCTTCAGTAGATTGATTTATGAACATTTACAATTGTTCTTAGTGGAGCTTATATCTAGGGGGCTAGTCATGCTATATTTTCTCAGCTCTAGGACAAATGTTGTTCTATTGTCCTGCATTAACTTCGTCTCTTGTTAATAAATCTTGTTCACCTATTCCTTATGAATGTGGTCGATCAGTTAGAAGTTTGTTATAAGTTTTCCTATAAATAAAGGGATCTCTCTCCTCTCGGGGATAGCAGAGAACACCATTGTATCTTTTAATACACAGTTTTTTGCTACTATTTTATGTATTTTTCAGTCAAAATGAAATAAAGAGATCAATGCGATTTTGGATAATTAGATAATTATAATCTGAAGTTCTTGAGATACTCACTCAAGGGGGCCCACTTGGTGAGTAATCCTTTGTATAATGGCTCTATCTTGATAGATACAATACTCCTGCCTAGGTCTTATGATTAGATGACATTTGGATTATAATACTCTTTTAAGTTGATACCTTCTAAATGTTTCTGAACTAGTTTAACTTATACCTAAGGATGTCATGTAATGATCTATCTATGCAAATATCTGAAAATAATTATTAATATGGTTTGCATTATGTCATGTTAACATTAGTATATACACATGTTTGTTGTGCACTAATATCATGATGCAAGGTCAGCAAAGGCAAAGTAAGGACAAATGGTGGTTCAAAAGATCATCAAATACATAACCGCAACACAGACCCAGCCAAAGAAATGCAGTAATGATCAGAACCACTTGACCAGTTCTTCAGCAGATTGATTTATGAATATTTACATTTGTTCTTAGTGGAGCTTATATCTAGGGGGCTAGTCATGGTATATTTTCTCAGCTGTAGGACAGATGTTGTTCTATTGTCCTGCGCTGACTTCTTCTCTTGTTAATAAATTCTATTCACCTATTTCGTAGGAATGTGGTCGATCAGTTAGAAGTTTGTTATAAGTTTTCCTATAAATAAAGGGATCTCTCTCCTCTCGGGGATAGTAGAGAACACCATAGTATCTTCTAATACACAGTCTTTTGGTATTGTTTTATGTATTTTTCAGTCAAGATGAAATAAAGAGATCAATGCAATTTTGGATAATTAGATGATTGTAATTTGAAGTTCTTGAGATACTCACTCAAGGGGGCCCACTTGGTGAGTAATACTTTGTATGTTTCAGTTAGTTTAATACTTCGATAGCAGTTGTTTCTGCAGTTGTCTATTCCTACAACCACAACAGCAGAGTAGTTCATGTGCTCACCAGAACTTTATCATTTAACAGTAGTTGTTTAAAGTAATTTCCGATTGCAAGATTAAAGTATTAGTTCATTTAAGATTATGTGTGTTTACTTTGAGAAGAATTCCTTTTTCTACAATCATAAAAGATGGTTGCAATATGAACTTGGTGCACATACAGTGCTGGCCGATTTCAAGTTTACGTCCCTGGTTGATAACTAAATGAGCCTTTGCCAAAGGAAAAGTTAGCTATTTAAGAATATTCAATCTCTGAATTGTGATTTATTACCTAGTTACCATTCCAGTTGTAAGGTCCAACAAGTAACACCTTATTTGTTTTAGCTCGACCTTTGGTGTGTTTGTTTTCTATAGCTAAAACTATCGAGTTGTGCTCAAGCTTTTATGAAACGTGTTACGTTAAGCGTGTTATATTTTGGAGGTATATCATTTCAAATTTCTGGGTTATGCAGGTATATGTGTGTGTGTACATATTCAGCTGATTTTTTATTGAGGTGAAGTTTTGTATTGGGACTGTATGGAGCTGTGTGATTTTTAAAAAAGGTATACAAGAATGTTACCACTACATGGTAATAATCTTTAAAAAGGGTGTATGGCAGTGGTGAATGTGTGTGTGAGACATAAAATATTTTGTCTAGAGATTGTTGAAAGTCATATACAAAATCAGAGATGAAGATATTTGAAAAATGTGCTAAATCATAATATCACTCAGTATGACAATGTATTGATATTAAGGAGTTCTACTTATTTTTGAGTAAAACAAAGAGCTAGCATCTTCAGACCAATTTTTGAATTGTACTTTATATGTTTGAGTTGGTTCTCATTAAGTTTAGATCCTTTGTATTTATTTGGTACTCATAATGTAAGTTGTAGCTCCCTTCTGTAACAAGGTTGGTGCCCATTATTGTGTAATAGATGTGGTTTTAGTGCCATGGTTCTTTACCCAAAAGGGTTTTCCACGAGATATTTCTTATGTTCTCTTAGTTTTTATGGGTTCTTCTTTGTATAGGCTATATTTGATTGAAAGAAGTTGAAATACTATTTCACCCCCTCCTCTCTCAATATTTCTAATTTAGATTTCAATTGGTATCAGAGCATGTCATCTTCTGTCAAAGTTTGAAAGCTTGAAGATTGATCTTTGATAGTTTAATATGAATACCCTAGAAGGTCTAGCAACTAATAGAGCTCCTTTGTTTGATGGGTCAAACTATGCATTTTGGAGTGTTCGGATGAAAACATATATTATGTCTCTAGGTTTTGATGTCTATATGAGTCTAGTTAATGGCTACGCACCTCCTTCTAAACCACCCACAGATCTTGATGGAAATAAGGCCTTTGAAAATAATGTCTAAGCCATTAATTCCATTTTGTGTGGTTTGTTTGAATCAGAGTTTATTAAACTCATTCATTGTGACTCTACTCAAGCTATGTGGGAAAAACTTTAGAACGCTTACGAAGGGGATGAGAAGGTTAAAAATGCAAAACTTCAAGCACATAGAATGTTCTTTGAAGGTCTCAAGATGCGAGAGGAGGAGAGCATAGCAACATATTTCTTAAGGGTTGATGTAGTGGTCAATTCCTTGAAAGGCTTGGGAGAAAAGTTGGATGATAAAGTTGTGGTTCCAAAAATTCTAAGTTTGTTGCCATTAAGATTTGATGCTAAAGTTTCAGCGATTGAAGAGATGGTTGAACTTGATAATGTTACAATTGACATGTTGCATGGATTATGACATTAGAACAAGTGTTTAAGAATCTTCTAAAAGAGAAATTGCTTTCAAGGTATCGAAGAAGGGTAAAGAGAAAATTCATGCATCTAGTGATAGTTCAGAGGATGAAAGTGATGGTGAAGAAGCTTATTTTGCAAGGAAATCTAGGAAGAGTTCTAATAAGTTTAAAGACAAGTTGTCTTTAACTTCTTTTAACTATGGCAAGAAAGGGGATTTTGCTTCAAAATGTCCTTATGAGAAGGAGGAGGACAACTGTTATGAAAATGATCACAAAAATAACAAGAAGAAATTCTTGAAGAAGGGAAAAAAGTTTCACCTTTCCAAAAAATGTCTCTATTCAAAAGAGGAAAGCAACTCATCTAAAGCTAGTCAAGGAGAATCTATAAATGATGAAGTCCTTTTTATGGATATAGAAGAAACTTTGTCTGAAAATGATGAAGAATATGAAGTAGATTTGGAACAAGAACTTATTTATGCTCTCAATGAAATTAAGAATCTTAGAAAGAAGAAACAAAGTCTAAAAATGATACTACAAGAGGAAGGTAACAAATTTTCTGAAAAAGTGATTGCATTAGAGGTTGCTGGAAAACAAATTAAAGATCTTAAAGTGTAGATTGAAGAAGTCAAAAAGATTGAAGAATAACTCAAAAAACAACTCAAGGACAAGGAGTTTGTTTGTGAAAAGATTGAAAATGAAGTTGTCTCATTGAGAAAGTTAGAAAAATCCTCACAATAGTTTAGTAATGAGAACACTTTTGAAAAAGGTACCATGACTCTAGATGGCCTACTGAGTTCTCAAAAGCAGCCTCCTGACAAGAGTGGAGTTGGCCATGATGAAGGTCAATGCTCTAAATCCTTTGAAGGTGAACAATAAAAGCCTAATGCTGGTCTTATTCCTAGAAACAAAAATGGTAGCTTCAATAAGTTTTTTAGGACTGGACAAGCTCATATGACTATATATAACAATGCTTATTTTCATGTTTACTACTTTTCTTACAACTATTTTGGTCACAAGGCTATAAATTGCAGAATATTTCCTAGAATAAATCTTAGTTTTGTGAATCAAAATCCTTTTGCTCCTTTGAGGAATTATAATTTTGTTTGTTATAAGTGCAATAACCTTTTGTCATTCTGCAAATTTTGTAAGAATGTTTTGATGGATTCATCTAAAAAGATGGATGCAAAAGGGAAAGCAAAGGAGAATGTCAAAGTTTGGAGGAAAAAGGAGAAGTTAAGTTCAAAAATGTCTTTAGTTGTGCAAATTGCATTTTTAGCACAAAATGAGAAAGACACCTAATATGTTGATAGTGGTTGTTCCAAGCATATGGCTGGTGACAAGAACAAATTCCACTCCCTTAGAATAATGAACGGAGGCGAATTTATATTTGGAGGTAAATCTTCAGCAAGAGTTGCAAGTATAGGTACTCTTGTCTTAAATGATGGGGAAACTAAAGTTGAAAATGTATTATATGTTAAAGGTTTGAAGCATAATCTGTTGAGTGTCAGTCAGCTATGTGATCAAGGATATTATCTTTTTTTTAATTCAAATTGTTGTGTGATAAGTAAAAGTGGAAAGCATCTTGCTAATGTTGGTAACAACAATGCAGTAAAATGAAGGGGGGGGGGGGGGGGGGGGGGGGGGGGCAGGGGGGGGGGGGGTGAATCAATTTTCACCAAACTTAACCAAATTAACCTTAACCTCAAATATGATCAAGAATAGTAAGAACAAAGATAAACACCACATCAACAATACACATAACACATGGATTTTTGACGTGGAAAACCCGGTCAAGGGAAAAACCATGGTGGGAACCTACCCACAATATGATGATACTCTATAGTAATATGTGTAAATATTACAATAGGGAATGCACATGCATTCAGGCACATTTCCTAGAGCTCACTGCTCAAAAATAACTAAGGGATACAACCTTGGGAAGGCACACTTCTTTACAAAGATCAAACAATAATTTGGATTACATGAACTGAAAGAATAACATCTCCAAATGCCTAATTATAGTTCCAGTTAAGCACAATGTCTTCTCTGCAATGCTTCTCTTCTTTTCATCACTCTATCGAAAGATCAATTCACTTGATCACACATATAACACTCTCAAAGAGTGTAGACAACACACAGACACACAACTTACATGATTATCATCCTTATCTATATAAATCATCAACCTCAATTTCAAGGTCGGCTCAACACATAAGACCTAATTACAAAATTACATCATGCAATACATAAATCTATATGTGGACCAATACAATGTCGACAGAGACATAGCATGGACCCAAATCAAAACCTCAAACACACAACACCACCAAATATTTTTCCAAGATCATCTGCAACACGCAAGAACCATCAAGTCGGTCAGAAAGTCGTATAACATGAAAAATACAACTGGACCAATAACATCTTCAATAACATGCACAATGATCAATGTGGACCAGAAAAACACATAGCACGTGATCTAGAAACACCAACAAGTAATGTGAATTCCTCTGTAACAACTGCAACAACTCAGATCACAAGAATCATTATCATCTCCCTTCCAGAGCTCAAGAACACCAACTAACAAACTAAAAGATACGCTTGTGAAGTTTCAAATAATGAACCACTCGAATTGAGGACACACATGAATGTCCCAAACACCCTCCAAAATCTACACAACATGATGAATCAATTATGGAGCAATACAAACCAGAAATCACAACTCTGTAATACAGAACCAAGAGAAAAACCAGTCACCACACCGGATCACATAACTTGATCAAATCACCTTTTGGAACACTGAAACTCATGTTGAATCAAGTAGAGATACTAATCTTTGAATCCTTAAATCCTCAGCAGTAATAAATCACCCAAACAAACTCTCTACACAAGAACACAAGAATATATTGACATCAATGACAACAACACATTCCACCAACTCTAATAGCCAATAGCTAATGTAACTAGAGCAGCGAATAGTTTATATATGTGTGTCTGAAAAAGTGGTATGTAGTTGTAAGCACAACACTTCAATTAAGTCATTATATGCATGGTTAGTAATCAATAATCAATAAGTAATAAACCATAACAAAGTGACTAATTGCCTTCTAAAAGATGCGAGTATAAGATTGCTCTCATATTGTTATAAGCAATACCAGTGACTAGACTACACCAAGACGAAGGATTTAATCTATATGATATTAACTATATGGATGCAAGATGGATGAATAATTCAAGAAAATAATCAATTCAAACAATAATGGATGTAAGCAATAATGGATGAAAAATAATGTAAAAAGCACAATAATCTTCAATGACTCCAGAGCGAAATTAGTGTGATAATAATCTCCAAGCGTGTTCTCAAAAATCTCTGGGGTGAATTGAAATGAGAGCTGAAGACTGAATTTATAGAGAATTACCAAGAGAAAAGGTTAATTTAGGATTAATTGAAAATAATTGAGAAATCAAGTTTAGTTAACCTTGAGATAGATTCCAATTATAGTTTAATTGAAATCCATTCAAATTAGAAGTCCAAGTTGCATTGGAAATAATAATAAATTAATTCCATGCATTTGTGATAAAAATAGATAATTCTTTTATTTATTCAAGAAAAGAGTCTTTTCAATGCAACTAAACTTCTTTTTCTGAAAAGCTTTGAGTTCCAATTTTAGAGAATAATTCAATAATTCAATTTAATTGTTTTTCTAATTTCAAGTTCTAAATTTAGAAAAAGAAATAATATCTCAAGTTTGATTTCTCTCTCAATTCAATTCTTTTATTTTAATTTCAATTCAACTCTTGTTTTGTAGCCTCAGCGGCTTTAAGGGCTTGTGTACCACTAGCCAAGTTGAATATTGTGGATTTTGAGTTGGCTTTGACAGTGTCTACTACTCCATCATTAACAATATTCTTGTTATTGTCTTTGCCAAACTTCCAATACTTGTTCTTTTCTTTAGAGCTAGATCCTAGTTGTGTTTCTTTCCAATGCATGATATTCCCCTTGTTTATGAGCACATCTTCCATTTGAATGGCATTATCTACCATTTTGTTAAATGATGGGTGTACTTGCATTTTTATACTATATTTTAGTTCGGGGACCAAGTTATTGACAAATATATCCATTTTCTCAGAGTCTGGGATAGGTCGAGAATACCTAGAAAACATCTTTCTCCAACATTGGAGGAAAGTAAGAAGAGGCTCCCCTATTTTTTGTTTAGTATTGCAAAGCTCGATCATAGTCACAGGATGTCGAATGTTGTATGAGTATTGTTGTAAAAATAGTTGGATTAGTTCTTCAAACATTTTTATTCCTTTGGGTAGACTTGAGAACCATTCCATTGCTTGACCCCCTAAACTCCTTGGGAAAAGGAGCATAAGGTACATTTGATCATGCATGAACTCTATACAGGAAGCACAAAACTCTCTGACATGATCTTGAGGATCCGAGGTACCATCATACTTATCAAATTTTGGGATCTCCACTTGTGAGGGAAATGGAGGCATGTATAGATTCTTGTCAAATGGAAAGGGACATATTGTTTCCAGCGAATATTGTTTTGGGGACTTGTCCTTATTCTTTAGTTTTGTGACCTCCATTCGTAAGGCTAGTAATTGTTTGTGTACCATGAGTATAGGTGATTCTTTCTTTTTAGTAACGAGCATCTGAACATCATATCCAGTAGGAAGTTTAGCACCTTGTTTTGCTAGTTCTAAGAAATAGTCTTCCTTCTCTTGGGTCATGATAGCTTTCATTATTTTTCTAAAGTCTTTTTCCTTTTGATAGTCAAGGATTTCTTTTCTGGAGGTTCAGTGTCTTCATCAGCCTCACTTGATGATGAGGAATCATTATCATTTTCAGGAATGTTATTATCATCCTTGTTTCCATCATTATGTTTCATCTCATATATAGTGGGAGATTTAGGCTCATCAAAAATTGGTTCGCTTGCTGACGACGGTATGTCAGTGAGTGGATCCTTTTCATAAAATGTATTGTCGGTGTATGAAAAGGGTATTCCTTTTCCTTTGGCTTCTTTCTTATGAGAACTCCTGGTTTGTGTAGGCATTTTTATGGATTAGTGTGACCTAAAGTTGTTTGCGATGCAGAGGTCAAGATCAATTTCAGAGCTAGTTGTTTGGTTAACATATTGTTTGGGAGAAACAACTGAGATTCAGTCTGGTTTCAAGAACGATCTATCATGTATAAGATGTTTATCTAAGTTGATTCTAAGCATAGTGTAAGATTTAGTCTGGTTTCAGGAATGATCTATCCTGTATAAGACATTATATAAGTGACTAAAATTTGATAGGTAGTTGATTGAACTAGCTGAAAGATGATCGACCAAATCGTGCAATGCAAATGGCAGAGGTACTCTGTCTTGATCTGTTTATACTCAAGAAAATTGATAACCAGTATTATGTTCGCTGTAAGTTGTTTTTAGGCAAATTTGACTGTTCTGTTCTGACAAAACTAGAGACTCGTACGATAGGATTTTCTGAACTAGACGATAATTTAGCAGTTATAGGACAACAAAATTTATGTTTTGTACATGTTTTTGTCTCATACCATACGAAAAATGGGTATGTGCAGGACAACAAAAGACTCAAAGCAGTTTTGTTTCATACGACACAGGATACAGAACCAGATGACAGACGAAAATGACTCGTACGACACAGGATCAAGTCTAGGATGACTAATCAAAAGACTCGTATGACACAGGATCAGGTATAGCACGATAAGTTATCAGAGTCGTACGATTGTTCACAGGACAGAGCCTAGAAATTTTTAGTTTTTTTTATTGCTGAGTATGATAACCGAGTATGACCAATTCTGAGATGGACTGATTTTGGATCAGAATACAGAATTTCAACTTAAGATGGACAAGTTTCCGACACGGACAGATTTTTGACTTAGGACAGACTAGTTCCTGACACGGGTAGAGTTTCGACTTAGGATGGACTAGTTTCTGACACAGACAGAGTTTTGACTTAGGACGGGCTAGTTTCTGACATGGAAAGAGTTTTGACTTTTGATGGACTAGTTTCTGACATGGAAAGAGTTTCGAATCACTGAGTTGTTTCTTGGCTTCTCCAATTTTGGTATTTCAATTTTTGTTTCAGGAATGAAAACATAGAAAACAAGTAGTATGTATAGTGACTACAATCACAGCATGCAAACCCTAAGGAATTTGGTGAGGAAAGAAAACCTTTGCTTGTAGACTCAGGTACACACCCAATAGCTAATCAGAATATGGTTGTTGAGTCTCATGCAATGGATTCCCAACGTCGTATTATCTGACTCCAAACATTAATGGGAGCACGAAATGACAAGTATCTTGGGAGAGTTACTATCTCTTGTGCACAAAGATTATCCCCCTTTCGGAGATGAACCAGGTAGATTCTAATTTTAATTGGAACTCGTTAGGGATCCGTTTGACCCGTTGAGGTATAAACTCAATTAAGAGGTCTCCTAGCCTTGAAAACCAAGATTTAATATACCCGAAGGTACGAAGGAGAGCTATTCCCGAGCACTGTTGTTGACTTGATTTTCATCAAATCACATTTATTTTATAGTGGGTTGGAGTACTTGGTGTTTAGTCATTCCCACTTAGGTCATTCCCCTCACACTGGCTATAATGGCTTTAAGAGTTTTTCAACCCCTTGGGAGGGCAAGCCTGCTAAAGACGTACAAATCTCAAACAAAGAAAAGGCCTCAAGGGTCTGGATTTCTGATTGTCTAGAAAAAGACAAGAGCATACTCTCCTACCTCTCAGAATCTTCTAAAAACATAAAAGATAGATTTGTTCTTTAACCAGATAGCAAGTTAGGTTCCTAAAAAATAAATTTAAAGAATACACGATGTTTAGTCGATTCTCCTTAGGCAACCTGCAAAGGCAACAAATTAGTAGTCATATTGTCTTTGTGTGACAAGCATATTCTTTGACAAGCGTTCTGCAAAAACTGATTAGGCTGTGAAAAATTCTGAGATAGACAGATAAACAGTCAAGGTCAGTCATCAGAATAATCAAAAAACCATGAAAATTTGCCTCTTTTTTCTTTTTTAATTAAATTTTTTTTTTTAAACCAGAAAATACAGAGTCGTACAACAGTATGAAAACTCGTACGATACAGGATCCCAAATCGTACAAGACAGGATTCTAGTTCATACGACACCTGCAGTTTGTCGTACGAGATGTACAAACGAAAAATCAAAAAATCTGAAATCTGGAAAATAACAAAAAACAAAGTAGTCAGTCTTGGAGGCCGAAAAATGTAGTCTTCTGCCCCACGGTGGGTGCCAGAGATGTGTGTGTGAAAAAGTGGTATGTAGCTGTAAGCACAACACTTCAATTAAGTCATTATATGCATGGTTAGTAATCAATAATCAATGAGTAATAAACCATAACAAAGCGACTAATTGCCTTCTAAAAGATGTGAGTATAAGATTGCTCTTAGATTGTTATAAGCAATACCAGTGACTAGACTACACGAAGACAAAGGATTTAATCTATATGATATTAACTATATGGATGCAAGATGGATGAATAATTCAAGCAAATAATCAATTCAAGCAATAATGGATGTAAGCAATAATGGATGAAAAATAATCTAAAAAGCACAATAATCTTCAATGACTCCAGAGCGAAATTAGTGTGATAATAATCTCCAAGCGTGTTCTCAAAAATCTCTGGGATGAATTGAAATGAGAGCTGAAGACTGAATTTATAGAGAATTACCAAGAGCAAAAATCAATTTAGGATTAATTGAAAATAAATGAGAAATCAGGTTTAGTTAACCTTGAGATAGATTCCAATTATAGTTTAATTGAAATGCATTCAAATTAGAAGTCCAAGTTGCATTGGAAATAATAATAAATTAATTCCATGCATTTGTGATAAAAATAGATAATTCTTTTATTTATTCAAGAAAAGAGCCTTTTCAATGCAACTGAACTTCTTTTTCTGAAAAGCTTTGAGTTCCAATTTTAGAGAATAATTCAATAATTCAATTTAATTGCTTTTCTGATTTCAAGTTCTAAATTTAGAAAAGGAAATAATATCTCAAGTTTGATTTCTCTCTCAATTCAATTCTTTTATTTTAATTTCAATTCAACTCTTGTTTTGTAATTAATTACTCTTTTGTAATGAATGCATTCATTTTGCATGATTAAATGACAATTTATTAATTAATTAAATATGCAAGGATATTTAATAAATTAAAATAGGATAATTGATCAAAATGAAATTCTTGGAAATGATTCAATTAATTAAATGAATATTTAATTAATATTGAGTAATTGATTTGCCATGTGATATTTGATGATTAAAGAATTAATAATGTACTCAAGATTGATTTAATTGCCTTTGGTTAGGACTTTGGTGATGTTGTCGAGATTAGGGGCCCATGGTTTAGATGACCATTTTTAGGGTATTACAATATATACTTGATGATTCTAATGATGAAAATTGTTGTTTGATTCAACTTGTTGAAACTTGGTTGTGGCACAGAAGACTTGGGCATATGAGTTTTGATAATTTGGTTCAAATCAACAAGAAAGAGGTTGTTAGAGATTTGCCAAAGCTTGAAAAACTAGCAAACATAGTTTGTAAAGATTGTCAAATGGGTAAGCAAACTAGAACAAGTTTTAAATTTAAAGACTTATCTAGTACTAAACCACTTGATTTAGTCCATAATAACTTATGTGGACCTACTAGGACAACAAGATTACAAGGTAAAAAATATTCTATGTTGCTGATAGATGATTTTTCTCACATGACTTGGGTGACTTTTTTGAAAGAGAAATCTGAAGCTTTAGAAAAATTTAAAGATTTTAAGGTTTTAGTTGAGAATGAAAAGGATTTGAAAATAAAAAATTTACGTTCTGATAATGGTGGTGAATTCACTTTTAACCAATTTGTCAGTATTTGTGAGAAAAATGGAATTAAAAAAAAAGATTCAACACCCAAAACACCTCAAGAAAATGGTGTTGTTGAGACGAAAAATAGAACAATCCAAGAAATGGCTCTTGGCATGATGAATGAGGCCAAAGTGAGTGATTCTTTTTGGAGAGAGGTTGTTCATACAATAGTTTATATTTAGAATAGAGGTTTGTTGAGAGAAAAGCATAATAAAACTCCCTATGAGCTATGGGAAGTTCAACCAGCAACTCTAAGGTAATTTCAAAATTTTGGAAGCCCCTGTTTTATAAAAAGAGACAATGAGAATCTAGATAAATTTGATCCTTGATCAGATGAAGGTATCTTTTTGGGCTATTCATCTAAAAGTAAGGCTTATAAATGCTTTAATAAAAGGTTGCATAAGATTGTTGAAAGTGTTAATTTTAAAGTTCATGAGCTTACTAACACTAATGGTAATGATAGAAATGGTGATAGCAATGTTCAAAATGAGGAAACGGGAAGTGTTGTCCACCCTTCATCTTCACACTCACAAGCTGGACAACAAGTAGTAATGCACAAAGCAGTCCTAAGAATGCTCAATCAGGAGAAACCGGTGCCTCTCCTTCTTCCAGTTTGCAGTTTGGTACAATAGGTACTCATTTTGAAAATGATTCAGAAAAATGATTATGGTAAAACTAATTCTAAGACTCCTTCTAAGTTTATGCAAAAAAATCATCATATGGATCAGATATTTCTTGAAACTAGAACTAGAGCTAGAGCTACTACAAGGAATGTTAATTAATTTGAAGATGAAGATGTTTCCTTATTATCTATGTTTGAACCTAAATGTTTTGAAGAAGTAGCTGAAGATAATCACGTGATAGATGCTATGAAGGAGGAACTTGACCAAATAGAAAAGTAACACATGGGAGCTTGTCCCTATATCCACAGATAAAAATGTGATAGGCACAAAATGGGTCTTTAGAAACAAGCTAAATGAAGAAGGTCAATTAGTAAGAAATAAAGCTTAGATAGTATGCAAAGAGTATGCTTAGGTGAAAGGTATAGATTATGATGAGATTTTTTCTTCTGTTTCTCTTCTTGAAGCAATTAGACTTTCTCTTGCCTTTGCATATTATAAAGGATTTAAAGTATTTCAAATGGATGTAAAATCTACCTTTCTTAATGGACATTTGAATGAAGATGTTTATGTTGAACAACAAGATGGATTTGTTTTATCTGACAAACATGACTATGTATGCAAGCTAAAAAAGGCTTTGTATGGCCTTAAACAAACTCCTTGTGCATGGTATGATAGGCCGGATAAGTGCTTGCAATAGAAGGGCTTTAGAAAAGGATTAGAGGACAACAACCTTTACATAAAAGAGGAAGGTAAACACATGTTGATTATTGTGGTTTACGTGGATGATATAATCTTTAGCAGTGACTATGTATGTATGTGCAAAGAATTTGCAGTGAATATGAAGAAAGAGTTTGAAATGTCTATGCTAGGAGAGATGTCTTTCTTTTTGGGTTTTCTAATACATTAAAAAAAAAAGGTATTTTTATCTCTTAAGCCAAGTATATAAGAGAGATGTTGAAGAGGTTCAGAATGGAAGATTGTCATCTTATAGTAACTCATATGATAACAGGTTGTAAACTTAGTAAAGATGATGAAGCTCCTAATGTTAATCAGACTTATTATAGGTCTATTTTAGGCAATTTTCTTTATGTTACAGCTACTAGACCTGACATTATGTAGACAGTTGGATATGTTGCAAGGTTTCAATCTACACCTAAGACACTCATGTGCAAGCGTTGAAGATAATCTTTAAATATCTTAAGGGTACAATGAATTTTTGTTATGTCAATATTTTACACTAACAACCTACACTAATGTAGATTGGGGAGGTTTAGTAGATGATAAAAAAAGAACAAGCGGTGGTGCTTTCTTTGTTGGTGGATGTCTTGTTTCTTGGCTTAACGGAAAGCAAGTTTCTATTTCATTGTCTATAACTGAAGCAGAGTACATTGCAGAACTCATGTTGTACACAATTTATTTGGATAAAGCACACTTTACAAGATTTTAAGGTTGAATATATTGATCCCATCTCTATTTTATGTGATAATATGTTGCTATTAATCTTTCAAAAAATCTAGTTTTGCACTCTAGAATTAAACATATTCCAATCAAGTACCATTTTTTGAGAGAGCATATTACTAATTAGATTGTTAAGATGGAATATGTGTCCTCTAAAGAACAAGTTGATATATTTACCAAGCCTCTACCAAAAGAGGCTTTTGAATTCTTACGACAAAAACTCGGAGTGATTTCACTCCAATACTAATGTACGGATTGAATTTAGGGGGAGTACTTATTGTTTTATTTCATACCCTGGATTAGGTAAATTGTTTTACTTTCGCTCTTCATTTTTGTTCCAATCATTGATGCAAAGGGGGAGCATTGTGATAGGGGGAGCAATGATTCAAGGGGAGTTAGTTTGTTCAGACTGGTTTAAATTGGTTGTCATCAATGACAAGGGGAGATTGTTGTGTTGTGTCATTGATGTCAATATTTTCTTTAGCTCTTAATCAGACTCTAATGCATCAGACTCTTATGCAACATTCATGCCCAGTCAGCTATTTGGTATATTTTGAATGTCATGCCTACTTCTAAATATTCTACATGAATCAGTGGTTGAATCTTTTTCAGGTATCAAAGCCTTTGTGTGTGTGGTGACATTTTTTCTTTCTGATTGTGTTTGTTTCTAACATGTGGTTTATCGTGCCTAATCAAGTTTATACTTTTTTGTTCTATCTTTTTAGGCATAAGTGTTTTGTGTGGATTTTTCTTTAAACCTTCTATCAGTTCTGACTATGCATGTAAAGGAAGAGAGTTGACAGTTATTTGATACGTTGTCTTTGAAATAACTGATTCCTTTCAACAAGGCTATCATTGGTTATTACGTGTTGATATGTGGTTCTACTTGGCATCATGTCGTAAAGTTTCTTCTCTTAAAAAAAATTGTTTCACTTCTATTGTATTAAGATGGCAAGTCATGTTTTGGTGTAACAAAATACAAGGAATGTTCAAACTAAGTTTTGGAAGAGAAACTGTAACTCCTTTCTAATAATGGCCAATGGTTTGCAAGCGGAAAAAGATAATATATTATGTCAAAAATAATTCTGCATCGATTAGACGTTGTAGAAAAAGGATTTTGGTATGGTATATATTTTTTTATTTTTCTATTTGGCTTCTAATCTGAACGTTGATGTATAAGAGGATTTCATACATTCTGGTAGGAAGTTTTGAGGATTATTGCAGTTCTTAAAATGATTATGAAGAATTGACTCAATTTGAATGAGTAACACCTTATTTGTTTTAGATCAAACTTTGGTGTGTCAGCTTTCTACATCTGAAACTATCGGGTTGTGCTCAGGTTTTTATGAAATGCTTTACATTTTGGAGGTGTATCTTTTCAACTTTTTGGGTTATGTAGGTAGATGTGCGTACGTATTTAGCTGATTTTTGATTGAGGCACATTTTTGTATTGGACTGTATGGAGTTGTGTGAGTTTTAAAAAGGTATACAAGAATGTTACCACTGCATGGTAATAATCATTAAAAAGGGTGTGTTAGCACATATTTTTGCAAAATATTTTGTGCTATTTATTGATGTTTTATATATATTTTTTCATCATAAGAGCATTTACTGCTAGATTGCATGTGCTGGAAATATGTTGTTGTGTCAGAAAATCCAATTGTAGCCTAAATCTACATGAACAAGTATCTCCTAGGCATATTAAGGGATGGCATTAAGTATGGTGATATTGTGATTACCTTCATCATGACAATATTTGCATAGCAAGAGCACATTTTAGGGTTCATCACAGAAGCAGGGTCATGAGTACATTCAGAGATGTTTTCAGTGCCTTAGAAGTCCATTAGCATGGTTGTGGATGTTAGGTCCTAGAGACAACTGAGAGGGGAGGGTGAATCAGTTGTTTAATAAATTCAAACCAAAAACAACGTATCCAAACTTAATGCTTAATAGTGGTAAACCAAACTTTATGTCGGTAGACATTTTATCGGTTAATTGCAGTACCGATAAAGATTAATGCATGAAATAGAAAGACAATAACATCCACAACACATAACACCAATATTTGTACATGGAAACCCTGTAAGGGGAAAAACCATGGTGGGAAACCTTACCCACAATCAGATGATACTACTGCGGATAGTATGTGTATACAAATGGGGTCTGCACATGCAGAAAGGCCAAGCACCTAGAGCTCACTGCTCAAACACAAATAGGAGTCACACTAACTACAATTGGATGGTTAAATCCAATAATGATGTACTGCTCAAAATAGCATCTTCATATGTTGGATTCAATACCGATGTAGTTCTGATATGCCTTCACAAAAACCTTGCTTCACCTTCAAATGATGTCTGCATGTATAGCTTTGCTTATTCTCGCATATACCTTCTTATAATTCCTTTTTCCAATCACATATCGATCTTACAAATAAGATCTTACATATATACCATAACCTAAGACCAATTTTAGTAGGTCGGCTCTAAAAGATATTACAATAAAAACAATTTACAAGTAAATCAATAACCGATGCAATATCTGATTCAACATGTTGGATTAATGCATTTACAATAATAATAAATCATCTCCATAGTGTGTCATGCTGATCTGGAATAGATAAGCCTGTCGGTGCTTATCCTGGACCTATTTGCCTATAACAACAAATATGCAAACATGAATATACCAATGAACAAATCTCCAAGACAAAGTGTCTGAATGATGTCTTCAACATAACCAAGTGTTTTCCATGTCATTCCAAGTGTCAGTGAACCAGATACCAATGACTGTGCATAAGTCACTTGCTTGCCGGTGAACATTGTCAATTCTCCAAAGTACTAGAGTTGATAAGTGTTAATAGGTGTTGACATCAATGAAAAAACAATATCAATGTTGGTATTTTGGTATGGTTTTGTCATTAATGTCAACACCTACTAAATATAAGCACTTTGAAGATCCAGCAACATTCACCGGCAAGTAAGTAAACTATGCAACAGTTACTGGTATATGGTTCACCGGCAGGATATATTGTTCACTGGTACCTAGAATGATATGGAAGACACTTGGTAATGTCGAAGACATCATGTGGACACTTTGTTTTGAAAAATTAATCATCGGTATATTCATATTTGCATATTTTCTTTTACCGACAAATAGGTCCAGGTTATCTAGGGTTACACCGGCAGGTTTATCTTTTCCAGATCAGCATGGCACACTATGGAGATGATTTATTATTGTTTTAAATGCATCTAGCCGACATGTTTAATCAGTTATTGCATCGGATATTATATTGTATGAAAAATGTTTTATTGTAATATCTTGTAGAGCCGACCTACTAAAATTGGTCTTAGGGTATGGTATAAATGTAAGGTCTTATTTGTAAGATCAAGTGTGGAAATGCGAAAAAGAATTGAGTGAAGGTATATGCGAGTTCAAGTAGGGATATACATGAAGACATCATTTGAAGGTGAAGTTAGGTTTTTGTAAATGCATATCAGCATTACACCAGTACTGAATCCAGCATATGAAGATGTTATTTTGTGCAGTACACTTTTATTGGATTTAACCATCCAACTGTAGTCAGTGTGACTCCCATTTTGTGATTGAGCAGTGAGCTCTAGGCTGTTGACCTTTCTACATGTGCAGACCCCATTTATGTACACTTACTATCTATAGTAGTATCATCTGATTGTGGGTAAGGTTTCCCACCGTGGTTTTTCCCCTTACAGGGTTTCCACGTACAAATATTGGTGTTATGTGTTGTGGATGACTTTATGTTTATGTTTCATGCATTAATCCTTACCGGTATAGCAATTTACTATTAACACTGTCTACTAGCATACTTAACTGGTTTACCGGTATTAAGCATTAAGTTGGTTAATTAGTTTTTTGTTTGAATTTATTAGACAACTGATTCACCCCCCCCCCTCTCAGTTGTCTCCGGGACCTAACAATCAACATATCCAAAATACCAACAATCTCCACCTTTGGCATTGATGGCAACACAAGATGGAAAAACCATCAAAGTGCCAAAATAGAAATGCCAAATACCAAAAACCAACAATCTCCCAAAAGAGATCATAACCAGAAATCAAAATTTAGATACGTAATCAATCTCTCCCAAAGTAACAATCACTCCCCCTAGGAGTAACATGAGTTTTCCTTGTGTTTTTCCATATCAATCTCTCCCCCTTTGAAATAAAATGCCAAAGCCAATATAAAAACCAGGTTCAAATGCAAAATACCAACCAATTCAATATACTAACTACTCCCCCCGAGAAGTAGCTCACCTCATCAAAGCCGGAGTAAAAGATTTCTCTATTAATTCTACTAGTTGATGACAAACATCAATTGTCTAAGTCTCTACCGGTGGGGGTATGACCCCAAGCTGATCTCTGAGATATTCAAAGGTCTCTTTAGGCAAAGGCTTAGTGAAAATATCTGCAATCTGCTCTTTAGTATTCATATAAACCAGTTTTATTTCTTTTGCTTCAACATTCTCTTTCAGAAAATTTAGTTTGATAGAAACATGTTTAGTTTTGGAATGTAGTACCAGATTCTTAGATATATCAATTGTTGCAGTGTTATCACAATAGATAGTTATAGGTTCCTTGCATTTTACCTTTATGTCCTTCAACATTTGCTTAAGCCATAATACCTGTGTATAGTTAGTTGCTACTGCAACATATTCTGATTCAACTGTTGATAAGGATGTGCAACTTTGTTTCTTACTCAACCAAGAAATAAATCTACTTCCAAGAAAAAATGCTCTGTCGGTGGTGCTTTTTATGTCATCCATATCTCCTACCCAATTTGCATCTATGTATGCACATAATTCAAAGTTTTCATCTCTAGGATACCATAAACCAAGATTTGTAGTGCCTTGTAAGTACCAGAAAATCCTTTTTACTGTTGATTCATGATTTTCTTTATGATTACTCTAAAATCTTGAAACAATACATACTGCATTCATAATATCAGGTCTTGTTTGTGTCAAATACAATAGGCCTCCTATCATAGATTTGTACCTAGTCAGATTAACAAGTGTAGATTCATCCCTTAGTGATAATTTTTCATTTGCAGTCATAGGTGTGCTTACTGGTTTAGAGTTTTCCATCCCAAATTTCTTTAGTAACTCCTTCAAGTACTTGGATTGACTCAAGAATATACTTTTATCAGTCTGTGAAATCTGCAATCCTAAAAAGAATTTTATCTCTCCAATCATAGACATTTCAAATTCTTTCTGCATTTCAATAGAAAAGTATTTACATAGTCCATCTTCTCCTCCAAAGATTATATCATCAACAAAAACTTCTATAACCAAGATGTCATCATTAGTCACTTTATAATATAAGTTGTTGTTAGCATTACCTTTAGCAAAACTAATCTTCAAAAGATATTTATCCAAACTAGCATACCAAGCTCTTGGAGCTTGCTTCAACCCATACAAAGATTTCCTTCACCTGCAAACTATATCTTTTTTATCTGTCAAAGAAAATCCACCAGGTTGCTCAATGTAAACTTCTTCTTCAAGATCTTCATTCAGAAATGCACATTTAATATCCATTTGATATACTTTGTAGTTCTTGTGTGTTGCAAAAGCCAAGAATAATTTGACTGCCTCAATTCTAGCTATCGATGCAAAGGTTTCATTGTAATCAATTCCTTCTTTCTATGAATATCCCTTACACACTAGTCTTGCTTTATTTCTGGTTACCTTACCATCTTCATTAAGTTTGTTTCTGAATACCCATTTTGTTCCAATTACATTTTTGTCTTTAGGCCGGGGAACTAATGTCCATGTGTTATTCTTTTCAATTTGTTCTAATTCCTCTTCCATAGCTTTAATCCAGTGTTTATCTTCACATGCCTCATTAATTGATGATGGTTCAATTTGAGAAATAAGACATACCTCTTCATTTTCCAGTCTTCCTCTTGTCATAACTCCTTGATACTTGTTCCTAATTATCTAATTTTCAGAGTGGTTCAATCTTACATACCGGGGTGTCTTCGTTTGTTGTTGTTCTTCAGTTATAGTGGAATTTTCAGATGATACCGGTGTAACTGGATCTTCATTCTATACCGGTGGGTTCAATGTAGGTTCATTTGTCAGTATCTCTTTTGTCGGTTCAGAGTCTATATACCTTGAAGTTCCTCTAAACTGCTCATCAATTTTCACATTTATACTCTCAACAATTTTTTGCAATCTCTTGTTAAAACATCTATATGCTTTGCTCTTAGATGAATAACCAAGAAATATTCCTTCATCACTTCTAGGATCAAATTTTCCAATATACTCATCTCTCCTAATATAGCATTTACTTCCAAATATTTTGAAATATTTAAGAGTAGGAGTAATGCCAAACCATAGTTCATGAGGGGTCTTATCGGTTTCACCTTTGATGTGAACTTTGTTGAATGTATGGACTGTTGTGCTTACTACCTCTCTCCAATATACATGTGGAAGATTTTCTTATGATAACATACTTCTAGCTGCATCCAAGATAGTTCTATTTTTCCTTTCTACAACTCCATTATGCTGTGGTGTCTGGGGTGCTTATAATTGTCTTTTGATTCCATTTACTTCACAGAATGAATTAAATTCCTTAGATGTAAATTCACCTCCTTGATCTGATCTCAGACATTTGATTTTCTTGTCGGTTTCATTTTCTACAATCACCTTGAATAGTTTGAACTTTCCAAGTGTTTCTGATTTTTCTCTGAGAAAAGTAACCCAACACATTCTAGAATAGTCATCAATGATCAGCATGAAATATCTATCACCTTGTAAGCTTTTAGTTCTAGCTGGACCACATAAATCAGTATGAATTAAGTCAAGAGCAATATTGGATTTTTCTGGAATACTTTTAAAAGATGCTCTAACTTGTTTTCCAAATTGGCATTCCTTACATAACAGATTGTGAGGTTTAACAATCTTAGGTAAATCTCTAACTGCTTTGGTAGTACTTATTTTCACAATGCAATCAAAATTTACATGATAGAGTCTCTTATGCCATAGCCAACTTTCATCAATATGTGCAATCAAGTATGTTTTTTCACTGTTATTCAAATGAAAGATGTTACCTCTAGTTTGATTACCGGTTGCAATTTCCAAACCAGTTCTATTCATAATTTTGCATTTCCCATTCTTGAATTGTAACTGAAATCCTTTCTCAATTAATTGACCAATACTCAAAAAATTATGCTTTAAACCTTCAACATAGTAAACATTGTCAGTATTATAATTACCATCAAGAGATATAGTACCTTTTCCTTTGATTAAATAAGCTTTATCGTCTCCAAATCTTACTGGACCTCCATTATATTCCTAAAAGTTCAAGAATTTACTTTTGTCACCGGTCATATGATGTGAATATCCTGAATCAATGATCCATTCATCCTTGACTTCAATTTTAGTTATCAGGGCCTGCTCTACCAGTTGAATAGTAGGTGTCGGTTGATCTTCTATTATAGCAACAAAGACCCATCCATTGTCTACCAAATCCTCATCAAAATCATTAGTGACTACTTCATCAACAAGATAACAAGATTTATCTTTATTCTTCTTAAATCTGTATCTCTAATATTTAGGGTTAGGCTTGTATGTTCTTCTAGCTTCTTCTCTTAATCTAGCATGTCTATCAGGGCATCTTGAAGCCATATGACCAATCTTATTATAGTTAAAACATTTAAAGGGTTCTTTACCTTCATAGATTTAGTTACTAATGTATTAGGCATTGTTCTTAACTCATTTATAGTAGTAACTTTCATTTTGTATGTCGGTGGCAATCCTCTTAAAACTTTTGAAACAATTTCATCTTCACTTAAGGTTCCTCCACAACATTTAATACCCAAAACAATTTCATTAACTCTTTCCATAAAAGTAGAAATCCTTTCATCTTCTTCCATTTTTCAGATTTTCATACCTAACTCGGAAGCTTTCAAGTTTTGCAATTTTGACTGTGGAATCTCCTTCATTCAATGTTTCCAGATGGTCCCAAATAGCTTTAGCAGTAGATCTATCTAATAATCCCATGATTTGTTGATCTGATAATGTGCTCAAAAGTGCTTCTCTTGCTTTGCAATCATTTTCATCATCTTTTCCTAAGGTAGGTGGATTAGGCTGACCAGGATTAGGAGCAATATAGCCATTCTTTGTAACTTCCCAGATGTCCTTTCCAATGCAATTTAGATGCATCTCCATCCTGATCTTCCATATGCCATAGTTGGTTCCATCAAGTTTAGGACTGTCCTTCCTGAAATAGTTAGTAGACATTGGATCTCCTCAAGTTGTTAAACTTCTGCAAAAAGAGGACTAAGCTTTGATACCAATTGTTACGTCCCAGAGATAACTGAGAGGGGGGGGGTGAATCAGTTGTCTAATAAATTCAAACCAAAAACAACTTATCCAAACTTAATGCTTAATATTAATAAACCAGACTTTATGTCAGTAGACAGTTTATCAATTAATTGCAGTACCAATAAAGATTAATGCATGAAACAGAAAGACAATAACATCCACAACACATAACACCAATATTTGTATGTGAAAACCATGTAAGGGGAAAAACCACAGTGGGAAACCTTACCCACAATCAGATGATACTACTACAGATAGTATGTGTATACAAATGGGGTCTGCACATGCAGAAAGGCCAAGCACCTAGAGCTCATTGCTCAAACACAAATAGGAGTCACACTGACTACAATTGGATGGTTAAATCCAATAATGATGTACTACTCAAAATAGCATCTTCATATGTTGGATTCAGTACCGGTGTAGTTCTGATATGCCTTCACAAAAACCTTGTTTCACCTTCAAATGATGTTTGTGTGTTAGCTCTGCTTATTCTCGCATATACCTTCTTACAATTCCTTTTTCCAATTGCATATCGATCTTACAAATAAGATCTTACATATATAACATAACCTAAGACCAATTTTAGTAGGTGGGCTCTAAAAGATATTACAATAAAAACAATTTACAATTGTAGACACCTAAAATTGTCCAGTCTAATTAAATAAATATTTTATTTATTTAATTATCTAAGCTTAATTCTTCTATTAATTAAATAAATCTTTATTTATTTAATTAATTCATTTATCCTCTTCTAGCCTTATTTCTCATTTAAATAAATACATTTATTTATTTAAATTATCCTTTTCCTAAATTAAATAAATATCTTATTTATTTAATTGATCCCACTTCTTCTATTAATTAAATAAATCTTTATTTATTTAATTAATTCATTAGCCTTTTCTACCTATGACACATGTCATTCATCTCTTAATTCATACATTACCTACCCCTTTCATTATTTTATTATTTCTTCTACCTACCCTCTAATCTTAGCCGACCTCCTTTTACACCTCTCAATCTTATCCCTCCATTTCATATAGTGTCTTCTATATAAGGAGATGCTTCCTTCATTATCAAACCCTAATCGACAATTTGGAGGACTTGACTACACTACGATCCTACTTGCAACCACATTCCATTCTTTATTGAGCTCTTGTACATATAAAATCTGAGAGCAAATATATCAAGCAAGATCAATAGAGATAGGAAGAATGGAGATCCAAACCCTATTGGACATGTGATGGTATAATCTTTGTGATTTCATTTGATTTGCATTGTCTTAGGTAATCTTCATATGTTATGGTGGATCTTTGTTGATTGTTAGGCTAGGGTTTTGTGGTTGGATTCATTTAGCCTTTCAATATTGTTGTTATTGTTATCCATTTTCACCATATACATTTTGGCACGCCCGGTGGGACTCTTGTCCCTTTTACATTAACATCTTTATTGCAAATTTTGTGTTTGAAGTTGCAGATCTGGCATTTTCGACAACATTTTCGACATTCCCGTGTCTGCGCACTTTCGGATCGCATTTTTGTTTTTCTGGCACGTCTACGACAACTGGATCCACGTCTGTGTTTTGGCAATATTTCATTTTGCAGGTTTCTGAAAAGCGCATCTGTGTTACAGAAACGCGTCTATGTCATTTTTAACCGCGTCTGTGTCTGTGAAGCGCGTCTGTGGTTTTTATTTGCGTCTGTGTCACGAAGTCGCATCTGTGATCATTTTAATCGCGTCTATGCTTTGCAGGATTTTCTGTTTTACATTTTTTGCAGAAACGCGTCTGTGAGGTGTTAAATCACGTCTGTGTTGTGGAATCGCGTCTGTGTAGGGCAGAATCGCGTCTATGTAAGGTAAAATCGCGTCTATGTAAAAATAAAAAAATAAAAAATAAAAAAATAAAAAATTTAGGTTTTCATTTTTTCACCATTTTGTCTTGCATTTAATGTTTCAGATCTGGTTTATTTCAAGCTAACATTTTCAGATCTAGCTAACAAAATTGGTGCAGCTTGTCTTGAAAGCAAAATCGTTTGGTTGAAGGCCCCTATTTTCACAAAGTCTTTTGGGTTTTAAAAAATTTACCTAACTTGTGTGCTTGCGGGAAGGGGTGATCATTTGAAACAACCCGAACTACTAACAACTTTTGTTGCAGGTCCTTGGCTAGGGTTTTTGAATTTTATTGTGTGCCTTGTTGTCATAGACTAGCAAACACTTCCATTGGTGCACTAAAATTGAATCATTGTCTTTTGTGTCTTGAGCAATAGGCTCTTTTTGTTTATTCTTTAGAGGGCCTGTCTTCCCGTGTGGTCATTAGGACTACTAGTGAGAAGAGGATGACCCAAGTGGTAGCGAGGAAAACCCACCTCATCCAAACCACTATAATCAAATGTATTCATGGTGAAAACTATGAATAACGTGTGCTGATTAGTTCATATCGACACTATGTCTCCCCATAAACCCGTTTGATCAAATTTATTTGATCAGTTGTAGGGCGTAACCCCTACCGACTGGGAGCCTTCTGTATTTACAGAGCTGAAAGTGCCGCATGTATGGCCACACGAGCGGATGCCCTTACTAGCACCATTTTGTTTTAGAGGCCCAAATCCTTCTAGTTGTTGGGGCAGGAGGTCGGACCTCTGGTAGCGGCCCACACACATACGGTTCTTAGTAGAGATACAAAGTTCGCCATGGGGAGTTTTCATGGGGACTGATGCTTGGCTGACCCGAGAAGTGAGTGCCGAGGGTGGAGCCAGTGAGGTCAAGCATCTAAGTATCCACTCTGAATAGCGTAGCCTCGAGGGTAAAACCCCATGTGGGATCAACAACTATTGTCTTGGCCAGCCATAAGAATTGTGCTTGACTTATGTTAAACATTCAAAACATTCAAAAATCAAACAACAAAACATTGTGTCTTTTGTGTCTTCAAGTGTATGCAAAACAATTTTACATCAAACAACACACTTTTCTTGGAGTCATTTTGGAGTCTAAACACTAGCAAACATTGAGTCCTCATCAACATTGTGTCCTCTTGTCACGAAAAACAGTCAAACAGTCAGATTTGGTCACAACAAAATGACTTCACAGATTGGAAAAAATTGCACAAATTTTACAGAAACGCGTCTGTGTCTGTTTTAACCGTGTCTGTGTTGTCTAAGCGCGTCTGTGAAGGGCAGAATAGCATCTGTGTTTAATAGAGTAGCGTCTGTGTTGGGTAACCGCGTCTGTGAAGTATACAGTCGCGTCTGTGTCCAGAATTGAAAAAAACTGTTACAGTCCAACAAACATAAACAGGAAAATCTCAGAAGCACGTCTATGTTAAACAGAGTAGCGTCTGTGTCAGGAAACCGCATCTGTGCATTATACAGTCGCGTCTGTGTCTAGAATTGAAAAACTGTTACAGTCCAGCAAGCAAATACAGTCAGTTTCAGAAATCTTGAGCTTCCTAGGTCATCTCTCTAAGGTTTTCATTTAGCATTCAACCTGTCTTTGGGTCTCACAAAGTCCATCATTGCTTTACACTTTACATTACATTCACATTTGTCTAAACTTGAGTCAAAAGGTCACTTGCTTGTCCTCATCATACTTTGTCAATACACTACATACAACAACACTTTGCTAGGTGGTCCCTCATCAAGGTTTCTTACCTTTGGGTCTCATTTGGTCTTACTTAGGGTCAAGGTCAGCTTACCTCATCAAGAGAAACTATCCTCTCTTTGGAAGTCACACCTACTCTACTACATACATACTTGGTCTTACACTTTGGACATTGCAAGTACACTTCAGACTCATTTACATTTCATCCAACTCTTGGTCTTCCGCACTCTTTCCATTTTTCATCTAGTCTCACATATCTTGGTCAATACCTAGTTCATGGTTGAAACCCGTCTTCAAAAATCTAGGAGAGAAACTAAAGAAGCTCAAGAGTCCGCAAACATGAGTTCTTATGAGTATGACAATGATTTATTTTTCAATACTGATCACACTACATTACCTGACATGGAGGCTTATAGAAACATCCTAAATGTTGAGAACATGGACACTCTAAACAACAATGCTACACACAATGACAATTTGGACAACTTATCAATACATTTAGCAGATGTGGAAGAATCCATTATGAATCCCCATTTCAATCGACTGATTGAGGAGATAATGAGGAGGGATAGACAATACTTCTTACACATGATGGCGCAAAGTGGAGCCAAGATACCTCATGATTTTGACATGTCTCAAATAATGGAACATAGACCTTTGCAGCAACCTCACTCCAACATGCATCAAAGGAGACCTAATAGTGGAGGAAATAGAGGACCACACATGGTACCTGAATCACCATCAGCTTTGCTTCAAAAACCAGAGGTCCCACATACACATGGTCAAACATATGATACTCATCTTCGCAGACCATTATGGAAGTCTTATGGAGAAAAATATGCTCAATCACATATCAATGCTAAGGATCAACCACCAAAGCAATGGGATATTCCAAGGCATGCTCAAAATTTGGACACAAGGAAACCTAATGTCAAATTTGGGGGCAATACAATAGAGCATGACATGCCTGTAGAGTATGGTATACATGCACAAAATAGATACGGTGCTCCTCAACATGAATCTATACCAAGTGGTCCATATATGTAGCATCATTATAGACCTCCTCCATATGAACATGTGTATGATCAATATCATCCATATATGCAACATGTACCTCCTCCAATGGGTACCTCAAACATAGGATATGGTCCAAGAAGTCGATCTCCACCTAAGAGCAGTTTGGAACAACAAATCAGGGACTTACAAAAGAAAATGGAGGACATAAATGCACCAAAGCCAACATACACAATGAGAGACATATGTCCTTATCCATTTGACAAGAGCATTCCAATGCCCCCATTTCCTACACATTTTGTGACACCTAAATTTGACAAGTATAGAGGAAAAGGGGATCCTAAGGCACACATAAGACAGTTTTTCACAGCTTGCATTGAGGTAGCAGCAGAAGAGACATACTTGATGAGATTGTTCCCACAAAGCTTAGGCGATCAAGCTATGGAATGGTTCTCCCAACTCCCACCTGGTATTAAGTCATGGGGTGACTTAGCAGACGCATTTATTCAACATTTCTCCTATAACATAGAGACAGACATATCAGTCACTACTTTGTGCAATATCAAGCAAAAAGAGGGAGAATCTTTTGCATCATTTTTACAAAGATGGAGAAATCTAGCCAGCAGATGCTCTTGTGAAATTCCACAAAAATAAATGGTAGAGATGTTCACCCAGAATGTTAACAAAGACATTGGCTATGATCTAAGAAAAGCTTGTTTGTCTACCTTCAAGGACGTTATCGAAAAAGGCTTAGCAACAGAAAAGGTCCTAATTGAACAAGGAGTCATTAAGATATTTAAGGAAAACAAAGATGACTTTAAGGGAAAAGACAAGCCAAGATTTTGGAATAAAAACAAGAACACAGTCAATGATGGTGTGGTTGATGCCAACATGGTGCGACCCAAATTCATCTTTTTAGGATCAAATTCTACAAGTAATCAAGTGAATACTCAAACAACTTCTAGATCACGAAGGAAGTACACTCCATTGGGAGAACCACTTGAGTCAGTCTTCAAAAAGTTGGTGGCAAACAAGGTGATCACAGTTCTAGATTTCCCGCCATATGAACCAAAGGTCAAACCAAATTGGTGGAATGATGATGAGTATTGTGAATTTCATAAAAGCAAGGGTCATAAAACAGGAAATTGTCATCGACTGAAGAACATTGTGCAAGATCTCATTGATAGAGGTGACATTGAGATTGAGGGACACTCATCCAATCAGGAACATGAGATGTTTAAGGAACCATTCCCAAAACACGACAAGGGAAAAGCTCAAGTCACAAATGATCAAGCCAACTATACTAGGGCACCTTACAACTATGATTCAACTATCAATCATATCTCGATGGACAATCATATCTCTACTATTACCATCAAGAACAAAAACCCTGAGAATCCTCCTCAGCGACCCAAGATTGTCCTAAGAGGTGTTGGATCTTCTTCCGAGCCTACCTCTGAATGTCATGTTACAACTCGTCGAGGTAAAATTACTTTGCCAGGTGCTTCAACTAAAAACACCGCTTCTTCATCTACTAAACTTGAGTATGACCTTGTAGAACAGTTAGGGAAGACACCCGCGCTCATCTCCATCCTTGAGCTCTTACGCATATCCCTTGCTCATAAAGCTATTCTTGAAAAAATCTTGAGAGACACCGCCATTCCTACCGATCTGAACGTGGACCAGTTTCAAGCCATGGTGGGATACCTTTCCATTCCACATTCCCTTACATTCACAGAAGCTGATGACACCTCCGTAAGTCAGCCACATAATGCACCATTACACATTGAAGCCTTCATACACAAACATCGAATAAAACGAGTCCTGATAGATGGAGGAGCAGGTCTAAACATTTGTACATTGAGCACAATTAAACAATTGGGATATTCCGATAAAGCTGTGAATTCAAAAAATCAAATCACCATCAAGGCATACGATGATGAAGAACGCTCATCTAAGGGCACGGTCACCTTACCTCTAAGAATTGGGCCAGTTACAAAGGATGTGGTTTGTCAAGTCCTGGATTTAGATCTCACTTATAATATATTGCTAGGACATCCTTGGATTCATGAAATGAGGGCAGTCCCATCGACATATCACCAATGCATTAAATTTCCTCACAATGAAGTCGAGGTAACAGTTAATGGCGATCCTAATCTGTTCATATATTGCAATAACTTGAGATCACATACTGAGACCATCATTCCCAATAATCATGAAGCTGTTTCTTCTTCGGCATACATTGATCCTGAGTCATTAAAACCTTCGACATCGAAACAAAGTGAACTTAAAGGAAAATTTCAAGACAAAGGCATGGGAGAATACACTTTAAATCAGACCATGTATTTACGACAAGTCATGAACTCCCCAAAAGAATATGGAAGGCCACATCCTAACAAGCAAACATTCATCATGACGCTCAAATGGGACCCTACTACCTTTCAAAGATGGGGTGAACTGGAAGAGGAAGGTTTATACAAAATGCTCTACAAAGACATTGAAGATGACACACAAGATCAGATCAATATACCCTGTGAGAAATATGGCAAAGGCTTCAAGATTTTACAAAAATTTGGGATGATGGAAAAAGCCCTCTTGGGTTACGCAAAGAAGGCGTTATGGAGCCCTTACAACCTGAATTGACTATAAAAAGGGAACGCTCGAAGGGACTTGGTTTTCTGACTTCCAAGATCCACACTAAAAGGACAGAAGAGGTATCACGAATCAAAATTGCCAAAATTCAACAAGAGGATTGCTATTCCACAGACTCCAATGAATGGGAATGGGGTTCAGACAAATACTCCAGTGACTATGAGCTCACCGAGACATTAAGAGAGCCAGGTGAACCCATAGAAGAGGAGGAGTTTTATAACAAATTCAGAGTTGGTCAAGAAACAACCCATGAGGAGTCTACACAGTCCTTGTCTCAAGGTTCTAGGTTGAAATCACATAGGATGAGAACACCTATTTCGGAATGCGCTACTAGTAATGATAATTTGGACTCGCTCATGATCGGGACTGATGAGGAGAGTGCCATCGATGACCTCGATAATTACCTTGACATACCTGAATATAACCACATCTTCACTCTTAGCCCCGCTAACTTTGAAGATATTAACGGCCTTCCCCTCGTTCATCACCAACTCATTGACTGGGATAATGAAGGACTTGCACAGTTGGATACATTCCAAAATGATGAAGCTTCTATTGATTATCTAGGCATACAAAATGATCTTCCCCCTAGAGACCACAAAGCGGGATACACCATAGAACTCAATAGCGTGGCATATTTTGGTGAGGGTGTCGGACCTTCTAGTCGCAAAAATGTGAAAATAAGAACAAATCAAGGGTCTTATGGCGAAAACCACGTTGTGGCGTTATCTGACCCCAAAAAAGTAAAAAGAAAGGACGTATCTGAGGGTGAAAACCTCTCTGGGGCACTCGAAGATGGAAGGCTCGACATTCTCCCATCATCATATGAGGAAAAATCATCCATGTTGGTAGAAGAAACGATCAAAACAAACATCGGTACAGAAGAGGTTCTGCACAACATATTCCTAGCTCAATCACTGACAGAGTCTGAAAGGTCAAAATTCATAAGTTTTTTCAAAGAGCGACAAATCAACTTCGCCTGGTCATACGCTGATATGCCTAGATTGGATCCGGATTTGGTAATGCATCATCTGACAATCAAACCGGGGGCAAAACCAGTAAAACAGAAATTAAGAAAAACGCATCCACAAGTGGCATTACTAGTCAAAGCAGAGCTTCAGAAATTACTCGATGTCGGATTCATATGCCCAATTGATTATCCGGAATGGATCTCTAACTTGGTACCTGTCAGTAAACCAGATCGCAGCATCAGAATTTGCACAGATTTCAGAGACATCAACAAAGCTTGTCCAAAGGATGACTTCCCATTACCAAACATTGACTTGATCGTTGATCTCACAGCAGGTCATGAAATGCTATCATTAATGGATGGATTCTCTGGCTATAATCAGATAAGAATTGCACCCGAGGATCAACACAAAATGGCATTTACTTGTTCGTGGGGAACTTTCTGTTGGAATGTCATGCCCTTTGGGCTAAAAAATGCAAGTGCTACATATCAAAGAGCTATGACTACTATCTTTCATGATCTCATGCATGTAACTGTGGAAGATTATGTTGACGACCTCTTGGTCAAATCAATAGACAGAAATACACACTTGGACATACTTTCAGTTGCCTTTGATCGGTTGGAAAAATACAAAGTAAGATTAAACCCCAAGAAATGTGTCTTTGGAGTAACCTCAGGGAAGCTCCTAGGATTCATCGTGTCCAAAAGAGGAATTGAAGCGGATCGAGAAAAAGTCAAAGCTATCTTGGAAATGCAACCACCAAGAAATATCAGTCAACTTCGATCCTTACAAGGCAGACTCCAGTCCATACGAAGATTCATAGCATAACTGGCAGATAAGTGTAATCCTTTTCAGCACCTGCTACATAAAAACATCAAATTCAAATGGGATGACAACTGTCAACAGGCTTTCCAGATGCTCAAAGACTATCTCCTAAATCCACCAGTTCTGATGCCACCAATTCTAGATCAACCACTGCTACTATACATATCAGCTACTCCGACAACACTAAGGGCACTCTTAGCACAATAAATTGTTGGGGGCAAGGAAAAAGCAGTATACTATATCAGTTGCACATTGGTGGGACACGAGCTAAACTACACACCAATTGAACGCGCATGTCTCACCGTGGTCTTTGCTTCACAGAAATTACGACATTACATGCTCACTCATAAGACTAAGTTGGTTGCAAGGATAGATCCGTTGAAATACCTTCTCAATAAGACAACGCTTACTGGGCGACTGGCCAAATGGGTAATGATACTGAGTGAATTCGATATCGAGTATGTGGACAGAAAAGCAATAAAAGGACAAGCCATCGCAGATCAATTAGTAGATGCTCCCATGATTGATGATGTTCCTCTAAATTCAGAATTTCCAGATGAATCCATTTTAGCAGTGTCACATGCAAAGCCATGGCAACTATACTTTGACGGCTCATATACACAGCATGGGGCAGGAGCTGGCATCCTCTTTATAACTCCTCAAGGGGATTCTATACCAAAATCATACCGTTTATCATTTCCTTGCACTAACAATATAGCGGAATATGAGGCATTAACAACAGGATTACGAATTGTAGTTCAATGGAAGATCCAGGAACTTTGTGTTTTTGGAGACTCCCAACTTGTTATCCGTCAAGCAACTGGTGATTATCAAACAAAAGATGAAAAGTTAATGCCTTATAAACAAATGGTGGATGATCTAAAATAGCACTTTACAAAGATAGACTTTGAGCAGATACCAAGAGAGCAGAATCGCACCGCAGATGCCATGGCTACAATTGCTTCATTGATTGATTTACCTCCAAACGAGACCCGCTATGAGTTCTTGGTGGATAACCTTTTGGTCCCTTCATATGAGATAATGCCTACTGAGATGATATGTGTTGTTGGTCCTGAATCCCAGTTATATGGCTCCATCTTCACATACCTACGAGACAATACTTTATCTCCTGATCTATCAAATAACTAACGTCGCACTTTCATTCACCAATCCTCTCAATATGTCATTTTAGCTGATATCCTATACCGGCGAGGTCTAGATGGCACTCTTCTTAGATGTCTAGAAAGTGACGAAGCTCAGATTGCGTTACGTGAAGTGCATGAAGGGATATGTGGTCCACATGCTAGTGGTCCTACCTTGGCCAAGAAACTCATTAGGACTGGATATTTCTGGCCCAATATGGAGAAAGACTCATATCAGTTTGTCAAGAAATGTAAGCAATGTCAAATTCATGGAGATCTCATACATGTGCCAGCACAAGAACTTCAACCACTTGCGTCTCCTTGGCCCTTTTGTCAGTGGGGGCTCGATCTCATAGGCAAGATTCACCCTCCTTCCTCTAATGGTCATAAATTCATTATCACTGCCACAGAGTATTTTACAAAGTGGATTGAAGCCGTGCCTCTCACACAAGTTACTGGAAAACAAATTGCTACATTCATCCTTAACTATATCATTTGCTGATACGGTATTCCGGTTTCCATTATCACTGATAACGGGCGTCCCTTCAAAAATCAGGATGTTCGCGAACTCTGTGACCGCTTCCATATTTCCCATCGTTTCTCCACACCATATTACCCCCAAGGTAATGGCCAAGCTGAGGCGTCTAATAAAAAAATCCTTAAAATCCTCAAGAAGACAGTCGACGACGCTGGCCGTAATTGGCATATCCAACTTAATCCTGCACTCTGGGCCTACCGCACAAGCATCCGTACACCTACAGGAGCTACACCCTATTCACTAGTCTATGGTTCTGAAGCCATCTTGCCTATTGAGGTCGAGTTACCCTCTTTACAGGTCTCTTTGCAAAACATCATCACTGATGAAGATTACAGAGTCTCTCGCTTACAAGAACTAGAACTGCTGGATGAACGGAGACAAACTGCTTTTAATCATCTCAAGGCTTACCAACAACGAATGAGTCGCAGCTACAATCACAAGGTCAAGCCTCGCACATTTGAGGTAGGTGACTTGGTTCTCAGAGAAAACCCCAAGAATCAGCAAGACAGAGAGAAGAAGGGCAAGTTTGAACCAAACTGGCTTGGTCCTTACATCATCACAGCAGTATATGGATCTGGGGCATATCAGCTCTCAACTACAGAAGGTGAACCTTTGGAGGATCCTATCAACAGCATGCACCTTCACAGGTTCTACACATAGCTCGTCGGAATATCCTAATTCAAAAATACAAAAAAATCAAAAATTTCAAAAATACAAAAAAATTATAAAACAAAAAAATCGTTACTTGGTGAAAACCTGGCAAACAGGCGCCTTGTGACACAAAAAACATTGAAAAATCGAAAAAAGTAAAGAGAAATAATTTCGTCCAACGGTGAAAACCACTTTGGTGGCGCCCTGGGCAAGTACCATGGTGAAAACTGGGTCACCAGTGCCATGCGTAGAGACATTGCTCCTCCCTCCTTCAGGATTCTCTTTCATCATTTCACTTTGCACACACTCACAACCTATTCGTTCATAATAAACTTACCCAGTCCCATCATGGCTTGTTATTGATCTACCTAAGATTGGTTAGTCATTCATAATAAACCTCCCTTTTCACATCCCTTTCCATCCATAATAAATCAAATCCTATCTGTGGCTAAGGCAAATCCTACGTTTAGTGATGGGTGTGGAACTGAGAACATCACATGTTTCAAGGAGTAAAGTTTCTTCCAGCTTTCTTCAGTCTATTCGCGCACAATCTGCAATAAAGCAACATCTGCATCACAGATCCGCAATAAAGTATCAGTTTCATGGATTCAGTCAGTTTCAGATGAGACACAGCAGGAACAATGGGCTTCAACAAAATCAAATCTTTCAATAGACTCAGACAACATTATGGTTCAGTGCTATCTATCCTTTCTGTGAAAGTAGACATTGTGACCACAATCAAATAAGACTTATACAAGTGACAAGAGACACTAAACTTGAGGACTACAGTGGGTGTTGGTGTCGAGTCTTGGTTTTCTTTTGATTTTATCTTTCTGGTGACATGTCTTTTAGCTTTTCTAGGATGTCTTTGACTAGAGATTCTATCTCCAGGATGTCTTTGACTAGAAAGGCGAGGATGGGGTATCATCACCCATTTTCTTTTGTTGTCTGTGGATTGTCTCTTAGTAATGCTATGATTGTCCAAGGATATGAAGACACTGAGTCTAGTGTGAACTGGGGCATTCCTTGTTTGTGACTGTCTTATCTCCATGCAAACAGGTACAATGACTTTCTAGGTCGAACATATGCCTCGATTGTCATAACCTACTTGCCATAATAAAGCTCAATGATGATAACGCACAAGAAGCTCTTTCACTTTCATATCTTCTGTCTTCCATCCCTCTTTCTTGATTGACTTCCATCGTCCTCCTCGAGTCCGCGTAGCCTGCTATCACATGACTAAGTATAATGACACACCAAAAACATTGGCATTTCATGTAGCTGCACCTACATTACCACATATAAGCATTTCTTACATACATATAGATCTCACAACTGCATCACATCCTGCACACAATACCTGTTAGCACAATTTACATTTGCATTATCATATTCATATGCATTACATACATTTACATTTGCATTGGCATAACATTTTAAAACATAAAAGAACAAAAATATTGCATTACATACATATTTGCATCCATATCATAAGCATCACATAAGAACATCTCATCACATAGGTACACATGCATATAGCTGCCGCAAAGATGAATCATCTCATATATATAATCAAAAGTGTCATGATACAATGATGTCAAAATCATATGGCTACAATCACCCGCAAGTGTCTACAATACAAAAGAATGGTACAACACTGATACAATGGGAGCCCTCTACGGCTATGATGAACTCCCTCCCTCGGAGCTGCCTGGCCTCGATGGAATCTAAGCCCCTGAAGGACCCGCCCCAGGATCATCTCGCCTACCCCCTCTATCTGGTGGTGGTGGAGGACCCATGACCCCACCACTAGATGTCTGCCTCCTCCGGCTTCCTCCCGTAGTTGTCACTGTACGTGACGGTCTATGGAAGCTCCTCGCCCGCTGATCTGCTGGCACTGCACCGTAGTAGAGGTCCCTCCAGTACCCTATCTCCTCTCTTTCCCGCAAGACATATGCATAGCCTGCCCCTGTGTCCTCCGCTGCCTGCCTCCCTGCCCTCAGCGCTGTCTCAACTTCTGTGTAGCGTTGAATCACCTGATCTCTCTCCCGCTTAGTATCCCTGAGCCTCATCCTGAGTCGGTCTCTCTCCCTCTCCAACTCCTATATCTCATCTGCCTGACCCTGGCAGATCTCCATGAGCTCAATCAGCTCATCCTCCTCTGGATCCCCACCCTCTGCCTCAGCCTGTGGCTCTCCCTCTGCAGGTGCCCGCCCCTATATCGGTACCTGTACTGGTGCCTGTATGGGTACCTGTCTCTATGCATGCCTCTGTCCCTGCACTTGTCCCTGTCCCTGTCTCTGCCTGGGATCCTATGCTGCTGGTACCTGTAGGGGTAATCCATCGCGACCCCTCACCACCCGAGCCTGCCGCTCCTCTCCACCCTCCCTTCGAGGTGCAACTCGCCTCTCTCCCACTACTCCCCTCCGCCTCCGTCGGCCTCTACCCCCATCACCTCCGCCATCATCGTCATCATCTCCTCCTCCATCTCCATCCAATAGCTCCCCTGGATCTGTCAGTCGTGGGAATGGATGCTCCGCCCAATATGCTGAATACTCAGCATCCATCCCGACATCCTCAATCTCAGGCCACATGTCCCAAGGAAGAGGTATCATCTCCACCAACTGAGTCACTACCTGATCATACGACAGTAGCGGCCCAAACTGTGCCTGATCTCTGACTGTGCGGGCATACATACCCGAGCCTCACGACATCCTCTGAATCCGGCCAAACTGTCGGCCAACCCTGTCCACAAGCTGCCTCTCTAACACATAGGGCGTCCGCCCAATCAGATACCTGCTCCGGAAGGTGTATGGCAACTCCAATGCGTCATCCTCCCACTCCTCCCATCCTAGATACGGTCTCCAGATGACTACATCAATATCATCCAGCACTCGCCGCCAATGCTCTAACCTGCCAATCCACGGCTGTGAGGTGATCATGTCGTACAAGTGAACAAAGCTGCGTCCATGTCCCCTGCCTCGGAAGTGTATTGGCCTCGTCACTGGCAGATGCTCATAGGCCCAAACCTGCAGTAGTGTCACCCCGCAACCCAATCCAACTGACCCATGGTATACAAACTGGTGAAGCTCATAATATAAGTGGGCCAACACACATGGTCCCTAAGCATATCTAGTGTGCTGCATCACCAGTGTCTCCAATGCTCCACCCCAGCCCACTGCCAATCCTCGTGTCGCCCTATCCGGACACAAGAACCCATTGATAGCTCCTCCAATCACAGCTGGCAATGCTAACCCTGTGGCTGTCATGGTGTCCCATGCCACATGACCAGCCCTCATCTCTAGGCCGGGATCCTGGAAAACCCATCTCAATGCCTCTCTGTCACCATCTCAATCATATGGAATCAAGTCTCCATCGATCGGCACCCACAGAATCCTGTAGACATCCTCAAGGGTGACTGTCATCTCACCCATCGGCAAATGGAAGGTGCACGTCTCCGAGTGCCATCTCTCAGCAAGCGCAGTCAGCAAACCCATGTTTGCCCGAAACTCAGGCACATACAATATATGTCTCAAACCCATCTCCTCGATGGCAGCTCTGTCCTGAAACGACAACTCAGGTCGCAATCTCTGCGTCGACAGGAATCTCTCCCGTGACTCCAGCATAGGCAAGTACTCCTGCAGTCAAGCAAATTAATCATGTCAGTCATGGTGGCATTCACTGTTCATCACAAAATGCTACTTTTTATCTAAATGCATATGGTTATCTATCCTAGTGACACTCACTGTTCATCACAAAGTGTTACTTCTATCCTAGTAGTACTCCCTGTTCATCACAAAGTACTACGTGTGTGACACTCCCTGTTCATCACAAAGTGTTCTTCACATTTGCACTCCCTGTTCATCACAAAGTACTCTATCTTGGTACTCCCTGTTCATCACAAAGTGCCTTGATCTATCCCAGTCTTCCTAGAGGACCTGCTTGAGTGTATCCTCTCAGCAGCTTATCCAATCGACAGCATATGTTCATCACATAACTGCCAATTTGACCTAGAAGACCAAAACTTGAATTTTTCAACGCAAACGCGCTTGACTGACACAAATGCACCTACAGACTGCACAAGCGTGCCTGAAAAACACAAACGTGCCTATATACTGCACAGACACACCTGTACAACACAGACGTGCTTGTATAACGCAAACGCGCTCATACCGTGCATAAACGCGACTTGACGATGCAGACGCCCCTGCAAGATGCAGACGCCCCTGCAAGATGCAGACGCGCCCGCAATCGACACAAACGCGGTTCCAGACACAGACGTGCCTGGCACCGACACAGACGCGCCTGTCGGACACAGACGCGCCTAGCACCGACGCAGACGCGGTTGCACGTTTTCAGACCTTTTTGGTACCCTATTCCTAAGCGCATTTATTGCTCTAACTAGCATGCATTAATGACAAAAATACATGCATCAAAATACGAGGAGGTTTGATGGTACTTACCGGCTCTCCTGCCTCTGCTGGCCTCTGGAATCGGCGAACGCGATCGAATCTGTGAACCAAAGCCATCGCTGTTGACTGCTCTTGCTCTTTTCTCACTCTGCACTTTGATCTCGTGATGGTGTAGATGACAATGAGGATGTCTTTTGCCCGTGGTCTATCTTATAGCCTACCCTAGCCCTCGCCTTCATTTTTCGAGTCAGTCTTCATTATCCCGTGACTTTGTCACTTTATCTGGTCAATCCATTCTAGCCTTTCTTTCTTATCGAGAGATTGTCTGCAATCTTTTCAAACATTTTCATCCAATCTCTGGAGGGGGCATATCATTCCCATCCTGGGGCAACTCTGTATCAGTTCATCTTATCTTCTTTGAAACAACGCGACAAGCCGCATTATCTCAAAGAGGGGCAAAATGTAGACACCTAAAATTGTCCAGTCTAATTAAATAAATATTTTATTTATTTAATTATCTAAGCTTAATTCTTCTATTAATTAAATAAATCTTTATTTATTTAATTAATTAATTTATCCTCTTCTAGCCTTATTTCTCATTTAAATAAATACATTTATTTATTTAAATTATCCTTTTCCTAAATTAAATAAATATCTTATTTATTTAATTGATCCCACTTCTTCTATTAATTAAATAAATCTTTATTTATTTAATTAATTCATTATCCTTTTCTACCTATGACACATGTCATTCATCTCTTAATTCATACATTACCTACCCCTTTCATTATTTTATTATTTCTTCTACCTACCCTCTAATCTTAGCCGACCTCCTTTTACACCTCTCAATCTTATCCCTCCATTTCATATAGTGTCTTCTATATAAGGAGATGCTTCCTTCATTATCAAACCCTAATCGACAATTTGGAGGACTTGACTACACTACGATCCTACTTGCAACCACATTCCGTTCTTTATTGAGCTCTTGTGCATATAAAATCTGAGAGCAAATATATCAAGCAAGATCAATAGAGATAGGAAGAATGGAGATCCAAACCCTATTGGACATGTGATGGTATAATCTTTGTGATTTCATTTGATTTGCATTGTCTTAGGTAATCTTCATATGTTATGGTGGATCTTTGTTGATTGTTAGGCTAGGGTTTTGTGGTTGGATTCATTTAGCCTTTCAATATTGTTGTTATTGTTATCCATTTTCACCATATACAACAATTAAATCAATAACTGATGCAATATCTGATTCAACATGTCGGCTTAATGCATTTACAACAATAGTAAATCATCTCCATAACGTGTTGTGCTGATCTGGAATAGATAAGCCTACCGGTGCTTATCCTGGACCTATTTGCCGGTAACAACAAATATGCAAACATGAATATACCAATGAACAAATCTCTAAGACAAAGTGTCTGAACGATGTCTTCAACATAACCAAGTGTTTTCCATGTCATTCCAATTCTCCAAAGTGCTAGAGTTGATAAGTGTTAATAGGTGTTGACATCAATGACAAAACCATATCAACATATCCAAAATACCAATAGTGGAAAGTTGTTAAGGATGTAGCCTCGTTCGGATTGAAGCAAGCAATATATTACAAGTAAACTAATACATACATACATTATATAATTATATATATATATATATATATATATATATATATATATATATATATATATATATATATATATATATATATATTGAATGAAAGTAGCATTAACATATTGTTGACTACCTTATGATAGATCAATGATTGTTATAATTGTATTATCTGATATCAAGTCATATTACTATGGCCAAATTGTTATTGTTAAGAACGATGGTATCAAGAACGATAAATGAATCGGTGCATAACTAATGATGGTGGCTAATACATGTTGAAGTGTTATGGTTACGTAGGGTCATGACCCTACGTGGCATAAATCCACGTAGGGGTCATGCCCTTACGTAGACATAACCCTTCACATATATATATGCCCAATGATATCGATGCTTGTTGATAATGATAATCAATAACCATGGCAATTAGATTATACAACAAGAAGTCAATAATTAATATATTCATCAGTTATTATTTGACAGAATCAAATACATATCAACGATCACTTTGAAAATTTGTTCTTACCATATAGCATTATTCTTATTGTATTCTCATATCAAATCTAAGGTTATCCTTACGAAAGAATATTTGAAGACTATGATAAAATCTGTAAGTAAATATCAGATATACATTGAGATTTAAAGACTTTTGTTTTTCTCTATCAATGATCTATATTCCTTAACATGGTATCAGAGCCAAGTTGGTAGAGAAATAAATAAAAGATAGTGACATTTTTTAATTAAAATTCAGACTTGCATTCAGAATCAAAGGAAGAACAATCATGGTGAACAATGTTAGAGTGGAGGATAGACTCGAAGGTGCATCCAACTTTGTCTCATGGAAAATTCGAATAATAGCAATTATTTAAGAACTTGAATTGGATGCATATATAGAAGAAGACACAAAGATGCTCGAAGACGAACCAGAGAAAATAACCTGGAAAAGACACAACAACAAGGCTAAGAAAATAATAATTGATGTTGTTAAAGATCATATTCTCCAAACTATATCAAAACTAACTACAACTTATGATATGTTCGAGACCATCCAAAATACATATGAAATAAATAATCCAAGCAGATTGCTTACTTTAAAACAACAATTAATGCATGTCAACATGAACAAAGGAGAAACAATCACATCCTATTTCATGAGGATTTCAGAGTTGAAAGACCAATTGTCAACTATTGGAAATAAAGTAGATGATATGTCAATCTTAGAGAATATAACACCTGAAGAAGCCTTTACAAGGAATAAACCAAATTTAAGCCATCTAAGAATCTTTGGTTGTCACATGTATATTCATGTTCCTAAAGAAAAGAGGACCAAACTAGAACCCTCCGAGAAGAAAGGCATATTTGTTGGCTATAGTGAAACCACTAAAGGATACAGAGTCTATATTCCAGGATGAAGATCTATTGAAATCAGTAGAGATGTCAAATTTGAAGAGGATGTTGATTATAAAAACTCTCTAAGTGCAAAAGATGATCAAATCATAGAATCGGATGAAAATATTACAATTGAGAATCAAAGGGAGAATAGCATAGAAGATCATGAACCTTAATCATCTAATTTTGAGAATGGTGAAAATTCTATCAACAAGAAAAAACCACTATGGGCAAGAAAGATGATTGAAGAAAATAATTTGGAACCTGATGAAATCTTCAGAGAGAATTATATTTTCCTAAATCAAGAAAAATACACCATTGATATCTTGACCAAATTTGGTATGATGGATTGTAAACCTCTATCCACTCCAATGGAAACAAATTTTCATAAGCTCAGAAGTGAAGCAGTAGATTCGGAACCTACAAATCCTACATACTATAGACATTATTGGATCTCTTATGTACCTGGTAAACACTCGCCCTAATATTTGTTATGCTACTAATGTGTTAAGTCATTTCATGTGCGAACCTAAGAAGATTTACCTAATGGCTGCTAAGCATATTTTGAGATACTTGCATGGTACTATTGGACTTGGCCTGAAGTATGAAAATGTTGAGATACAACTCCAAGGGTATTCTGATTCTGACTGGGCAAGCAGTTCCATTGATCATAAAAGTACAACAGGGTGTTGTTTCAGTCTTGGATCGGCTATGATATCCTAGTTTAGCATAAAAAAGTCAGTAGTTGCTCAAAGTTCCACTGAAGCCAAATATATGGCTGCCTTCATGGGAGCTCATGAAGCAGTGTGGTTAAGGATATTGCTAGTTGGACTATATGGGAAGATCCTGAACCCCACAGTGATTCACTATGATAATCAAAACTGCATCAAACTTTTTGTAAATCTAGCTTTTCATAATCGATCCAAGCATATAGATATCCTTTACCATTACATAAGAGATATGGTAGACAAAGATGTTATCAAATTGGCCTACATCAGCACTGAAGTGAAAAGTGCCAACATATTCACCAAACCTCTTGCAAAGTTGAAAGTGGAGTACTTTAGAGGTAAAATTGGTATGTCTAAATTATAATTGAAATTTCTAATATTGAATCTCAGTCATATGTAATTTGATATACTCGTGAATATTTTGGATGCAATATTGCATTTGTGTGTTATGTCAAGAAAGGTGACGATCTTTCATGTGATGTATGTGTAAGATCGCTATTGTAAGGTGATGACCTCAACAATAGTCTGATCTGTTATCAAGATTGACTATATTAAGTTGTTATCCCAGAATGTGTCAGAAATCTTGATACTGAAATTGTTATGTTTGAGTTATTGATTTGTTGTCATTAAGTGTTTTCTTGAAATGTGTCAGAAATTATGATAGCAATCATATCATGATTGACTACATTAATTTGTTGTCCCAGAATGTGTCGAATATCATGATACTAAAATTATTGCTCCTGTGATCATGACAAAAACTAATATATTGAAAAACATAATACCTATGATAATGATAATCTTACAGTTGTTACTAGGATCAAGGTTGTTATCTGATAGACTTCATGTAGTGTTGTCCCAGAGTGTTGGAGATCAGATAAACCATATCTCCCTGAGATATGAAGTATTTCACTGGTAAGCATTACTAAGTGATTGTATATGCTCATGCCAAATGAATATATATCTAGAATGTTGTTCCTTAAACATAATTATGAAATTCAATCCTTTTGCTAAGAGGGAGTGTTAAGGATGTAGCCTCATTCGGATTGAAGCGAGCAATATATTACAAGTAAACTAATACATATATATATATATATATATATGTATATATATATATATATATATATATGTATATATATATATATATATATTTGAATGAAAATACATATATATATCATTAAAATCACATACATATATCTATTGAATGAAAGTAACATTAACATATTGTTGACTACCTTACGACAGATCAATGACTGTTATCATTGTATTATCTAATGACTATCAAGTCATATTACTATCGTTGAATTGTTATTGTTAAGCACGGTAGTATCGAGCACGATAAATGAATTGGTGCATAACTAATGATGGTGGCTAATACATGTTGAAGCGTTATGGTTACGTAGGGTCATGCCCCTATGTAGACATAACCATTCACATATATATATGCCCAATGATATCGATTCTTGCTGATAATGATAATCAATAACCATGGCAATTACATTATACAACAGGCAGTTGATAATTAATATATTCATCAGTTATTATTTGACAGAATTGAATACATATCAGTGATCACTTTGAAAATATGTTCTTACCATATAGCATTATTCTTATTGTATTCTAAGATCAAATCTGAGATTATCCTTACGAAAGAATATCTTAAGACTGTGATAAAATCTGAAAGCATATATCAGATATACATTGAGATTGAAAGACTTTTGTTTTTCTCTATCAATGATCTATATTCCTTAACAAAAGTCACATTTGTGAAAGAAAACCTTCTCTTCATAAAACATAAAATTATGTTTATCAGCGTAAGTCACCCCGATAAGATTGCCTAAAGAGAAAAAGGTGCGTATCGATCCACAAAACTCACACTGATGAGTCCGATGGTGTTTTCTCAAGGTATGATCGACAAAAAGAAGTTTGGCGAGTTAGTAATCCATCAGGAAGAGTTGCACCGATAGCATAACAAGAAGGAAAAGTCATCGGCATAGCATTCACCAATGGAAGCATGGGCAAAAAGTTACCCTGACACCCGATGAGTTTATCGGTAGAACTTATGCCAATGTTGGACGAAGCAGAATACTTGTTGGCGATGTCATCGGGTCATCGGAAAGTATCATCTTAAGCTACCCTGATACCCGATGGACTAGGTGGCGAAGGCGGTGTTATCGGCCTGACCTACTCCGATGAGGCGATACCAAAAGGAGGAGAATACTAAGTCATCAGAGTAACTTAAACCATCGGGGAGAGGTGTTTCAGGTTATGTCGATACCCGATGAGGAAGACAAGTCGGGCATGGAGAAGGAGACTTGATTGGGAAAAGTTACACCGATCAAAGTCGAAGTCATCGGGATATCATCATCTCATCGAGAGGAGACATTTTTTGTTATACCGATACCCGATGAGAAAGTAGAGATGGGTGCGAGCAAGGAGATCTCATCAGGGAAACATATGTTGATAGACCAAAGAAGGAAAAAGATACAAAAGTATGAAGTCGATGTCATCGGGTCATCGGAGAAACATAAAATGAGTTGTTCTGATACCCGATAAGGTGACCCGATGTAACAAATGAAATGCGGACTACAAAGGCAGACTCATCGGAATAAATTCTAACCATCAGAGGAACATATTTGGAGCTATGTCGATACCTGACAGGAAGAATGCCATTTGTATACACCTAAAAATGGTCTGAAGATAATTAATTAAATAAGCAATTATTTAATTAATCTCCCTCCCCAATTTAATTGAATTCACTAAGCAATTTGATTAAATTCCCCTTTCATCTACTTATTAATAAATCTAAGGATTTATTAAATAGGTTCATTTCACCCCTTTAATTAATTAATTCCCTCCATCCAAAATCATTTCTTCTAATCCTCTAATTAATTAAAACAAATCAATTATGAGTTGTTGAGATTAATTAGCCTTTTCATATTATTTGAATTTCTAAATTAAAATTCTCCTAACTTCTACCACTCCTAAACTTAACCCATTCTACCTACCACCATGTCCCCTTTCATCCAACATCTTCTAGAACCTTGTGACACTTGTCACTAAGTGTTCCCTTTCATCCAACCCTTCTAGAAGCCTCTTGACACTTGTCACCATAGAGATGACAGATGTTCCCTTTAATCCAACCCCCTTTGCCATCCTCCTCCATTTTAACCATTGATATCTTCAGATCAATCTTGATCATTGATTCTTGCCACATCACCCCTAGCCTTGGAAAATCCTATAAATAGACCTCATTTTGGAGCAATATTGGTCCCAATTTCATGTCGTAATTTCATATCCCAATTTCATTTCATGTCCCAATTTCATATCATGATTGCATCCCATCTCATTCTCATCTTATGCATTGTTACTATAGGCATCTAGCTTATAGTTTATCAGTTTTAGCAATGTTATCATGCTTAATTTGAGCTTAAATCTTATCTTAATTTGCTTATCATGTAGCTTAAATAATGCTATTCTTGCTAAGATCATGTATTTTCATCATTCAAATCCTCCATCTAAGTGTAGTCAAGTCACTAGAATTTGCATAATAAGATCTCAGAGCAAAATTCATACTCACATTTACTAGGAGGCAATAAGTTGATTAGCTATGGTTTTGTATTTCTTTGATTTTAATCTTCTAACCATGCTTGTAATGATTTATTGAGTGCATTGTGTTTGCAAGTATGGGTACACTTCACAGAGCATGACACCATTAAGGAATAGAAGGAGGGTAGATCAGAATGACCTACGTCGATGTGACATAAAGGTGAAAGTAAAGCCTAGCTAGAAGACGGACCCATCGGGGAAATTATAAACATCGAAATGAGGGAAAATGATCTACGTTGATGCCCGATGGAGTGATCAGAGAGACCTATGCTGATCAAAAAGATGGGTGGTGCCAAGTGATTGAATCATCAGGAGAAGTTATGCCGACTAGCGATTGCAAAATCTAATTTTACCGATTCCACCCGCCATTATTAAATACAGGCAAAAGATAGGTTTTTGCTTGAATGATGCAAATCATCACACCATTTCAATTGAGTAAATGCTCCTGATGTATTAAATCTATATATGGAGGTTTGTATAAGGAATTTACATAATAGATTGAAGCAAACAGAGAGATTGAAGCAAAACTAAACTACAAAAAATTGAATTTCAGAAAGCTTGAAGGATTCAAATATGGAGGGTTCTAGTTCCAAAGGAAAGAGGACGGTCACTGAGGTTTCTTAGAGTGACTCAAATATGTCTAAAGCTAGAGAAAGTGCACAAAAGCGGAAGTTAAATCAAGACATGATTGACTAAATGAGCTCACTAGGAGCCAAAACCCGAAGGTCTGAGGCTAATTTTCCTATCTGTGACCAGCTAGAAGATGATTTCAAGGAGATTGGTGATGTCTGGACTAGGGTTAGAGACCCAAAATTGTTCTTATATCATTACTCATGAAGGAGTAAGCCAACCCCAATCTCAAACCTATGGACAACTGGATTGGGTAAGCTAGTGGTCCCTAATGTCTTTGTAAATATTCAATTGTTGAAAACTCTGGCTAGGGCTTATAATTCCACAAAAAGATGTATACAAGAAGGAAAAATTATGACCCGAAGGGCTATATACACCAAAGAAGAAAAAAGCAGAATCTTGTTGATTACTTTCATGAGCATATGGAAGCCTTGGATATCTTTAAAAACAAGGAGTCTGAAGAAGCCATGCAAATTTTTCAGGATTTAAATCAGAAATTGGAAGAAAAAAGATAGAGACTGCACGAGATGGAGGAAGAAGAATAAGTTGAAAGTGAATCAGGTGAAAATGAGGTTGTCTCAAGATTTAAAATACCTAAAAAGGAAGAGGAACCTGAAGCACAAGACCAAATCGTTGCAAGGATGAATGCTGATTTGGATGTTAGGCTAGAAGAGCATACATCTTTTGTGTCAGATGATGAATTTATTAGGTCAAAGGAGTTTAAGTCCTTCTTATATCATTTTAAAGGAAAGAGGTTAAGAGAAACAATGCCAGATGTTACACCAGAGAATTAGGCAGAAATGCTCTAAAAGCTGACAACGGAGATTAATTCAGAGCTAGAAGGCATGACCCCTCAAAGGGGAAGGTAGCTTCTTGTAGAGGCAGGAATTATTCTTTTTCCAGGCTAGGACCTTAGTGCATCCTTTATTTTTGATAGCCTATTGCATTCAGATAAGAAGGATTTCAAGTTAGATATTCAGGGTGTAAGTGATATTTTTATTGGATCAAGATATGATCCAGATGATGAGGCTATGCTTTTGTGGGCCCTTTATCCTCCAAATAAGAGGTCAAAGATTATAGATGTGGACAAGGCCTTCGGTCACATGATGAAGTTAAAGGTTGGTGAAGTGGATCCCATGGTCACAACAGATATGGGAATTGATATTTCCAAATTAAATAAGGCACAAATGAAGATGTTGGCAAGAGAAACAGGGAAATACAAGTCATTGTATGAAGAGCTCTTGAGAAGTAGAGGTCAGCATGTACCCCAAATAGCAGATGAATCAAATTTGAAGAATAAGTGTGAGGAATTGCATAAAGAAAACAAGAAGTTGAAAGAGAAAATGCAGAACATAAGGGCAAACATAGCATGTGTCTTATTGTCAAAGAGATTTGAAAAGTTAAATGGAGTTCTTGAAGACTTCTGGACAGTTTACTAGAAGAATATGGATAACAATTTGTCACATAAAAGAATCTCTGACAGATTACATATACTCCTATAGGATAAGATGGCTAGTCAGACAGACAATGCAATTATTTAAAAAATACAGAGACTGATGAAAAAGCATGAGAAGTTTGATGCAGCGTTGAAGGTTGAATATGATGATTGCCAGGAGATTGTGCAACACGGTATTCCAAAAGCGATAGATGAAACAGGGAATATTAAGCACAAGAATGTGTGGGTTACAGAATGTCAATCATTACTCAATGCTTCCCTAGGTATTGTAGGGACTGACACCTTGGACATGGCAGAGACAATGGATCAATTGGAAAGCTTTGTGACTATAGAGATGGCAGTGTGGGATATCATCTTCAACTCCAACACTTACAAGGATGAGGCCTACCTTCGGCATATTCAAAAATGTGGCTTGGTCTTGGATGGCCAAAGTTAATTTATGTCAATTGTAATATGATTGGTAATATTGTTAGTTGTTCTAGCAGTTAGGGAGTTATTAGTTAGGTTTTTGTCATTTTTTAGTTTGTATTAATGAAAGGGTGTGTCCTTTCATTTGTGTCTTTTGAGTTGCATATGTATAGGGAGTCATTTTGTATACAAAAGGAGGGGGGTACACAATTCAAAAGGCTCCTATCTTTCAGATTGTTTGTTGGGACTAGTAGAGTTATGTGAAGCAAATCTATAGAAATGAAAAGTCATTTTGTGCAAGCAAGAACATCATGAAGTACCTATGAGTCTATAGCTTTTGTATACCTTTTTATTCCAAAATTAATATATAAGATTTGTTGTCTTTATCTTTAGATCATTTTATGTTACATAGTGTTGATGAATCAAGTTCTTTGGATAAATCTAATTAAGATTTGTTGCAGTGTGCCATCACATGTTGTTGTGTAGGAAACATAATTTTTTTTGTTATTCTTGCAACACATAATAAAACCATTGCATTGATAGTCTTGCATATTTATAATTTTTTCAAACTGTCTCCAAAGTTGATTGCAAATATTCGTCCACTAAGTAACATATAAATTGTCAGATAAGGCATTGGTCTATTGTTTGTTTTTTGTGAGTAAATTTGGTGTGCATAAGGTCCTCATTAGGGAAACATACTTCTTATTTCTATTAGTATTGTTTTTTCATAATTACTTAAGGTTCCAACATCATTCTCTTATAAACATTCATTCACTATTAATTACATTCAAGTTTTCAGATTAAAGCAAGTTAAAAGCACATAATAAAGTATAGTTGCAAGAAACATTTTGCCATTCTTGCAAACAACTAAATTGATAAGTTTAAATTCACTATAAAGAAGTCTCTTTGTGCTTTGGAGATTAAGGTACACCCGCCTAAGTCTAATGGAGCCTGAAATTAAGAAGAATTTGGTCTTTGACCATTTCTGTTCGTTGGCCAAGGCTGATTGAGAAATCAGTAGGAGATTTGGCAAAGCTCTAGGATTTCCAATCTATGGTTTTGGGAACCAACAGATTGGCAACTTTGTTGGGGAGTTGTCATAGGAAGTGTTCAAAATCTTTGGTGGTTTGTTTCAAACTCTACTGGAGGAAAGAGCCCATATGATTAATAAACAATATATATTGTTCCTCTTAGGAGGTGGAAACTCTACATCTAATACATGAATAATAATTGGTATTTTGAGAAAGTAAGAGAAACCCCTAGGAATTTATCAATAAGATTAATGCAAGGGAGAAGGTCTCTGCACAAGGGACAAGATAATCTTGTTCAGTTGAGTCCAAAGAAAAGATGCAAAGAAAATAAATCAACACCAAGTATGACATTTGGGGGTTATAAGAAGTTTCCTAGTAGAGAGGAAGGCTCTTCATCTGGTGATAAATTTGAAACTTTGGAGGAGAATCCTTTCTATACCTTAAATGCAAAAGATAATAATGGTGGTCAAGATGAAACCCTGACTGCTGAGGAATGGAATGAGAGGCAGTGGGATGCAATTATACTTAAAATGGATGACTTAAATGGAGATGAATCCAAAATGGCTAAGGCTCTTAAGAGACAACTAGATTGGGTATTGCAAAAGCTCGGACTAGAAAAAGATTATGTTCAAAGCCCTAAGTCAAATAGGGTTGAAGAAGAAAAGGGAAGAGGTGAGGTAAGTAGACTAACAACCCCTAGGTATAGTCCCCCTCACATGAGAAACATGGAACAACCATTTAGGATCTATGATAATCCATTATCTCATGTTTTGGATAATAATTATGAAAACAAGGATAAATGGAAAAATATACCCTACAGTGAGAATAAAAGCCAGTATAATAATAGACAATGCAATAATCATAATGATGAAAGAAGAACTAGCAGTGGGGGAATTACTGGTAACTGGAATAATAGAGATAGGACCAACAATGTAAGTAATAATAGAGGTAACAATGGTAATAATGGAAATTATGGCAACAATGGTAATGGAAACAATGGAAATGGGAATAACAATAATCAAAATGGTGGTGGAGGCAACAATGGAAACAAGGGTAATAGTGGAGGAAATGGAAACTATCAAAATAACAACTATGGTTGCAGACCACCTATGACCATTGAAAGGTATAAACAGTTGGATTTCAGTGGGATAGTTGGATATCCGAATCAAATTTCAAATGATTTAAGGTCAACCATCCCTAAGTTCACAAGAAATGGAACCGATTATGCAGAACAACATGTAATAAATGTGAAAAATACCATTGAAGAATTTGAAGTCCCTTATGAAGATGTTTTCATGAAATTGTTTGTTCAGTCTCTAACAGAGGATGCAGGAGAATGGTACATAAATCTTCCTGACAGGTGCATTGGCAGTTGGCAGGAGTTTGTGACATAATTCTTGGAAGAGTTTGGAGGCCATAATGATACTTCATTTGCATCTCATGAGTTGACAAGCATGAAGAAGAATCAAAATGATTTAGTCTCTGAATTTAACAAGAGGTTTAATAAAGTGCTTGATAGAATACCAAGGGATATTAGACCTGTTGATTCATTTTTGATTGATTTTTATTTGAGTGCTTTTGACAGCAAGACTCACTATGAGATTCTATCTCATAAGCCTACCACCTTGCGGCAATCATTTAAGACAACCGCTACCATTGAAAATAACAGAAAAGCTACTAGAAGAATTGGCAAGAGAGATGATCCAAAATTATATAATCCCAGAGCAAAAAAAAGGGATGAGTTTAGCCAAATCATGGACATGCTAAAAGATATGAAGGGTAAGCAAAATCACAATGAGAAGTCATTCCCATATAGAAGCAACAAGCCAATGAATTACAATAGGCCAAGATTGCACAATATGCCATATAACATAAACTAGAAAGATGGTAAGCCAGTGAATGCCAATCTAAGAAAAGAAACTCTCGATCCATTGAATAAAGTAAACAATTTTGTGGAGGAATATCCATGGTGTGAAATTTGCAATTTACCCCATGTTGCAGAATAATGTATGATTGCTCAAGGTTTTATCGAAGAAAAGGACCATGAGGATGAGTATGAGCCCACAATGAATGTACTTTCATCAAATCCATTTTGGGGTAGGGATGAGGATTCATTTGAGGATGAGCAGTCATCAGATATACAATGGAGGATAGAGAGCTAGTAGTACAATGTACAACAAGTTTTCACTGATGATGATGTGGACACCCGAGCCTTGAGGAGATTTTTCCATGATGAAGAGACAGTGCATTCTTTGAGAAATTTAACAGATGAAGAAAAGAAAGCTTATACTGTGGTAGCAGTAGCACATGCAAAAAACAATTATCAGTTGAGGAGCAGAACAGTGAACCCAAAGCAAGGTAAGCCATCTGAGATATTTGCAAAGGTTCCTAAAGCTAGTGGAAACAAAGACACCATTGCCAATGAGGAAAAGAAGGTGCAATAGAAAAGGTCAAACAAACAGAACCCCCTAAATTGACAAAGCCGATTGAAAGGAAACAAATTAGTAAGCCACTTTTGAATTGTGGATCATTTATGTCTCAGGATTTATCGCAGGTGAAAGTATCTTTGCCCTTGCTTGAAGTAATGAAATTTCCTGATTACAAAAATGAAACAATCAAGATTTTGTCTAACGTTGGTGAAGTTAATAAAGAGGATCATAGGCCAAGAGCTGAAGATCCACCTGTTGTCTATTAGGGAACTTATATCACTAAGAATCTTACTCAGGTTGATCCTTTTTATCTGACTTTGTTGATTAACAATAAAATGGTTAAGAATTGTATGATAGATTCAGGTGCAGCCGTGAACATAATGCCAGAAGATGTCATGAAGGAACTTGGGATGCATGTAGACACTCCCTATGGGAAATGATATGCTATGGATAATAGATCAGTCCTCGTTGTTGGAATTATGAAGAATGTGGAGTTTCGATTTCTAGCATGCCTAGATGCATCTTATAAAATAGACATCACAATTGTTCAAGTGCCTCCAAATTATGGGATGTTACTATCAAGGCAATGGTAAAATTTGGTAGGGGGTATGTTCAGTTAGATCTTCCATATGCAACCATCGTAGTAAAAGGGGCAAATGTAAGGATTGATAGAGAGCCAAGATCATTCTACCTGATAGAAGAAGTTGATCCAAATGAGACAACATGTTTCCTCCAATCAGATATAGATAACTTTCAGGTAAGTATTTCTAAACCCATTAAATGCGAAACTAATAAGTTTGAAGATACGATTGAAGCACATGAGGATAAAATTTGGAAAATGTACTTTGATGGTGATTGCAGTAAAGAAGGAAATGAAGCTGGTGTGGTTTTTATTTCTCCTAATGAGAGATCATTCAAATATTCTTTTTTGTTAGCCTTTGAATGTACAAACAATGTTGTTGAGGATGAAGCACTCTTGTTAGGTCTTAGAATAGAAAATAAACATGGTATCAAACAACTAATAGTTTATGGTGATTCAGAGTTAGTTGTATCTCAAGTAAGAGAAAAGTTTGCTACTAAAAATGTAAGGATTCGAAATTACAGAAATGAGGTGTGGGACTCTACTGAAATTTTTGATGCATTTTCTATAACATGGATTGAAAGATCTAACAATATTTTAACTAATTTTATGGCTAACCTGGTAGTTAAACATAATGATATTCCTTTTGATGACATTACCCAAGTTGAAATAAAAACTTGACCTGCAATACCAGATAACATAAAGAACTGGCATATATTTCATGATGACAGGGATCTTCTGAAGTTCTTATTTTGTGAAGATCAGTATGAGGGACAACACATGGATTGGAATGCATATGTGGAAGAGGAGAATGGTAAGGGGTCTCTATTTGGGAAAGACATTCTCCAGCTTAAAACAAACAAGATTCCAAAAGGGTTGGTGGAACTAGAGAGGTTATTTGACAATAAAGACATGGAAAATTTCAAGCCCAAAACTAGAAGTTGTGAAGAAGTGGAGAAAATAAATTTGGGAAGTGAAAACAATCCCAGGGAAGTTTAAATTGGGAAGAAGCTTACACCCAAAATTAGAACTGCATTGGTCAATCTGTTAAGAAAATACAAACATGTTTTTGCTTGGTCATATGATGACCTTAAGGCATATAGAGAGGATTTGTTCCAGCATGAAATCCCACTGAAGCCAGATGCAAAACCATTTAGGCAAAAGCAAAGGCCTATAAATCCCACATTGACTCCCAAAATGAAGGAAGAGTTGATGAAGATGAGGAATGTAGGGATTATAGAGTCTATAAGGCATTCCACATGGATGTCAATCTTGGTGCCTATTAGAAAGAAGAACGGTGATATCAAATTATGTGTAGACTTTAGAAACTTAAATATATCATCTTTAAAAGATAATTATGCTATGCCTAACATGGAAGCTTTGCTGCAGAAAGTAACAGGGAATGAGCTACTTTCTATGATGGATGGATTCTTTGGTTACAACCAAGTGAAGGCCAAGGAATCAGAAAAATACAAAACAACTTTCACTACACCATGGGGCACATATGTGTATGTCAGGATGCCATTCAGACTTACCAATGCTAGAGCTACTTTTCAAAAGGCCATGGATGTAGCCTTTGAAGGCCTCATTGATTATATTCTAGTTGTATACTAGGATGATTTGACAGTATACTCCAAGAAAGCAGAAAACCACTATAATGATCTAGAAAAGATTTTCATCAGAGCACTAGAATATGGTATTTCTCTAAATCCAAAAAAGTGGCATTTTGGAGTCACTGAAGGTAAATTGCTGGGTCATATTGTATCTAAAGATGGAGTAAGAATTGACCCTGAGAGAATTGCAGCCATTGATAAAATTCATATTCCTAAAACAGTCAAGCCATTCAATCATTCTTTGGACAGATTAATTTTGTGAGAATATTTGTGTCAATTTTTTCTGAGATTGTAAAACCTATTGAAAAGATGTTGAAAAAGGGTGCAGAGATAAAATGGACTAATGAAGCGATTGAGGCCTTTGTGAACATTAAAAGGGCCATCAAGGAAGCACTTGTACTTAAATCTCCTGATTTCTCTAAACCTTTTCAAGTATTTTCTTTTTCTTTATTTCATACTATTTTTGCGGTTATGTTACAAAAGAATGGTGAAGGTCGTGAACAACTAGTGGCATTCTTTAGTAAAACACTACAAGCTTTTGAGTTAAATTATGATATAAATGAGAAACAAGCATATGCCTTAGTAAAAGCTGTAAAATCTTTTAGACCATATTTAGTGGGAGCTAATGCCATTACCTATGATCCTAATGTAGCGGTCAAGGATATCTTCAAGCAGACTGAAACTACTGGGAGAAGATGCAAGTGGATCAATCAAATCCAGGAGTTCAACATCGACATCCAGATTACTAAACTGGTAAGAGGTCAAGGTTTGGCTAAACTGATGACATAAGCAAATTTGGAGGCAACACAAATAAATCAGGTAGAGTTGGAAGAGGCTCAAATAAGCATTGAAATGTGTCCTTGGTACAAGAATATTGTCTATTATTTAAAACACATGAAGTGTCCAAAGGATTTAAATGATAATCAGAAAAGAATACTTAAGCTTCAAGCATCTAGGTATGTATTTTTTAAGGGTAATTTATCTTGGAAAAATAGGGATGGTATCCTTTTGTTTTGTTTGGATGTTCATCAAGCACAATCTGTTTTAAAGGAATTACATGAAGGTGTATGTGGGGGACACTTTTCAGCGAAAACCACTGCCCATAAAATACTCAATGTCAGTTACTATTGGCCACAAGTCTTTAAGGATTGTCATACTTATATTAGAAAATGTGATGCTTGCCAAAATATTTCAGGAAAGCTTAAATATGATGGAGCTCTTCCACTTAGACCCATGCAAATTGAAGAACCTTTTCAGATGTGGGGTATTGATTTCATAAGATAAATTACAAATAAATCCAGTGGAGGAACCAAATGGGTTTTGGTAGCCACTGATTAATTTACCAAATGGGTAGAGGCAATTCCTACAAGGAAAGCTACAAGTAAGGTGGTAACAAACTTTCTTTTGGAGAATATATTGACAAGATTTGGGGTACCCCACAAAATTGTTGTAGATAATGGGATGTGTTTTAGATCCAAAGAATTTGCTAATTTTTGTGAAAGTTGTGGAATCACTTTGTCATATTCATCACCTTATCATCCCCAAGGGAATGGAAAAGCAGAATCTAGTAACAAAAACTTGTTAGAGATCATTAAAAGGATGTTAGGTGACAACAAAAGGGCATGGGACTCAAAGTTGAATTTGGTAGTATGGGAAGATAGGGTAACAATCAAGAAGTCCATAGGGTTTGCTCCTTATCAGCTTGTTTATGGTAAAGAAGCAAGGTTTCCTTTGAACAACTTGCTCCCAATGTATAAATTTGTTTCAAAGGAATATTTAGAAGAAGTTGATTTCATGGAAGACAGGCTGGTCGAGTTGGTTGAATTGGATGAGTACAGAAGAGAGGCTCAGGAAAAAAATGTACAGAGGCAGAAAATGGTGAAAGCATTACATGACAAGAAGATTTTTGATAGGAATTTTGAAGAAGGAGAGTGGGTGCTCAAGTGGAATGCAAAAGACCAGGACACGGGCAAGCATGGAAAGTTTGAAGCACTTTGGCTAGGACCATACATCATCATGGATAAAGAAGGAGAAAATTCATACTTTTTGCAAGACACTGATGGCAAAATTCAGGAGTTTCCGGTCCATGCATAGTATCTCAAGCATTTCTTCTCCTAAGGAACATGAAGTATCTTTGTACTTTAGTAGTATAGCCTTTATTTTCTATTTCTATTTATTTGTGTTTATTAGTCTTCTTTCTAGAGATACTTGAGATCTTGCTATGTCCCTAAAAAAGACATACATCCCCAAAAAGAGCCACTGTTAGCACATATTTTTGCAAAATATTTTATTGATGTTTTATATGTATATTTTCATCATAAGAGCATTTACTGTTGGATTGCATGTGCAGGAGATATGTTGTTGTGTCAGAAAAATCCAATTGTAGCCTGAATCTACATGAACAAGTATCACCTAGGCATATTAAGGGATGGCATTAAGTATGGTGACATTGTGATTACCTTCATCATGACAGTCTTTGCATAAAAAGAGCAAATTTTAGGGTTCATCATAGAAGCAGGGTCATGAGTACATTCAGAGATGTTTTTAGTGCCTTAGAAGTCCATTAGCATGGTTGTGGAAAGTCACATTTGTGAAAGAAAGCCTTCTCTTCATAAAACATAAAATTATGTTTATCAGCGTAAATCACCCCGATAACATTGCCTAAAGAGAAAAAGGTGTGTATCGATCGGCAAAACTCACACTGATGAGTTCGATGGCATTTTCTTAGGTGCGATCAATACAAAGAAGTTTGGCGAGTTAGTAATCCATCGAGAAGAATAGCATAACAAGAAGGTGAAGTCATCGACATAGCATTCACCATCAGAAGCATGGGAAAAAAGTTACCCCGACACCCGATGAGGTTATCGACATAACTTATGTCGATGTCGAATGGAGCGGAATACTTGTTGGTGATGTCATTAGGTCATCGGAAAGTGTCATCTTACGCTACCCCAATACCCGATGGACTAGGTGGCGAAGGAGGTATTATCGACCTGACCTACTCCGATGAGGCGATACCAAAAGGAGGAGAATACTAAGTCATCGGAGTAAATTAAACCATCAGGGAGAGGTGTTTTAGGTTATGCCGATACCCGATGAGGAAGACAAGTCAGGCATGGAGAAGGGGACTTGATCGGGAAAAGTTACACCAATCGAAGTCGAAGTCATCGGGATATCATCGTCTCATCGGGAGGAGACATTTTTTATTACACTGATACCCGATGAGAAAGTAGAGATGGGTACGAGAAAGGAGATCTCATCAGGGAAACATATGCCGATAGACCTGCAAAGTAAAAAGATACACAAGTATGAAGTCAAAGTCATTAGGTCATTGAAGGAACATAAAATGAGTTGTTCCAATACCCGATAAGGTGACCCGATGTAACAAATGAGATATGGACTACAAAGGCGGACTCATCAGAATAAATTCTAACCATCAGAGGAACATATTTGGAGCTATGTTGATACCCGATGGGCAAAATGCCATGAAGGAATAGAAGGAGGGTACATTGGAATGACCTACGCTGATGTGACATAAAGGTGAAAGTAAAGCCTAGCTAGAAGGTAGAGCCATCAGGGAAATTATAACCATCAGAATGAGGGAAAATGAGCTACGTCGATGCCCGATGGAGTGATCGGAGAGACCTATGCCAATCAAAAAGATGGGTGGCGCCAAGTAATTGAATCATCAGGAGGAGTTATGCCGACTAGCCATTGCCAATCTAATTTTAATGAATCCACTCGCCATTATTAAATACAGGCAACATATAGGTTTGTGCTTGCACGAGGCCAATTATCGCACCATTTCAATTGAGTAAATGCTCCTAATGTATTAAATCTATATATGGAGGTTTGTATAAGGAATTTACATAACAGATTGAAGCGAACAGAGAGATTGAAGTGAAACTAAACTGTAAAAAATTGAATTTTAGAAAGCTTGAAGGATTCAAATATGGAGGGTTCTAGTTCCAAAGGCAAGAGGATGGTCACTAAGGTTTCTTAGAGTGACTCAAAGATGTCTAAAGGTGGAGAAAGTGCACAAAAGTGGAAGTTAAATCAAGACATGATTGACGAAATGAGCTCACCAGGAACCAAGTCCCGAAGGTCTAAGGCTAATTTGCCTATCCGTGACCAGCTAGAAGATGATTTCAAGGAGATTGGTGATGTCTGGACCAGGGTTAGAGGCCATGAATTATTCTTATATCATTACTCACGAAGGAGTATGCCGACCCCAATCTCAAACCCATGGATGATTGGATTGGTTGAACTAGTGGTCCCTAATGTCTTTGTAAATATTCAATTGTTCAAAACGCTGGCTAGGGCTTATAATTCCACGAAAAGATGTATCCAATTACTAAATGGCAATGCATTCATCCATCTTTCAATATCTACCATACATGAGGTTTTTGGTCTTGGTTTCGAATCCGATGTGCCTCTATCTTTTGAGAAGCTGGAAGAAGAATATACAAAGATGGCTATTGTATACAATGGGTGGAATTTGGCCATACATAAGGTTGAGAAAGGGAAGTTGACAGATGAGGACGGACCCCCGTTTGACATAACCATTTTTAAACAATATCTGCAATATACATACATGGCATGCGATCAAGTGGGAGAAGTTGAGGTTCCAGATGTTGCTCGAGTGGGACATTTAGTACTTGCTGTAGATACACAAATGCATGAACCAAGGCAATTTGATTATGCTACCTATGTTGTGGAAAAAATACATGAAGGTTTTTTAAATCTTCAGAATAACCCTGATAAGTCTTTTAAGTGTTATTCATTATTGATGCATGTTATATTGTTTTATGGACGACCCAAAGGGTTGTGGCCTGAAGAGTTGAAATTAAATGTTCATGGTAAAGATGGGCAGGAGCAGCCAATACAATTGTGGTTATCACTGTGGGTTTCTCGGTTCATGAGATCCCATTATGTCAAATTTAAAGAGTATTTTGTTCAACCATTATACAGAGCTTTTGGGGTTTCTTGTGAAGGATCATTTTCAGAGGAAATTAAAAGATTTCTTAGACCCCATGAGCATGGAGATACAAGGGTGAATCATAATTGGGGTGATTGGTATGTATGCCAAGACTTCTCATATGTTAGGGTTTTTGGATTTGAAGGTGCTCCCTATGTGCTGCCAAAGCCTGCGCCAAACCAAATTGCTTACCTGAAGATTGTGAGACAGATGAGTGTCTCTAATGCATATCATTTTGGGGGTGCCCACAAGCAAGTCTTCTTACCTAGGACTCTGCATTTTGGTGATTTCACCATTGTATCCACAAAGGCTTATGAAGTTATTGACAAAAGGTTAATAGAATATTACAATCTGTATGAGCATACAAGAAGGAAAAATTATGACCCTAAGGGCTATATACACCAGAGCAGAACAAAGAAGAATCTTGGTGATTAATTTTATGAGCATATTGAAGCCTTGGATACCATCAAAAATAAGGAGTCTGAAGAAGCCATGTGAATTTTTTAGGATTTAAATCAGAAATTGGAAGAAAAAAGACAAAGACTGCATGAGATGGAGGAAGAAGAAGAAGTTGAAAGTGAATCAGGTGAAAATGAGGTTGTCTCGAGATTTAAAATGAGGCAGAAATGCTCTGAAAGATGGAGGCGAAGATTAATTCAGAGCTAGAAGGCATGACCCCTCAAAGGGGAAGGCAACTTCTTGTAGAGGTAGGAATTATTCTTTTTCCAGGCTAGGACCTTAGTGCATCCTTTATTTTTGACAGCCTAATGCATTTAGATAAGAAGGATTTCAAGTTAGATATTCAGGGCATAAGTGACATTTTTATTGGATCAAGATATGATCCAGATGATGAGGATATGCTTTTGTGGGCCCTTTATCCTCCGAATAAGAGGTCAAAGATTATAGATGTGGACAAGGCCTTCAGTCACATGATGAAGTTTAAGGTTGGTGAAGTGGATACCATGGTCACAACGGATATGGGAATTGATATTTCCAAATTAATAAGGCACAAATGAAGATGTTGGCAAGAGAAACAGGGAAATACAAATCACTATATGAAGAGCTCTTAAGAAGTAGAGGTCAGCCTTTACCCCAAATAGCAGATGAATCAAAATTGAAGAAGAAGTGTGAGGAATTGCATAAAGAAAACAAGAAGTTGAAAGAGAAAATGCAAAACATAAGGGCAGACACAACATGTGTCTTATTGTCAAAGAGATTTGAAAAGTTAAATGGAGTTCTTGAAGACTTTTGGACAATTTACTAGAAGAATATGGATAACAATTTTTCACATAAAATAACATCTGACAGATTACATATGTTCCTGCAGGATAAGACGGCTAGTCAGACAGGCGGTGCAATTATTGAAAAAATCTAGAGACTGATGAAAAAGCATGAGAAATTTGATGCAGCGTTGAGGGTTGAATATGATGATTGCCAGGAGATTGTTTAGCATGGTATTCCAAAAGTGATAGATGAAACAGGGCAGATTAAGGACAAGAATGTGTGGATTACAAAATGCCAATCATTACTTAATTCTTCCTTAGGTATTTCATGAGTTGACACCTTGGACATGGCAGAGACAGTGGAATAGTTGGAAAGCTTTGTGATTATAGAAATGGCAGTGCGGGATATCATCTTCAACTCCAACACTTACAAGGATGAGGCCTATCTTCGGCATATTCAGAAATGTGGCTTGGTCCTGGATGGCCAAAGTTAATTTATGTCAATTGTAGTATGATTGGTAATATTTTTAGTTGTTCTAGCAGTTAGGGAGTTATTAGTTAGGTTTTTGTCAGTTTTTAGTTTGTATTAATGAAAAGGTGTGTCCTTTCATTTGTGTATTTTGAGTTGAATATGTCTAGGGAGTCATTTTGTATACAAAAGGAGGGGGGGTACACAATTGAAAAGCTCCTATATTTGAGATTGTGCAAGCAAGAACATCATGAAGTACCTACGAGTTTGTAGCTTTTGTATACCTTTTTATTCCAAAATTAATATATAAGATTTGTTGTCTTTATCTTCAGATCATTTTATGTTACAAAGTGTTGATGAATCAAGTTCTTTGGATAAATCTAATTAAGATTTGTTGCAGTGTGCCATCACATGTAGTTGTGTAGGAAACATAATTATTTTTGTTATTCTTGCAACACATAATGATACCATTGCATTGATATTCTTGCATATTTATAAGTTTTTCAAACTGTCTCCAAAGTTGATTGCAAATATTCGTCCACTAAGTAACATATAAATTGTTAGATAAGGCACTGGTCTATTGTTAGTTTTATGTGAGTAAATTTGGTGTGCATAGGGTCCTCATCAAGGAAACATACTTCTTATTTCTATCAGTATTTGTTTTTCATAATTACTTAAGGTTCCAACAACATTCTTTTATAAACATTCATTCATTATTAATTACATCATTCAAGTTTTCAGATTAAAGCAAGTTAAAAGCACATAATAAAGCATAGGTGTAGGAAACATTTTGCCATTCTTGCAAACAACTAAATTGATAAGTTCAAATTGACTATAAAGATGTCTCTTTGTGCTTTGGAGATTAAGGTATACCCGCCTAGGTCTAGTGGAGCCTAAAGTGAAGAGGAATTTGGTCTTTGACCATTCTTGTTCATTGGCCAAGGCTGATTGAGAAATCAATAGGAGATTTGGAAAAGCTCTAGGATTTCCAATCTGTGGTTTTGAGAACCAACATGGTGTATGACAGTGATGAATGTGTGTGTGAGACATAAAATATTTTGTCTAGAGAGTGTTGAAAGTCATACAAAATTAGAGATGAAGATATTTGAAAAATGTGTTGAATCATAATATCGCTTAGTATGATAATGTACTGATATTAAGGAGTTTTACTTATTTCTAAGTAAAATAGAGAGCTAGCATGTTCAAACCGATTCTTGAATTGTACTTTGTATGTTTGAGTTGGTGCTCATTAAGGTTGGAGAATTTGTATTGATTTGGTACTCATAATGTGAGTTGTAGCTCACTCTTGTAATAGGGTTGGTGCCCATTGTTGTGCAATAGATGTGATTTTAGTGTCATGGTTTTTTACCCGAAAGGGTTTTCCACGAGATATTTCTTGTGTTCTCTTAGTTTGTTATGGGTTCTTGTTTGTATAGGCTATATTTGATTGAAAGAAGTTGAAATATGGATTCACCACCCTCCTCTTAGTATTTTTTATTTAGTTTTCACTTTTTGGGAGGACCAAGGCATGGTGCCCTGGTCCTATTAGGGACCAAGACGCCATGCCCTGGTCCTACCCAGTTTTAGGGGCCAAGACAAAGGGTCGGATGATGCAAAAAGTCAATATAAAGTTAAAATTGCATGGTATGAGAAAAATCAAGTCATCATTAGGCCTAGGGGTGTAAACACTAAGGCGATGACCCAAATGTAATCAAAATTGTAAGGGAGTACAATTTAGGATGTTACAAGAAGCAATAAATGATCAAGAAGTGTAGTATATGGGAAGAGAGGATCTTGACTTGGATGAGGGGATGATAAGGGCTCTTGAGATGGAGGAGACAAAATGGTAAGATCTTGATTTGGATCAATAAATATGTCAACATGCTCTGGAACAAGATCTTGGCATGATTGGATTGGTGTGGATGGTGTGTTGAGGGGTGAGTGGGCAGACTCTTCAGATGCAATGGATGGAAGGATGAGAGGTTGATTGATTGGGGTAGATGGAGTGGATGGAAGACTCTTCAATTGGGGTAGATGAAGTGGGTGGAAGGATGAGAGGTTCATTAGATTGAGTTTGAATGATGGTAGGAGTAGGTGATGGAGATTATGGATGGATGGTCTCAATGGATAGGAGGTTTTGATGGTGTTAAAAGGTGGGAGAGGAATGATAGGTGTGGGAGGTGGAAGGGAAGTTGTAGAAATGGAGGAGGTCATGGAGGATGGTGGATTAAGATAAGATGGAGTGGACAATGGTGGATTGATGGAGTGGATGGTGGGTTGAGATAGGATAAAGTGGATGGCAGTGGATTGAGTTAGGATGAATGATTAGAATTGGATGGAGGCTTGAAGTAGGATGGAGGATTGAGGTAGGACTAGGGATTAGGACTAGATAGAGGAGTGAGTTAGGATGGAGGAATGTGGTAGGATGGGGGTTTAGGATTATGGATTGTGTAATGAATTTGGGGATAATGAGATGGTGGATTTAAATTAGGGATGTAAGTGGTAATGTTGTTATGAAAAGATGGAGGTTGGGATAGGATCATGGGAGAAGATGGAGGTATGGGTGTTGCATATAAGAGATATGTGGATGTGATATATGGATGTGACATATGAGGGAGTTATGGGTGGAAGACATAATGGATTTCCCTTGTCAAAGTTGTGATAAGGATTATGAGTGGATATGCATGGAGGAATGGTAGGGTAGCCAAGATAAACAGTTGAATTTTAGTATCTGATACTTTTCTCAAGCTTTCTAAGGATGAGGGCATCAAGGTTTTCAATTTCATATTCGTCTTGATCAACAAAGACTCTCATAATCATCAGAATGGGATGAAGTGGAAGAAAATGAAGGATGGCTAAACTCATCATAATAAAATTACGACATGACAATTAGTGGATGAGTTGGATAAAGCTGAAAATGGACAACAGATAAAAGCTTAGAATAGGATGAATGACAAGCTCAAATTAGGATGGGGGACTGACTTTGAGGAAGTTGGAAAGAGGATGAAGTTTGATATCTATTTTTGGATGTTTGATGTTTGGATTGATTAATGTTTGATGTTTTGATTGATTAATTATGAAGAAGGTAATGACGACATGACTTTGGTGGCAATGATGATGGATGAAAAATGATGATTATGATGATGCAAGTTTGGATGATAATGGAAATTATGCTAGGACTAGGATAACAATCATGAAGACGTAAATTTGGGACTTTGATGGATAATAAGTTTGGACTTCAAATGACCAATTGTTGACTTGTTCTTTGGAAAACGATAGTTTTGTGACACAAACACATCAAGCAAAAAAGAAATTGTCTAACTCAACTGAGATGTTGAGAGCCTAGATTAGCCCAAGATGTTTACAGTTACTGGTCAAAATGTGAAGACAAATCAGTCAAGCAACCCGAGGCTTGGAATACAGATACTACTTGTTGAGTCCCCACTTGGATACTGAAACACAATAGTTAGAAAGAGATTTTAGAGGCACTGGCTCTCGCTTACACGACACACACTTCTCAAGCGCACCAAAATCTCATACCTTGAAGATCCGAAGATCTTATGAGCCAAGGGACATCTATCTCAACAATGAATAGTATGAATTGGGATGGCTTTAGAGGTTCGACCTCCTACACCAACAAGTATCAAAGGTTTTGGGCTACTAAAAATATTGGTTCATAGTGGGGGAACTTTTGGGGTAAATCTGGTGGCTATACATGCATCGGCTAGCTCATGTACAAGATATCCCAACTTGTAGAGCATAGCTTTTTACGCATTTGCCACACAAGCACCAGGGGATTTTGACTTTTGTCAAGACCACAAAGGTATTTGCATGTAGATACTAAGGGAAGCCATAAATATAACACAACTACACCAGTTGATTATGGATTTCACCAAGACCATGATTATTTATATAGCGAACCAAAAGAAAGTATCACTTGGGTCATTCCCTCTCCCTCGCCTATTACATTGAGAGCCAGACCCTTTTTTTCTAATAAAGCTAGTACACTTTCTCTTACACCCAAGGTCACACAAACGTGTGAGGGGAGAGGATACTTCTATACTACCTTTAAGGAATCTAATCTAAACAAAAATGAAAGATTGCATGGTTTTTGATCACCCAAGATCCACGGAAGTCAAAGGGAGAGCATACACCAAGTAAAATCCTTCCAAACACACAAAACACTTGGTTAATTCCCTTAGAAAATTGAGGCGTGCTACTAATTAAAAGAAGACATGACGTAAATTTTAAACCCCAAAAAATTGTTTCGAAGAGCACCCCTCTTTAGCAATCCTGTAATAAACTAGTTAGTGTTTAAGTTGTGGGGTCTTTGACAAGAGATGTAGTTGCACAAACGTTAGCAAAACCCAATCAAACAACAAATGTTAGCAAGTTAGCAACAAACTGAGAAAATGTAAATTCAAGAAAATGACAAAAAATAAAATCATAGAGCATTCCTGCCACTTCACAAAGAAATCCCACTATTTCTATAAATTGAAATTGAGATGAAACATACTTCTACTGAGGTGGAAATCCACCTATATTCTCGCATTTTTGCCTGCAAGTGTAAAAAAATTGTAATATAACACATGAAAACAAAAAAAAAAATGTGAGATGGACCTGTGAAGTGAGTCCCATAGAGCGTGCCAAAAAGGTATGTAGAAAATTGCGAGTGCAAAACTAAAGAGATTGAAAAGATGAAATTAACAATCAAGCAAACACAGATTTCAACCACACTCAAGATCGAGATGCTAAAAAGGAAGAAAACTAGATAAAAATCAAATGATAAATAATTAAGATGAAAACTCTAGATTATTCCTTTGATTTGATTGTCCTTCGATTTGATGTGTGCTTGATCTATTATTCCAAGGGTTCTAGATATGCTCCATGATGAGGAATTATGCAATATTCACTCAAAATGTGGATGCAAAATGGATGCGAAAATGATATGGTTATGCAAAGGATGAGTGAATAATTTGACATTATGATGGTATGAAAATGAAAGTGGATGAATTATGAAGGAAAATGAAGGGATTAAATAGGAAAATCTAGGAGATGAGAAGACATGAAAATGAGACACTTGTCGTTGAGAAGGGCAAGTGTTATGGATGGATGACACGTGTCCTTGAGAAGGACAAGTGTCATGGGGAGGAATGACATGTGTCCCCTAGGAAACATGCCTATTTGGAAGTGAGACACCCAAATAGGAAGGTTCTATTCCAAATATGGATATATATTCCTACATATTAGGAGATTTAGGATATTTCCCCAAATTTTAGGAATTTTCCCCAAATTCTAGGGAATTTAGGATATTTTGGGAATGTGCACACATATGGTGAGGGAAAGAGGATAAGGTTGACTAAAACCAATGGTTAGCTAGGTGGGTAAGGTTTAAAGGAATAATTAGATGAGGGTTAGAGTTAGGAGAGATGTGGGGAAATGTAATTAATTAATTTAATTAATTACATAATGAAAAAAGGAGGAAACGAACAAAAGGTAAATTAAATAGTAAAATTATGTATTTGATGTATTTAATAGAAAAAAGGCGTGGATTTAATTAATTAAATGATTTATGATTGTCAAATAATTAATTAAAAAGGGGACTATAGTCTAATTAATAAAATTAATTAGCTAGAAGGAGGAAACAGTAATTAATTAAATAATGTGTAATTATTTAGTTAAAAGCATTCATGATAGCTAAATTCAATTAATTAAATTAATCAAATTTAGGGGTCTACAGAGTCTACTTGGAGGTTTGTGGATATCAAGTCCCCCCCTCCTAATCTAGGAAATTTAAAAATAAAGGAATCAAAGGATATTTGAGGATAAAGAGATGTCTTTGGCATTATTTCAAAACAAATTGGAAACTGCAACAATAGAAGTGGTCAATAACAAGACCAAAAGAAGTAAGAATCGACAGGGTACATTCACTAACTGGTATGGTAGGATGAGGTTTAATTGGTACGGGCTATGCATTCCTCCCTTTGTGAGAGTGAGAGGGATCAATGTGTCAAATGTGAGAAGTATGCCAAGATGACAATCCCCTAAATTTGGATGGTTCAAATTAAATTTTGATGGTACTTCATGTGGGAACCTTGGACTATTAGGTGCTAGTTGTATTATTAGAATGAGGAATGAGGAGGTCGTTAGCAGATTGTAGTCCCATTGGCCGAAGACTCCAATAACATGGCGGAGCTCAATGCACGCATTCAAGGTTTACAATTATGTAAAGATCTAGAGATTGACAATTCAGAAATAGAAGGGGACTCTATTATATCCGTCAATTCTGTAAGGATAGGAACCACCCCCAATTAGAGAATTAATGCTATGGTGGGAAGAATTATGAAGCTTTTAATATTTTTTAAGAAATACACATTAAATCATGTATATAGAAAAACCAATATGGAAGCAAATGCATTGGCTAATTTGGTGGTTGATGGGAATTATATTGGACCAATTGGACCTCCTATGAATGAGTAAGATGTTGGGTCATAATCATTTCATTAAAAGGAATGTGTAGCGTAGAAATTAGGAATCATCACAAGATAAGTAGATCAATCAAAACACAAGACATGATAGCTCAATCAAAAGAACACTCATTGCAAATGAACCTAATTCTAAGCACATTCAATAGAGGCACAAAAACAAAGCATTCAAAATGAAAATTATGCAAACCAGATGTAGAATTGAATACTCCTTCCATGCAGCTCCATTGTTGTTCTTTCCTCTTCAATGGGTTTGTGGATCTCACCTACAAGTGCACACACAATTGAAAGCAAAAAGCTCAAGAGTACTAGAAACGTAAGTTCGGTAGTTTGACAGAAATTCGGGATTCATGAAGGATTCGAAGGATCAAGGGATCAAAGGATTTGATTGAAGAAAATCATCCAATTTATAGAAGAATTGGATAAATGACAAGATTGGCATGATGCAATTCAAATGGAAATTGCAAATCAATATGACAAATTATGCACTTTCCATGCACAATTTGATTGATTGATAATTGATGACAAATTATGACACATTCTATGTCAAAATTGATTGATTGTCAATTATGACAATTTATGACAAATTGAAATGTCATTCCCATAGAATTAGGAGATGAAATAGGAGGGAAAAGAAATTAGAAATTAAGAAAATAGGAAATTGAAATTGATGACAAATTAGGAATTTAGAAATTGAAGGAAAATTAGAATTTAGTGAATTAATCAATAATTTTTCATTTATTAATTAATTCACTCACAAAGAGGAATAATTAGCCAATTAAATGAATATTTAATTGTAATGAGGAAACTTAGGATTAATAAATAATTTAGTAATCCTAAAGGAAGAAATGACACATTAGGTTAAATGAATAAATCATGAAACCCTAGAAGACAAATTAGAAATGTGAAAATGACAATTAGGTCTTGATTGAAGATAATTAATGTCATGATTTTGAATTGATAAATGATCAATGCAACAAAATGATTTGATCGATAAATGCGCCAATTGACGAGGAACAATGACAAATTGATCCAAATTGACATAATTGAGACAGACAATGATCGATAGCGAAATAATCGCAAAATGACAAAATTGACAAGAGGACGAGGATTGATGACAAATAGATTGTAAAACGACAAGATTGAAAATGACCACGATCGATGACAAATCGATCGTTAAATGACAAAATTAAACATGACAACGATTGAAAAGAGGACAAAACCCTAATTAGGATTGACGATGTCCAAAATGATAAGATTGATGAGAGGATAAAACCCTAATTAGGATTGACGATGTCCAAAATGATGACAAATAAGCATGCACATTGATGCAATAGGATAAGATCGATTAAAATCATGACTGGATAGTGTTGTCGACAAGACCAAATTCGAGGACGAGATGATTGAAGAATGTAGAAGAATGACTCGATGTTCGCAAAATGATAAAAACCAAGTGCGTGACATAGGAGAAATGTTAATGCGACGCAAAAACCTAAAATGAGGCAATGCGCAAATGTTAAAGTATGACCTCGCAAGCGTTGACCATTTTTGGGTGTCTACATTTTGCCCCTCTTTGAGACAATGTGATTCTGAGCGTTGTTTCAAAGAACAATAATGAAAATGCCCCAGACAATAATAATGACATATGCATGCCCCCTCGAGGAATTGGCCGGAAATGTCAAGAAAAGGGGCCAATTGATCGATAAAAATGATAGAAAATGATAGGAGCAAACAGACTAACAATAATGACAGAAGAAATGTTAGTAAGCAGAAATTAGACAGAGGATAGTTAGAGACGAAGAAAAACTTGCTTTCAGTAATGCACTTTGTAGGTGAGAACCTTTATTTTTATGTAGCAAAATGGATGCGTAGCATCATGGCATGGAAGGCCAGAGCTGAAATGCAACCCTTTTTGCAAAAGATAGACACATCACAGACAAACAACAATCACAATCAAAAAGAAAGGGACCATGAACCATCCCGGTCACTCTAAATCACTCAGTGACATCATCGAGCAACATAGGAACATGATCAAAGCCAAAGATAAATCAATAAAAAGATAAGATGCACAAATTCAAGCAAATCAGACAAACATCTTGATCTTCATTGTGAAAAGTTGAAAGTGCTGATAGGACGATCATGTTGTCTGGTTTCAGGAAATGCGGTACCCCGTCTAAGACAGGACATAGTCTGGTTTCGAGTATACCACACCCTGTATAAGACCCATGATAATAGGAACAAGGACAAATGATATCGATGCTGATGTTTGATTGATAAGACAATTTTGATCAGTTTGAATGTTTGATTTGATTGAAAAAGGTCATCTGTTAAAGCATGATTTCATTAAAGCACAATGTTTGATTGCAAGTCGTTAGATGTATACTCAGTGAGCTGTCTAATGCACAAAAGGAATAATTATTTGCAAAATGTTTGTTTTTTGCTTTTTGGAGTTTTACAATTTTTTTGTGTTTTTTCAGGACTTTATTTGATTTTTAGAGATTTTTTTCAGGACCTTTTTTTGTAATTTTTAAGACTTTTTTCAGGACATTATTCAATTTTTTTTTTTTTATTTCAGGACATTATTTGATTTTTATGACTTTTTTCAGGACATTATTTGATTTTTAGGACTTTTTTCAATTTTTTATGATTTTTTTAAAGACATTTTTCAAATTTTTATGATTTTTCCCCCAGTGTCTAGCAAGGCAAGGAATATGACAGGTGAATAAATAGGCTTGCTGAAATGATGGTGGATAGAGGGAAGACAACGGCCTTTTATTATGGAGACAATACAGATGCAATTTTCAAGGGCTATGGCGTGATGGGACAAGAGACTGGATATGACAATGTAAAGCAGTGACATGGCATGAGGGACATGTCAAGAGGTGTTTTAAAACCATGTTTAAATTTTGCATTTCACGTCCTTAAGTCAGATCAAGATCAAGGAATGAAAAAGAGTGTATGGATAGTGATAAGATATGGATAGGATAAGCAAGACCAAGAATGGATAAGGGACATGGACTGAAGGTTAGGATTGGCTAAGGGATAGTGGCAGAAAGTTGCAATAAGACAGGGAATATGGATGGAAGGTTGAAATAAGCAAATGGATAAATGACCAAAAGCTATGATAGACTGAAAGCTGCAAACAAGATGCATGATGCTCATGACAATCCTCAGCCTTGTCAAGATCAAAGGTGGAAAGAGGAAATTGGACATGAGGGACAATAGGATATGAAGGGTAATGACAGGGGTTTGATAGGATAATGGAACAATGAAGGACAAAAGGATATGAAGGAGGAAACCTGCCCCCAAGTGTGGTGTGCAAGAAGTTCATAAATTACGCATGATGCCTGTTTGCCAGGTTTTCATCATGGTACTTGCCCAAAGCGTCCGTTTGCCAGGTTTTCACCAATGGACGAATGATTTTTTCTTGACTTTTTTCTTCTTTTTCTTTTTTTACTTTTTTCCTTTTTTTTGATTTTTTGACTTTTTCAATAGAAGATGGACACATGATAGGGGATGGAAGAAGGACTCAAGCGTCTTTTTGTTTGGATAGTAGCCTTGCAAAACAAAAAAAAAGGACCATGACCTTTAAAAGTATGCTCAAAGATGTTGGTAGGATAAGGACATGGAAAATGAGATAAAACTAAGGCAAGGATTTATGCAAAGGATTGGATCAAAGGGATCAAAGGATGGAAAATATGCATTGGATAATAGGTAGGGTATTGGAAGAATTGGGCTTCAGTGGATGGAAATGAAGGCAAGATCGACATTGGCACACACCTTGAGGGGTGATGGACTGATGGAGGAAAAATGTATTTTGGATATTGAGATTTTGATGAAGGAATAGCGTGGGATTTTGGGACATAAGGGCCCAAAATTGATGAAGGAGGTGATGGAGAAATAGACTTGGAATGTTTGGATGGAGGAATAGCAACTTTGGACGCCAAGTTGGATATTTCTTTAGGCTTTTGTGCTTCAAGGAGCTTCTTAGGGATCCAAATGGTTTTTGATTTTTCATGCTTTTGTGGTTCCTTGGAGTGCATTGCTTGCACAAGGGATTTAGGAACCCATATATATTTCGACCTTGCTTTATTTTGCTCAGTGGGCCTTTGTGGCCTTTTTGATTTTTCTTTTTCTTTATAGATCAATTTGTTCTTTGTTTTGACATGTCGATTATATTGGACATGTTGATCCTTGAATACATGTGGATTTCTAGACTTACGACTTTTATGCTTGGCATCCAAATTGCTTGGAGGAGGGAATGAATGTTGGTGTGGACGGGAATGATATGGAGGCATGTGGGATGGATGGAAGGTTATCCAAGATGTGTGCCTTTGTTGATGTTGCATAGGAGATGGAGGGATATAGGGACCTAGAATGGATGGAAGCGATGATGGGGAAGGTGGACATTTGGATTTTGACTTTGAAGGGATACCAACGCCTTGAGTGTGAGCTTTGTAGCCATGACCATTAGTATGTTCTTTGATATGGAGGGATTCTTTCTCATGAAGGTCTACTCCTTTGCCTTTATGAATATCTTGACTTGTAGGAGACTCTTTTCTTTGGGAAGAAGACGCGAGTCCATTATGAGGTGGATATGATATGAGAGAAATAAGGAGATCTTGAAGTGGATCGGATTTCACCAAAGTGGAAGAACCCATTATGCATGTCGAGGATTCATGAACATCTTGCACTGACATGTTAAAATCATGAGGGGTATCAGGATCATGAGGGGGACTAGGAGTGTGTAGTGGACATGGCTCAATGACAGGCTCTTCAAGAGATAGAATGGGGGGAATAACGGGATCATCAAAATAACTGAGACCTTGGAGTGGATATGTGGGATTAGGACGTGGAGATGGAGGGACAAGTGGATCTTGTGGAGGATCTGAAGGAATGATTTGATCTTGACAAGGAGGAAGATCATTGGAATCTTCTTTAAAGGTGCTTTGCTCTTGACTTTCAATGGGATCATCGGAAAGAATGGAAGGGATACCTTGATCTTTCTGAGGAAGTGGAATATCAATGGGATTTGAAAGGACATTGTGTTCATGAAATGGAAGGGGATCATTTGGGATTGGATGAACTGGGATATCTTGATCTTGCTCGAGGAATGGAGTGTCAATAGGACTTTGGATATGATGGACAAGAATAGGAGAATCATCATGAGTTTCTAGGAAGATGGGGTCCTGGTCCACAATTGGATGGGATGATAAGTTTTCAGGATCTTGATCTTGATTTGCTTTAGGACTCATTTCTTCGTGCTCTAAATTATCCTGTTGACATGGGGTTGGACTTTGGATATGCCTGGGGGATTCTGACAAGGAATCAATGCTTTGGCATGAAGGAAATGCACTTTGAACATTTGTGATGGGTTCTGGCAAGGAATCAATGCTTGAACATGAGGAAGAGGGACTTTGAATGGGGTCCTCTAAAACAGGTAATGGCAATAAAGTGTATGGTGGTATTGGGTCTTGTATCTCTGAAACATGGCAAGGATGTGCATCATGAATTGGATTATCTTGGCAATCAATTATGGATAGCTCTTGGGTAATTGCATCCTTGGGTGTATTGTTTGATGAAGACAATATGGAAGGTCCTTGCGGAACTTCTGGAGGTGTAGGGATAGATGCCACTGGAGAGTCAATTTGTTTATGGGGGGATGAGGCATTGCTATACATAAGTGTATTATCTTTATCTTCCTCAAAAGACTCACTTAGTCGTTTCCTTAAGAGCATTGCAATAAGGCCACCTTTCTTTCGAGGTTTTGACATAGTTGGACTTGGAATTTGAACTTGTTTTTGATTTGATGTCATGTTTTGATTTCGAACTAAATGTTGATCAAATTGGTTTGACATGTTTGAAACTTGGCTTGGTGTGTGTTGCAACCTTTGTTTTTGAATGTTTGGTCGTGGTTGTTGACATTGATATGTTGATTGAACTTGAACTTGTTGATATTCCACCATCGGTTGGACTATTTGTGGACATTGTATAGTCGGTTGGACATATTGTTGAAATTGGACCATTGGTTGTGTTGGTTGCATATGTTGGACCATTGGTTGTGTTGGTTGCATATGTTGGACCATTGGTTGTGATGGTTGAAAATCTGATTGATAGTAAACACCTTGTTCTTGTTGTGGAGGCACATAATGTTGAAATTGATGTTGTCTCCTTTCTTGTAATTTTTTCATCATCTCTATTTGGGAGAGGAGAGCTGGTATATCTGAGCGTTCAAGAAGAGATCTTACATCAATTGGCTCAATCTTTGGATTTCGACCTGGAAATTTTTGAAAGACTTTGGACATTTGTAATCTATTCTTCTCAATGTTTTTCACTCTTTGTTCGAAAATCTCTTGTTCTTGAGCTAGTTTCTCCTCTAGTTTTTGTATTTGGAGACTTGTTTCATCATGATTAGTTTGATTGATATTGCCTTGTTGTTGGGCTGGATAGAATCGTGATTGCATTGTCGGTTGATATGTCAAACTTTGTTGCATCATTGGTGCTTGGAACCTTGTTTCAATAGACATGTCACTATGCAAATGCAATATTTTTTTTGGAATTTTTCAAGGATAGTATATGATATGCAACTAAATGCAAACTAAATAAATGAAAATGCAATCTATGTTTTGGGTTGTTTTTGAAGATTTTGACAAACTTTTGAATGCAAATCTAAAAGAGACCCTTAGGAAATTGAAATGATGTCTAGACCTCAAAGGACAAAAGGACCAAGTGACAAAGGACAAGATGACAATGTCTCCCCTATATGCTTGGATACTAAGCTAGGTTTGACGAAATGATATTGATGACAAAAGGACAAAAGGTTTGATAAGGTCTAGACTTCCTAACAATGACTTAGGGTTTATCAAAGATTTGGATTACTCAAGGATGACAAGACCTAGGTTTGACACTATACGCAAAAGGACAATTAATATGCAAATGATCTTAATATGATATGACAATGACTTAGGCTTAATGAAGAGACTTGGGATATGCAAATGCAAATGCATGACAATGGTATGACTGTAATGTAAGAGGACACATGCAAATGGATGACCCTTATTGATATGCAAAGGAGTATGACTTAGGTGAAACCTAACCTTGGCAATGATCTTACAAAATGCAAACCTAGGATGAACCTAAATGTAAGTGACATGAATGTTGAGACAAGATTTTGACAAATGTTTGACAACCATGTTTTAGGAAGATGATCTTTGAATCTTGTTGAATTTTTGTTGGATGAATGTCTCTTGTGTTTGATCTTATGTTATATTAATGTATTTGTTCTTGCAATGGTATTCAACTTTTGACAATCAAAGAATACAAGATGTTACAACTTAGACTCAAGACAATCATGCTCATTTCCACATTCCTTAGGGTAGGCAAAGACATTAGGTACTTGAGAGGTAGACTCATTATGAGATTCAAGGAGAATACATAGATGCTTGACCCCACGGGCTCCCCTCCACGACACTCACTTCTCAGGGCAGCCAAGCATCAGTCCCCATGGAATCTCCCCATGGCGAACTTAGTATCTCTTCCAAGTATCCGAATTTGTCCTTCTCAAGCAACTAGAAGGGTTTTTTGGCCTCTAAAAACAAGGTATGTAGTAAGGATTTCTGTTAAGCATTACTCCTTGATGTCATGCAAGCATGATTGAGACATTAAGCCCATCAAGATACCAAACAAATGTAGTCGCGCAAGCGCGATTTAGACCAAGAGGCCCTACTTAGATGTTGATATGAGAAAGAGTCCAAGGGTCATCACTTCCCAAGTAACTGCAATTCCCACGTAACACTTCCTTCAAAGCTTTCGCCCATCAGGTATTTTTTTATAGTGAGTTAGAATGCCAAGGAATTCTAGCCGTACTCACTTTGGGTCATTCCCTTCTCACGATTATCACTCGCTTGCTAAAGCAAAGTGGTCAGGAAGGCAGGCCCTCTAATGGAGACAAACAATCAACAACACAAGCATGGTATCGAAGATCTGGATTTCTGATCACCCTATGAAGGATGAGAGCATACTCTCCTACTCCAATGTCATACTTAACAAACAAAGCAAACAAAGGTTCATTTCCACCTATTTATAAATCACTAAGTGCCTAATTAAAAATCTCAAACACACAATTTGGTTGTTTCTCCAAGGCAACCTGCAAAAACACATGTCAGAAGTTTGATTTGTTGTCTTTGACCATCGAATCTGCATAACACATGTTAGTAATTTGATTTTTAGTCTTTGTCATGCGTATGCCAAGATCCTGCACACATAATCAGTACCAAAATCCAAAGCACAGATGATCTAATTTATGAAAACTATCAAAATTATCAAAAAAACTAAATATAAAATTTCAGTCCACTTTGAGAAGGCATAACTTTCTCATCCTAGCTCCGAATTACAAACTGTTTGATGCGTTGGAAAGGTATTCAAATAATCTAGAACCAAATTTCGGAAACATCAATGTTTGTCCAGAAATGCACCGAAGACCCTCAAAATTGCAATTTACTAAAACATATAAAATTTTGGAAAAATTAGATTTCAATATTTTCCCAATTTAATCCTGATCAACAAAAAACAGAAAGCAAAAACTGCAAAAATTTCAAGTAAAAACTGCATTTTTCACCTCTGATCTGGACTTTACATAGGCGCAGAAGTCATGACACAGGCGCAAGATGTCTAACACAAGCGCAAAATGTCTCAACACAGGCGCAAGATGTCTCAACACAGGCGCAGAATGCTTCACACAAGCGCAGAAGTGTCCAGAATGCACTGCACGACCCTATTTTTGGGTTTTTGACCTGCAAATCAACTTAGAAGCACTCCAAAACACAGTAAAAGGGTTAGAAGGTTAGTATTCACGTCGAGTTCACCAGTTAATGTAGTGTAGAAATTAGGAATCATCACAAGATAAGTAGATCAATCAAAACACAAGACATGATAGCTCAATCAAAAGAACACTCATTGCAAATGAACCTAATTCTAAGCACATTCAATAGAGGCACAAAAACAAAGCATTCAAAATGAAAATTATGCAAACCAGATGTAGAATTGAATACTCCTTCCATGCGGCTCCATTGTTGTTCTTTCCTCTTCAATGGGTTTGTGGATCTCACCTACAAGTGCACACACAATTGAAAGCAAAAAGCTCAAGAGTACTAGAAACATAAGTTCGGTAGTTTGACAGAAATTCGGGATTCATGAAGGATTCGAAGGATCAAGGGATCAAGGGATTTGATTGAAGAAAATCATCCAATTTATAGAAGAATTGGATAAATGACAAGATTGGCATGATGCAATTCAAATGGAAATTGCAAATCAATTTAGAAATTGAAGGAAAATTAGAATTTAGTGAATTAATCAATAATTTTTCATTTATTAATTAATTCACTCACAAAGAGGAATAATTAGCCAATTAAATGAATATTTAATTGTAATGAGGAAACTTAGGATTAATAAATAATTTAGTAATCCTAAAGGAAGAAATGACACATTAGGTTAAATGAATAAATCATGAAACCCTAGAAGACAAATTAGAAATGTGAAAATGACAATTAGGTCTTGATTGAAGATAATTAATGTCATGATTTTGAATTGATAAATGATCAATGCAACAAAATGATTTGATCGATAAATGCGCCAATTGACGAGGAACAATGACAAATTGATCCAAATTGACATAATTGAGACAGACAATGATCGATAGCGAAATAATCGCAAAATGACAAAATTGACAAGAGGACGGGATTGATGACAAATAGATTGCAAAACGACAAGATTGAAAATGACCATGATCGATGACAAATCGATCGTTAAATGACAAAATTAAACATGACAACGATTGAAAAGAGGACAAAACCCTAATTAGGATTGACGATGTCCAAAATGATAAGATTGATGAGAGGACAAAACCCTAATTAGGATTGACGATGTCCAAAATGATGACAAATAAGCACGCACATTGATGCAATAGGATAAGATCGATTAAAATCATGACTGGATAGTGTTGTCGACAAGACCAAATTCGAGGACGAGATGATTGAAGAATGTAGAAGAATGACTCGATGTTCGCAAAATGATAAAAACCAAGTGCGTGACATAGGAGAAATGTTAATGCGACGCAAAAACCTAAAATGAGGCAATGCGCAAATGTTAAAGTATGACCTCGCAAGCGTTGACCATTTTTGGGTGTCTACAGAATGAATGACATTAATAGTGAAATGACAACTCTAGGCACGTTTGGGGCGGGATTCGATAAAACTATAATTTCCTTTTATGGTGAAATCGAGCTTCATGCGAGATGTGTGTTATCAAAGATAGAAGTAATCACTCCCAAACATGTAAATTAATGATGTAATAATTTGATGTAGTGTCGAGGACATATCATGGCATTCAGTAGTATGTTTGAAAGGACAATGGCAATCAAAACAATCGGGAATGATAATTTGATTTTGGATTTGGCATGAGATTATAGAATTTAAAAGTACTATTTGTGTGTTGGCCTACAAAAGATATTGTCTCATGGGCATCACAATTGTCTATTTAAGAAGGTAACATTCCCATTATCTATTCAAGATAGTTGCTCCCATGGATACTCCTATCCAAATGACTTTGTTAGGTTATATTTCTAATTTGTGTTTGCACTCCATAAATCCGATTCTGGGGCTCATCACAAATGAGGCCATTCACATGCACCTGGGTAGGGAATTCTTGACCTCCAGAAATTTCTATAGGGACAATTTAGACATTACACCTCGTTTTCTAGCTTCTCTTTTAGCTTTAGAGGGAAACAATGAGGACATTTTACTTTTCACAAGGGAATTTTTAAAATAAAAGTTTCTCTTGGATGATATAGATGTAGTGGTGGTGGCAACATGGAGGTGGGAATCCCTTGCTCTGACGACATTTAGAAGCTTTGGCAGCCTAGTGTGGTGGTAGTGCAACATCTCTTTTTACTAAGTATGGATGGCATGGCTCTTGCTTGTCATCGTCATTGGGTAGGAGTGGGCTGAGATTTTTTGAGAAAATGGGTAGGTATTGTTGTCTATGATGACTTATAATGGCTCGATGGCTCGATGGAAATTGTTTTGTCTAATGAATTTTATAAGGAATGGTAACATGGCTGTAGATTTTGAGGCTGGTTTTTTAAAATCCTCCTTTTTGGCATTCCACCTTGCTCTCATCTAGAAAGGATTTATTTCATAATGGGATCTGTTTCAATCAATGGGGATGCCTTCTACAATAGAACGATGGTGGTATGTGTCTACAAAGATGGATTTCTCGTCCCTACATGGATGCAAGTGTATGTATCGAATGAATGTTGTTTTGGCCAATCTTAGCAATGTGTATGCACTATGGTTAAGAAATTTTGAGTTGGATGCTTTGTTATAGTAGTTTTTGTATGTAGACATGGCTCTTTTGCATTTTGGTTTGTATGTATTACCTTGGTAAACAAATAGATATCGAAACTAGTGTATACTTTATGTAAATTTGAAGTTATTAATATAACCTCTCATGGCTTAGCCACATTTTATTGGGCAAAATAAAAAAATCATTAAGGAGTTCAAATTATTGATTAATGTAAATCTGTATATTCCTTCTCAAGAGCTTGGAGTGTAATAAACTATCTAAGTAGAAGAGTTATTTGAGCCATTGCAGATATTTTTATAGAATTTTTTTATCATTTTAAGATATTATTGGTACCTTAATGAGAATGTGGGATTAGTTGTCATTCAAACTCAGAACCTACTCCTATCACCATTTAAACTTTCAAATTCTACCAAGGAGTAAATTTCACTTCCTACACACCTTCTAAGGTACATTCATGTTGAGATCAACAATGATAACTGTTTATGGTAAAAATGGAAACAACAATATTGAAAGACTAAATAGATTCAACCACAAAACCCTAGCCTAACAACAACAAAGATCCACCATAACATATGAAGATTACCTAAGACAAATGCAAATCAACAAAATCACAAAGATTATACCATCACATGTCCAATAGGGTTTGAATTTCCATTCTTCCTATCTCCATTGATCTTGCTTGATATATTTGCTCTCAGATTTTATGTGTGCACAAGAGCTCAACAAAGAACGAAAATGTGGTTGATAGTTTGATCGCATATGAGAGTTCAAATGCTAGAATGCTCGAAGGATTGATTAGGAGGATTGATAATGAAGGAAGTATCTCCTTATATAGAAGACACTATAAGAAATGGAGGGATGAGATTAAGAAGTGTAAAAGATAAATGGTCGGATAAGATTAGAGGGTAGGTAAAGAAAATAAGAAAATAATAAGAGGGTAGGTAGTGTAGGAATTAAGAGATGAATGAGATGTGTCATAGGTAGAAAAGGCTAATGAATTAATTAAATAAATAAAGACTTAATTAATTAATAGAGGAAGTGGGATCAATTAAATAAATAAAAGTATTTATTCAAATGAGAAATAAGGCTAGAAGAGGATACATGAATTAATTAAATAAATAAAGATTTATTTAATTAATAGAAGAATTAGGCTTAAAATAATTAAATAAATAAAAGTATTTATTTAATTTAGGAAAAGGATAATTTAAATAAATAAAAGTATTTATTCAAATGAGAAATAAGGCTAGAAGAGGATACATGAATTAATTAAATAAATAAAGATTTATTTAATTAATAGAAGAATTAGGCTTAAAATAATTAAATAAATAAATAAAAGTATTTATTTAATTAGACATGACAATTTTAGGTGTCTACAATAACAAATTCAAAATTTTAGACATGGTATAGTTTAGTTCTACTATATTTAGATAGGATGGAATTTCAACTATGATACATGAATTTCTACTTCTAGTTATTTCTATCTTATAAACAATGTGTTTAATAATTATATACATTTTTAATTTGTTTTTCATATAATTAAGGATTATGAAAAAAATATCTATCACTAACAATTTTATTTTTTTGTTTGGTAATGGCGCTTTTGACTAGAGCTATGAACCAATATCACTAACAAAATTTTAGTATCACACCCATTGAATTTGCTAATTTTACTATTTCCACCTAAAAAATAAGTCAACTTACACATTAATAAACACAAAGAACAATATAATCTTAATGAATCCAAATCATTAAAAAAATAATTTATAATAAAATTCTTTTGACAACTTTAACCTTAAAAAAGTTCAAATACTTAAATAAGAAAAAAGTCCCATGGAGATATTTTATGGAGTAATGATCCACAAGAGAAATAAAATTATGCTACAAGTTAAAATAAAATATTGTACAAGAAAATAGAAACTTCTATATTTTAGATTTCCATGATTCTTTGAAGTAAGTTTGAAAACTTCTCCACTTGCCATATTTTTAAAAATTCTTATAATAATTATGTAAATTCAATTAAATACTTAACTTAACTTTAAGAAAATCAAGTACTTAAATAATAAAAAAGGTCCATGAAGATATTTTATGGAGTAAGGGTCCTATTTGAAAAAAGAAAATTATGCTATAAAGTAAAATGGAATCTTATGCAAGAAAATAGAAATCTTTATTCACTAATTTTTTAATAATTTTTATCAATAATCATACATTTTTAATTATACAAGTAAAAGATTGATATTTTTAATTATATAATTAAAGATTTATCATTCTTTGTTACTATAAACTAATAATAATGAGACAATTGACTTTGTGAAAATTAAAGTTTTAAGTTTATCCATTTATCAGACCCATATTTATAATAATAACAAGTGCCACATAGTGGCTAGTACTTGCCTTGTTTTTAGTATAGTTTTAATAATAATTATGATTTAATTTATTAACTGGAAAAAATTAAAAACTTAAATTAAATTA